>NC_071576.1:20970913-21272624 GCF_024509145.1 Vidua macroura | reverse complement strand
TCACAAAGCAAAGTGCATAGTTAACATTAATTAAAGTACTGAAAATAGGATGGACATACGTACAACTCTTGGAAGAGAAGCAGGTGATCAATTTGTTGTTGATGATAAAGTATCTCCCACCTTCCAGGTACAGGATTTCTACATTTATAATGCTGTATTTCTCATAAATTTTATGTGATATGAAGGACATTATACATTTAAAAGGGACTAAAAAGGACATTGATTGTGTCAGTTAGAAAAGAAGTTTGGGTTCCTTTTATTCATGGCGGAACAATACAAATACACAGTATTCAGTATGTCACTTCTATCTAAAGCCTGTGGGAGTTTGTCTTGTTAGTGAAATAACACCTCTGTATATTCAGCCAGCTGCACTGGATGCAACATAGACTTTGGTTACAGTGGTCTTCTCAGGGAGTACTTTTGTGCAGATAGAGAAACCTTGCTGTAATGGAGTTTGACAGGTTAGAGAGCAGAGAACTGCTGCCAAGGCCTCAAATTCATTCTTACAATTCCAGGATCTATTCATTATTTCAGTAATGGCAGTGATGTAAACAGACAAAGGTGTTAGCAGTCTGAAAGTGTCATAGTTTCTAGTAATAGGAATGTAGTTTCTCCTTGAAACTACAAGTTGGTTGTTGAAGTTTCATGGAAGAGATGGGCCAAGACATGGAAAAGACCAGATTGTGCTTTCATGGGCCGTAAGGGCTCAGTGTCAGGCTGTGAGGCTGAGCAAAGGCAGCAGCAAATGCTGGCAGTTAGCTTGTTACAGTCCCCATTTCACACCTTCCACCAGAGACTGTGATGACCAGGTAACACACTGTTATTTTCTTAAATCCTTGCTTCTCATCCTCTGTCACCTTTCCATAATGGTTCTCTACTAAGCAGTCTAACTCAGTGCGGCTATGTTGCAAATATAGTAAAGAAAGGAAGGAAATAGAGAAGAAGCTAATAGACAGGACACAATTCCTCCTGCAAGTGATGCTCTGACTGCCTTGCAATGTGGTACTGATCTCACCTCCCTCTGCTCCCTGAGCTCTCTTGCACTGCTGTTAAATATGGTGAAGAGAAAGATTTAATCATGCCAGAAAGACTCCTAAACTTAATTTAGTTTTACATAGCTCTTACATGAATCCCAGGCACAGTGAAGTGGATTTATGATGAAAGTTATAATTGCAAGTTCATGCTGAGACTTTGTTCTGAGTTTGCTAGTTTTGGGTTGTGGTGTGCTGGGCATTAGGGAAAAAATCCCCAAACCTTGGTGCTTGTACTGTTGGTAGTATTGAATCATTTTTGCATCCTAGAGTTTTAGAAAGAGTAGAGTACCAGAGAAGAGTGTCTGCAGTGCAGCCTCTCTCTTCTGAAGTACCTTCTTTCAACAGGTCTGCTATTCTGCTGGTTAGTTTAAATAAAGGACCTAAAATATCTGAAATCCCATGGGAATGCTTCCCAAATGCTTTCTGATATCAGACGCAGGGCAAACTTTGAGGTAATTGACAAAAAGATGCCTCCAATGTGATTGATACCATGCTTCCTCCTGTTGCATGTGAGCTGCCTGTCCAAACTGAACTTAAGAGAAATTAGGGTGAGTTTCAAGTCTTGTCAGCAAGGGCTGGAGGACTGTTACAGACATGCAGGAGAGTGGGAAGTGTGGGTTTGTGCAGCAGTTGTGAAGGATCTTTGGTGTGTCTTTTTAAGAAAAAGTACTTAATGTCATCTTTACCCTTTGCCTTGTAATTTGTGAGTGTTTGACATCAGTTGCATCAGGTCATTGCAACTCCCTGCTAATTGCGCTGAAGATGTTGGAGGTAGGAGCTGGTATCTGGCTCATGGAGGATGATGTACTACTTAGCTGTGATTACAAAGTACCCTGGACTTTTCTGAAAAGGATCTCAAAGCCCTGGCATTAAGTAAGCAGGAGGAAGAGAATGTGAATTGTATTCAAATTAGCTGTTTTCTGTAGCTGCAGTGAAAATGCCTTGGGCTCAAAAGGATGCATGAGGTCTGTTTGGTGGATCTTGAAAACTCTCTGCACACTTTCCTTCCACTGAAACAGTATGAGAGTGACTGCAGAAGACCAGAGCCCAGGAAGTACAAAAAGCAAAAGACAACTGAAAATCAGATCATTTTAGGCCAATGAGAATCAAATGTTGTTGAGCACTCACTTTTTAACATTTTCTCCTACTTAAATGATTTGACTGCAGTTTGCTTGGATTTTTTTTTTTTAAGTATATAGTATTGGGAAAGGCGGGTTGATATGAGACTTCTGATCATTTAAGACTGAAATAAAAGATGTTGAGGTTTAGATTTTAAACCACAAAAGGTATTTGCTCAGAATTGGACACAGCCTGAGTCCTTTCCAGGGAAAGGGGTGGGGGGAAAGGCTTGTTCCAGCCATCTCCTTTGCTGAGCTGCATTCAGTGTTTATTGCAGAAAGACAGAAATATCCCGTTCTGGTTCTTCTCCCAAGGGCTGGAACAAGTGCTCATTTCTGTTGGATCACAGATGGACAGCTAATATCCTGGGCAAAGCTGCCTTCTTCTGTATTTTGTGTTAAACTCTCTGTGAGCAGCAACACATCTGCTGTTAACAATGGTGATGTTGAGCATAGTTCTGCATATTTTATTATCTGCCAGGTACCTTTGCAGCAGTGTTTACTAAGAGACGTTTAATGACAATACACTTTTTCCCATTATGTATGCAATGAAGGGAGATGTTGTAAAATTACTGGTAATGAGAAATGCTACAGAATGATTTACTACACAGGAAAAGTACTGTATACTTTGCTGTCTCAAGCACAGGTAGCAGGTTAGATTTCTTTTTAATTTTAGTGAAGATATTTGATGATAATCACATCTTAGAAGGTCTGTTTAAAGCAACTCATAAGTGTTGATGCTTTTTTGGGCTGTCCAGACCTTCTGAGTATGCAGGGAAATGCTAGATAACTGCCAAGAATAGATTTTCCTATAGGACTGATGGTTCCCAGGAGAGATGGACACATTAGGAGAAAAGTCTTTGCTGCAATGTTTTTAATTCTTTTAATTCTTGCTAGATCATGAACAGTCAAAGACTTAAGGAAATCAAAATATCAGAATAATTCTTCTGATTTCATGCTATAAAGTAAGATGTTAGAAATTAGGTCTGTTCTAGACCTCATTTATTCACTGACTTACTAGTACCACATAGGTCCCTATTGTACAGTTTCCCAAATTGTCGCCAAACTGCAGAAAAAATATTCCATCTGAATTTAACAACAAAATTTCATACAACCCCTTGACACCCATCTCAGTTTGTTTCTCACTAATTTTATGGTAAAATCTCCATTAAACATGATCTGAAGAGTGCTAACTTTCCTAAGAGCATTTTCTGTGAGAAGTTAATTTTCTCACTTGCCATCAATCCATTCGTAACACTTGTGGCTGATCCCTTTATGGCTGGCACAGACAGCTACTACTGTGGAAGATGCTGTTCACAGTCCTGTTCAAGAAGCACCTGGCTTTTTGTGATTAGCTCCCTTGTATCTCTCAGAGACTGATTGTCAGACCAGAAGGCTACTGTTTGTTGCATAAATGCTGGATTATTCTGGTTATTAGGCTTTTATGTATCCTCCATCTTATAATTCTTTCCTTTTCTTCTGTGGGATAATGTCTGTGCTAACATTCAAACAGTTCCCAAGATGCTCATTAGCTGTTGTGCTAGCTCCAATAAGGACAGTGCAGCCAAGGTGGGCTTGTAAGGGAAGAGAAACAATATTAAGGAACAATTTAAAACTCTCTCACTTTTGTGGATTTATATTGTGATCCTTATCACTCATTATAACTTTTTTGTCCATAGGTATATACATTCAGTCAAAAGCCACTCTGAATATATGTGCT
This sequence comes from Vidua macroura, assembly GCF_024509145.1. Lineage (NCBI taxonomy): Eukaryota > Metazoa > Chordata > Aves > Passeriformes > Viduidae > Vidua > Vidua macroura. The sequence continues at coordinate 21,268,752 of NC_071576.1, read as the reverse complement.
TTCCAGGACAAGTAACTCCATTTGTTGCACTCTAGTGCCTTTGTGATATCCTCAGTACAGAAGAGCGCGCAGTTAATTCTGCAGTCAGGGTGATTACATCTGCTTGGGAAAAGACCATTTCATGGATTTTATGCTGTTGAACTTTAACTTCGAAGAGTCTCATTGATGTGACAATCTCCAACAGCATCTGCCAAGCAGCTGGAAAATCTGAGACCGTATAAAAACCAACTGATTGTCTCTCCTATATAGTATAATGTTATGGGTGTGATTTTTTTATCCATGTGTTCCTCCTGTTTCTTCATCCTGATTCCATCATCATATGCTTTTGATATTTAAGGCCACTCTTGACTTCCGTGCTACATGTGAATTTGTTATACTCCAGGTGCTCTTCATCTCATCTGAATATGTTAGTTGGCGGCACAGAAGAAGATAATTTCTGCTGCTTTTCTCTAAACTTCTGTACTTCTGGCTGTTTATTGCTGAGTGTAGCTTTCATAAGGTCCTTCCAGTTCAAGAAGTATGATTACTCAGAACTGTATGATTTTGTGTACTGTCAACTCCTATAAAGAACACTAGAACAGCAACAAAAAAAGATGTTGATGGGTAGGTAAGACCTTTTGATTAATGCTTGCAGAGCATGATACTTTTATTAGTATAGGCTTCTTCTACAGGACCAGTATTATAGTGATGTTTTTGTTTCTCTTGTGGTTTATAAATGACAGTTCAAAACAATGGTTTCTCCTTAATGTAAGCCACAAAACAAGTCAAGGCACAAAATGTTGCTCAGATAACTCTCAGAATGAGGGGCAGCTTGTCACAGCAGGTCAGTTTTGCCTGAATTTCACAGTGTCATGGTTTAACCCCAGCCAGCAACCAAGCCCAAAGCAGCTACTCACTCACTCCTCCACCAGCAGGATCAGGGAGAGAATCAGAAGGCTAAAAGTGGGATAACTCATGGGTTGAGATAAAAACAGTTTAATAGGAAAAGCAAAAGCCACACATACAAGCAAAGCAAAACAAGGAATGCATTCACCACTTCCCATGGCAGGCAGTGTTCAACCATCACATGTAACAGTGACTTGGGAAGGTAAGCGCCATCACTCCAAATCTCTTCCTCTTCCCCCCACTTTCTATTCTTTGCTTGATGACACATGGTCTGGAATATCCCTTTGGTCAGCTGGGGCCACCTGTCCTGGCTGTGTCCCCTCCCAGCTTCTTGTGCACACTCAGCCTCCTCATTGGTGTGGCAGTGTGGACAGCAGAGAAGGTCTTGGCTCTGTGTAAGCCCTGCTCAGCAATAACAAAAACATCTCAATGTGGTAAACACTGTTTTCAGCACAATTCCAAAGCATAGTCCCACACTACTCATTGTGAAGAAAATTAACTCTACCCCAGAAAAACCAGCACACAGGGGAAGGCAGAGTTTAGTAAAACTTAGATAATTTGAAGAGATAATTCATGATGAAAGAAGGAAAATACACTTTTACCTTTTCATGATATCTTTCCCAGGTTACTCCCTGCAAGACACATGATGGCATGTTATGATTCTCCCCCACAAAGACAAGAGTAACACAGGTTTTTGTTAATAAATCCTTTTGGGTGGATTACAGTGAAAGGACACTGAATGGTCAGTGCTTGAAAATATGCATATATGTATATATATGTAGGGTTTATTTTAGAACTATTTAGTTGCAATGGAAAGCAGGTATGTAGCAGTTTTGGTTATTATTATCTATAGTAATACAGCAGCATGAAAGCATAAAAATATTACTTAAGAAAATGCATAGGGAAAAGAAAGCAAGAGAAAGAAAGGATAAGAGTAAAAAGATACATTATTGCCATCTGTAGATTCTGTTTTTTGAAATAATGGTCTTGATCTATCTTGATCTGTTGGGGAACTGGGGAAGAAGCCAACAAAACACAAAGTCCAATGGTTAAAGTACACCCTGACTTTGTGGGAATACTCAGGTACCTCCTCTGGGAGGAGGAGATTTCAGTCCTCTGGTGGAAAGCCACAGAAATGAGTCTGGGGGTGCTTTGAGGCTCTTTGATGATTTATGTTCCCTTCTCAGCTGCCTCTGACATCGATAGGTCTAAGTGTGAATGTGACCCTCCCCTGGAGGAGGGGTTGGGATGTGTGAGGGAGGGCAATTTGGCATGATATAAGACACCATCCTGTCTCTACAAGGTCTGCCTCTGATCAGCCTCAAAGCCAGGTTTGCAGCCTCCAGGCAGAGACAGTTCACCCCCTCTGTCTTATTCAGACTAACCATTACACATCCAAAAGTTCCCCTCCTTCCTCCAGGGGTGCAAACCTGCCTCAGCAAAGCACTGTGGCGCCTCCCCAAATGGGCAAATGTTTTGAGTCAGTAATCATTATTAGTCAAGTCTCACAGCATGTCACATGCATGATCCAGAATGAACTTACTGTGACTATGCACCACATGTGTTGTGATTTGTCAGGTGTCCAGAGACTAACTGATGACACTAGGTTCAAGAATTGCTTGAGACTACCTCTGTCTTTGAGTCTCTTATAGCTTAGTGGCTGAACTCAGTCCCTGTGGCTTTATACCCCACTTCCTTTCCATACCCTCCAATCAGACCATTTAGTGTTTCTGCTGAGACTGCCAATTGTCCTTACAATTAAAGGGAATATCTTGATGGAAGAAGCCAGGATGAAGTAGATTCATTTGTCATGAAAAATTATTTCCAATATTTAAAATGACTATATAGACCTTGGAGATGTTATCTGTGAAATTAGCTTTCTCTATCTCCCTGCTTTGCCCAGTCAAAGCCATCGTGCTTAAAGGAAGGCACTGGCACAGTGAATTTTCTGTCTCATTTCTTTTCCTCTATTCATCTCAGGGGGAGAGGAAAGACTTGGCATTCATGACGCTCCCTTAATTGACTCTTTCTGCATGTGGAGATAGGCAGTCATCCCTTGGACACTTTGATTGATTGGATGAGGCTATTATGTGATATGGAAAGGATATGCAGAAGCACAGCAATCACCACAAGCATAGAAAGATCTTATTTGGTGGTGTATATTGGCTGCCCCCAGTCTGCTTGGTTTGTCTGTCTTGTCTCAAATGCAGTTATCTCACAGAGCAGCCCACAGGTGGTCCTAGGTACCAGACTCCAAGGCATGGCCCTCCAGAGGGAAACCATTCTCATTCTCACTGCTAAGGCATCTGAGAATGTGTAAAGGAAATATAATACTCATAGTTTTTATTTCTTACTAGAATCCTCTTTTTTTTTTTTTTTTTTTTTTTTTTTTTTTTTTTTTCCTGGGTAATCGAGAACATGAGGTTAAAATTGGGAGATAAGGTGCAAAGAGGGAAACTGCATCTTGATGAATCAAGTCCTAATTCGAGTTTCAGAGTGACTTCCTGCTCTGTTGTGATTATAGGTGATGAGTTGGCAATAGATAAAACATAAAACTTAGGGGACATCCATCACATTAAGGCAAAAGTCCTCCCACTAAAAGGACACAGCAGCAAGGCGTATGTACAAGAAAAACAGCTCCATAATAAATGCCATGAGTCTCATGATGCTTCCATTTTTTTATGTCCTACAGCTTTTCACTTCTGAAGTTTTTCCTCTTAGGGCGAGGTCCTCTTGTGGTCAGCCTGTACCCTTTGGGTTACCTGCCACACTAATCTTGTGTTCTTGTGAGCAACAGCATTTTTCCATTTCTGAACAAGGAAGAATTGTAATTCTTCATGTTGTAATACTGCTGAAGGGAGTGAAAGGGCAGAGAAGGTTGAAGGAGATTACTGTTGGAAGTTGTATCAAAGCACCAGAGTTTAGGATTCAAATGGAGTCATGTGGAATTAGTTCAGTTTGACTGCCTCAATACCCACAGGCCCTATTTCAAACTGCTGAGAAAGAAAAAAATACGGTATTTTAAACAGTGATTTTTTTTTTTATCCACTACCTTTCATTAAATCAGTAAAATGAAAAATAACAATTCAGCCCTTCAGTTGAAAAGCATGTTAGATTGACAGCTCTTGGAGCCCTAGGCTTGTACTTAGAATGAGAAATATATAGAGTACCTCTCCTTTATATACCTTAGTCATCTCTTGGAGAAGTATTTGCATTAAAGGTTAGGAAATAGGTCAGTCTTTCTGACTTGCCTGGTCTGGTAGAGCTACAAAGTAGAAGGGTGAAAGGAGGAACTCTTCTTCTATAGCTCTGATTTCCTTTCCTTTGTGTATGAAACTGCTGAAGACTGAGAGCCATGAGGCAGCTTAGTGCAGCCAGCCTGGGAGCAGAGCTAGGTTTGAACTAAGCAGAACAAAATGGAGTTTGTGCTGCATGTATCATCTGCCACGTGAGGACAAGATCCCCCTCTGAACAAGTGACTGGCAAAAGGCATGTGCTTGCTAAAGAGTGGGAAGGAAGCAAGAATACAGAAATGGTCTCAAATATCTTATAGTTCTGTATTTTTTTTAACCTTTCTGTTGACAATGTTTGTGACCAAAGAGGAAAAAATAGATCAAAGGAAAGCTTTTTGGCATACTAAGGAATTTCAAAATATCTAGAGTCTCTACATGAATCTTATTGTACTGGTTCTGGCTCCTAGAGGGGGAAGCCTGACAGTTCAATACCCAGTCATAAAAACATCCAGGTTTCCACCATTCTATTGCCATTTCTTCAGTGAATTTCTCTTCTGCTGCAATCTGATTTTTTGAGGCAAACCCCACAAACCACTGCTACCCCATTTCTGCTGGTCAGTTCTCATATCCAATTTGTGCAAATTTCCTTTATTCTACATTTGCAATTGATTGATTTGTCCCCTTGGAGGACTTACCAGTGATGAATTTTAGCCTTTCTTTTCCTGTCAAGTATTATTGGAGTTTGATTTAGCACTGCATCCAAGGTGCTTGCCTCAAAGTTGTGTTTTTAATAATTTCATCTTTTCTTCATGTTAAACATGGGATTGGTCATCTGAGGGTATGAATAAAGTAAGGCACAGGTAATAGTTGGCAGTTCACTTTTCACCAGTCCCAGTCTGATGCTGGAAGCACCACTGTAGTGTGAAGGAGCTGCCTTTAGCCACCTTGGTGAAGGAGGTGGGGATGGTCCAGAATTCAGCAGGGTGGAGATTGACTCCTTTTTCAGGCTGTTGCTCTCCCTTTTACTGAGGTGACATCCTGGTTCTGTATGTTGTTCAAATTCTTGTATGCCATTCCCCTAAGCCTGCCAGATTCCTTCTGCCACCTTCCAGTTTGATCAAATTTCACATTCCTGTCTGGTGCAGAAGAACTAAGAATGTCCTGAAATATTTCTTGGGATGTGGGAAAGGGGGACAAAAAAAGGAATGAATAGAGCTGTGTTGAACAGAAGGCTGGCATTTTTTTGGGGGGGAGAGGTGGGGGTCATTTTATAGCCTGCAAGTTTTTTGGGTAAAGTAATTATGGAAAATAAAAAGGATTAAAGTAAAGAAAAACAGAAATGATTTATCATGACATTTTTAAATGCCTCACTGTTTTCACTTTATCTTTAAATAAAGTAATTTTTGTATTTTAATTTCTGTATTTAAGTCAAAGCACTTGGGCTGCTTTAAAAAATAATCAAAACATAAAGGGAATCTACAAATAGCCATGTCGAAGAGTAATGAATCCAGCAGACAGAAGGACTTGTGTCCAAATAAAAAAGGCAGAAAAGTGTAGGCTGGAATTGGTATTGACTGTGCAATGTGCACAGTGCTAATGGACCTGCAGAAGAAACAGGAACATTGCAGCCATAAAGTGAAAACCTGGTCCACTGTGAATACAGATGAGATTGGGAAAAACAGTGCTTTTATGGGGCTGCTTTTGCACACATGGCCTCTTAGCTCACCTGTTTATAAAGTCAGAGTGACAGGATGCAGATTAGCAATCAGTATCCTCATTTAGCCATTTCTCCCTGACTGATTTACACTGCTGTGATTTCTTTTTTCTTTTGTCTTTTCCTTCTGGCTGATGACGATTTGCTGAGCCCATCTATTCTCTTTTACACTGTTGTTTTTCTAGAAGCTGTAAAAATCAAAATGCAGATCATTTACCTTTCTTTGTGTGTCTATGTGTGTATTGCCTACAGTTCCTACTCTAGTCTGTGCCACCAGCCAAGGCTCAGTCAGTAAATCTTTCCGGAGAAGCAGCTTTGAAACAGCTGCCGTGTCCCCTTTGCTGTGAGTTGGTTTTCCTAGACAACTTTCACTCAGATTATGGAGAGGTGCTTTATCTATGTGCTCCGTCAAAGTGTTGGTCAATAAAATCCTATTTAGCTGGGTGGCACCCATAACTTTCTTTTCCCATGTCGATCCCTTGAAAGGCAGTATCCTGTTAGGCACTGAAGAGATTGTGCATGTCAGGAACTGTAGTTCAGCATCTGTTTGGGTGCCTGCAGGTAACTGTGCTTTTTCCTGCTTCAGCATTGCTTCTGGATTACACACTTGAGCAGTTTCCTAGTGAAGCTTACCTAGGGGAGCCTCAGGGCAGGAAGGAAGAACACTCAGATACAGCCAGGAGTGGGGGTCCTGGCATCAGGCTGTTTGTGTTTGGAAATGAGATGTTTTCTCTTCTGGCAGTGAACTGTAACCCATTTGAAACATGAGCTGGCAATGGACTTCGGGCTGTTCTCTGCCATAGTGTTGTGGGGCCTGCCAAATCTCACAGTATTACCTCTCTCTCTGTAGAAGCCAGAGACAGAGGCTTGGGTGAATTTTTGTACCTCTGCATATAGATAACTCATGGGGGACCCTTCAAACTTAAAACGAGCAGACAAGATCATAGCTGGGAGAAAGCCAGGAAGTTGCTGACATCCCTTCCTGTCTTTGGGCTATCAGAATATGCTAAATAAATCCACATTAAACTATTTATAAGGATGCAGATTGATAATCCTATACAAATAAGTGCTGTTTTTTCCCATATGCATAATATTTGAGATTGATATCATCATAATTTTATATTTTGGGAAACTGTGATATGGAACTGGTAAGGCACCTACAGTAAGATTCAAGATTACAAATGTAATTAGCCATAAACCCTGACTCTGAGAAGATTTCATTTACTGGGATTTAAGTGTCTGGATCTAAGATAGTGCTTAATTTAGTCGTTAGACTCTTAGGGCTCTAAGCTACTCTTTCCACCTTAAAAAAGCTATCTGATGTCTCTAAAATAATACTTGCAGATCTCTGCAGACATGATAATATAGTCCTGGGATATTTGGTTAGCAGTTTCTAGAGAGAAATACTTATATATTGTGATAGGATAGAGATAATTAATATCAGAACCAGAGTTCCTTCATCTTCTCTTCCTCTCCCCTTTTCCCACTCAGAGAGCACTCATGAATCACTTTGGCCTTTCAGCATGCAGTAATGAAAAGCTGATTACCACACAGCTCCCCATGGGACAGCCTCTCTCTTACCAAGCACTGCTCACTCAACTATCACTCCCTGTGTGTCTGATCAGAATCCAGGGATCTCCAACTGACCAAAACATGGAAGAAGTTAGTAGATGTGCTAACAAGGCAAACTGAAGTTGTATAAGCCTTAACTTAAGGAAAAAGTAAAGATTAAGAAAATGTTATCTGACAGTGATAGCTAAAAACCAGTGATTTCCTGTGGACCAGGGTAAAAGCACAGCAAATGTTGTTACTCAGAAATCTTTGCAAAGCTGCCCTGCAGATGCTGTTCAGAAGCTGTGTTGCAGTGTATTGTAGCACAGAGCATCCTGTGCTATGTTGTGTGTAGTCCTGTTTGCTTTGCAAGACCATCTGCTGATCTGCTGGCAGTACCTGCAGATGAGTGGTGAGTTGTGTCATGTCAGTTCAGCATCTCTGCCAGCCTGGAGAGTAAGTCTGATCAGGGCTTCTCACAAAACAAGCCTTGACATATATGGGACTTCACTAATTCGGTGCTTCACAAAAGTATACAATGAATTCTATTTCTGGCTTAAATAACTACAGGCAAGTTCATTTTTCTGTGCCTTGTGTTCCCCTGCTGCTGCTGCTGCAAAAAAAAAAAAAAACAAAAAAACCTCCCCAAAAAGCCAGATACTTAGGACTTTCCAAAATCATAAAAGGGTTGCAATGTGGAAAAATTCATGAATCACTAAGAGCTGCAGATTCTAGGATGAGAAAAGCTGAAGACTGGCAAAATCTATACCTTTTGCTAATACTTGACCTTCTGTTTCATAGTTTTTCTTAATCTTAATGGACATCCTGCCATGAGAGCAGCTAGAAACCTAACCTGATGAATGATACTTATTTTTGTGTTATCTAACTAATTTTCCTGTTATTGCTAATTGACACAGAGTATTTTATTCTTCATCAGTATAGAAATGGGGGCCACTCTTGGTGTTGTGTGTTGATGATTTGAGTTCATATCCCCAAAAGAGCAACATTGCCTAGACCCAAAATGTGTATTAAAATCTGTAAAGGTCAGATATTTTCTTTTAAAATAGCAGTAACTTTCTGTCTTCTCTACTTTTCTACACCTGCAGAGCTATTGCAATCCTTATGTGGTTGTTGAGACACAATGCTGTATTTTTTTTGAGATACACAAGCAACCTTTTATAAGTAAAATGCTATAGTACTTGAGCCACTCAAGGGGGAAAAAACTTTCTTGTTCCTTCGGCATTGAAAAGGTAAAATTATTCATTGCCCTTTATAAGGCACTAAACAAATGATGAAATTTTGTGTAGTGTGTCAGTGATTGGCTGGATGTATTTAACTCGATAGTGATATGAGATTTACAGAGCACACAAGAAAGGAGCCTTAAATAGCTTTACCCATTGACCTTTGCCAAGATAATAAAGCTTGAATATCAACTCCTCACCACTTAAATTGTGTACTAATGAAGTGCCATTGGGCACTCAGCTACACCTGTGCTAGTTAGAACTATTCCTAGTCACACGAGTAGAAATGTATATTCAAGAAATACAACTATAAAAGGTGCAAAGAAAGCACTGTTGTGCAGCTTAGAGTAAAATCCAGCAATATGAAGGAAACTGGCAAAATAAGTTGAAATATAATTAGGAGGCTGAAGGGAGGAATTATGGAGAAAGATTAGAAGAGTACATATTGATTTCAGTACATATTGATTGGTAAAAAGAAAAATGGTGAATATCATACTATCACAACAATTAGCTGGCGTTTTTTTTTTTTTTTTTTTTTTTTTTTTTTTTTTTTTTTTTTTTTTTTTTTTTTTTTTTTTTTTTTTCTGTAGCAGGAGTCAAGAAGCCATAGAAAAGGGTGGAAATCCCATCTGTTAGGCATTGGAAACTAGGATGGCTAAAATGACAGAGCAAGGCCAGGCTGCTCTACACGTCTATGAAACACACTTTGTAAGAGGACAGGAAGGGGAGGGAGCTCCATGATCCAGCCAGCTCTTCTGCTTCTAGCTTGGATCAATCTGGGAAATGTATGCCTCAGAATCAAACCCTGGAATTGTCTTCCAAGTTCAAAAGACCTATTTTCCTTTCTGAATTTTGTTAATGACTGGATATGTTTTCCTAATTAGTGAGTACATGAATAAATTTATACAACATGCAAGACACTGATTACCAAAGTAAGTTTTGTTTGATTCTCAATATAATTGCTTGTTATAATAACTCATACTGAATTAGGAGGGGCACAATAGTTAATGGTGTAAGAATAACCTTTTGATACTTAAGGTTCTTTGCTGGGTCTCAAAGGATTGTGGAACAAACTCCATGTTTGGGCAAACTAGAAACAATTTATTTGGTGTGTGTTACAGTATCAGATGAGAAAAGACCGTTGCTAAGGTAGGTTTTGTCAAATGCACTGTAAGGAAAAGCTGTTGCCAAAAAACCCTCAGATCTCAAGCTCAAATCTCAGTTAGAAGAGGTATTCACAGACTCACATGAGAAAGAGAAGCATGGAATGCTGTTTCCAGTTTGCTGGCGAGGAGAGCCTACTGTAAGGTTCATTGTTTCCAGACAGTGCATAAGCAGAACCAGCAAGTATGCTGCTAACTGTTCATCTTTGTGGCAGATGGAAGACAGAGACTTTTCTGACTGACAAGCTGCCATCCAAAATATTATTCACCTGCATAAACCCCCAAAACACCAACAAAAACATAGTTCACTATTTAGTTCACTTGCATTTAGTTCTACTCTGTCATGGACTTTGTTTGATCTTTGGCAAATCATTTAGGTTTTGCTGAATAAAAGCAGTAAATCCTGACAAACCCCAGTGTTGCCCTCTGTAGTGCTTAGGGGCTCACCAGCTCTTAGAGTAAAATCCAAATCTGTAAGTAAGGTGCTCAGAGTGTGAAGCAGCCATTAAGTAAGGATGGTGCTCAGGAAAGCCAGGGTGTGGGGGAAGCAGGGGCAGGCTTCAGATAGCCAGTGGTGCATGCCAGGAGGAGGATGTGCCAGTACCCTCTGTTGGGTGCAGGCTTGATCTTGCTGCATCCTTGAGGATGCCCACAGAAATATGGAATTTGCATTCTGAAAACCTACTTCAAGATTGAGATGCCACATAGCTGTATGTGGTCATACAGCCTGCAGTGTGTTGTGAGGCCTTGGGTGCTCTGCCTAGCTGCATTGCTTGTACTTCCCCCTCTTCTCACTAAACAGAGGCTTCTTTGTTGCCAGACTCTATACTGCTTGCAATTCTATGCCTTCATCTCTCCACATGTCAAATTGCTCACAGGATATCCTCTGCTCTGTCTTTTGGGTTGCAGGTGACTGTTCACTTAGATTCCTGTATTCTTTGTGTTAGCAACCTTGTAGGTTGTGCAGGAAGTTTTAGTGCAATGTTTAAAAGCTGTGGAAGCTTGGAAGCTTCTCACACTGGCAATCTATCACTGAGGGTTTTTTTTTAAATTACACTGGTGGTGTTCTGTTGAGCTGTGTCAGGAGTGGGTGAGAAAAGCACTGTGATTTCCTCTTCCAGATGCAGATGAAATTAGGGAAGTATGACAGTCCCACAGCAATCCTGCTGGTTTTGGTGCCTTTGTTGGAGCACAGCTGTGCCCAGCAGCTGGTCTGGAATCAGAGAACCAGGAAATTTGCACAGTTAGCAGATATAAATAGAGAATCTGTAACTATGAGAGATGCTTAACTCTGCAGCAAATAAATCCTAGTCCAAAAAAAAGGCCAATTGAAATCTTAAAAAACTGTCTTGTGCCTCAATTCTTCCCCTTTTGAGTCTCTATCTGCAGAATTTGAAAGAAAAGCAGGTGTTGTATCTATAGAGTCTTACCAGCTATGTTTCAAGTGATGTCAAGATCAGTCCCCTTTCCGTTACAGATTTAGATTATTTTTAGGCTTGTGGATTATTTTCCAGTTTCCAAAGGAGTTATTGACCTCTTCGTTATTTTGACTTGTTTGGTATTCTGAGAATTTTTCAGGGTTTGTCTGACGAAAAGTACAACAAGGTGGCAGGCGGCTTTTGGATGATCCAGAAAATGGAGGGCAGCAGCCCAGCTGTGCTGCACAGTGGGTTGTGTCCCTGCACAGTGGGTTGTGTCCCTGCACAGTCCTGGCTTTGCAGTGTGACAGTGGATGAGCTGTCTTCTATTTCTGTCTCAGTCTCTGCTGTGAAAATAGGCCAGTTCAAAAGACATTCCTGAGTGCATCTTAATGCTTTGAAATCATGTGGAGGACTTCAAATAACAGGAATCAAAGACAGGAAAACCATCCTATTAGGAGATCTACTCTTTTTCCTCTTTGGTCAGAGTACGTCAGCTTCTTATTTTAGAAAACAGCTGTTTGTGGTTGTATTGTGGTATAGAGCTGTGTCTTATCCTTTCCAGGTGTAAATTAAGAAAAGCTTCTTTTGAAATAGCCCTTGCTGATCCAGAACTTGTGCAGATGGGAGTGGAAACCTGGGACCTTGTCCAGCAAGTGACAGTGAGGTGGTGGCAGTGACACTACACAGAAAACTGACTGGGATTTGCTGTGTGTTTCTGCTTTCTCCTCTACCCCAGGGAGGAGCCATATTGCTGTCCCTTGAAAAAACACATAAGTACTTCTCAGCACTAGTGGCACAGGGTGAGGAGACAATTACAGCCTCCTTCACCATCTAATGGCCTCAAGCAGCACTGACACCCACCTGTCACTGTGGCCCCAGAGTGTACCAGTCCCTGGGACCCATGGCCTCTGCATCCCCATTGCCTGCTCTGCTCACCCAGCAACTGGTGACTCGCTTGATTTCCTACTAGCAACCCTTTTGGGGAAAAGCTTGACACTGTGTTTGTCTTCAAACAGACTTGAAATACATGCTGAAGTGTATTAACTCCTTAATACACACAGCTTTTCCACCCTCTGGGCTTCCCCCGTGCCCTTGCAGCCCTCCAGGAACCCTTAGGAGAAAGCAGAGCATGATGTTCACTACAGATGTTGTACTGAACTTTCAGGATCATGATTAAGCCCCAGTGTAACAGCCTGTGATTCACTTTATATTGAAAATAGAAATGTCTCTCTTTCTGCTGAAGAAGCCACATACCTGCTTTTATGGGTGAAGAGCTTAACATCCCTTTTCTCCAGTGATATGGGGAATGATGGCTCATGTATTAAGCTCTGAGATTCTAAATTCTTGAATGACTTGGAGAGAGAGTTTTATGAAGGAACTATTTTTTCTATATGTATCCTAGGCACTTGTCTTTCATCAGGAGGCTGACAGACTCACTGGCCCTCACTTGCACATTAAAAGGGGGAGCAAATTGAGCTGTCTTTGGTGATAGTATGGAATTAGATGTCAATAACTTGTCAGAAGTGGATTCCAAATGTGTCTGTGCCTGACATACAGTACTTTCAATACAAGGGTTCTTTAGGTTCTATTTTTCAATTAGTGACATCCTTTTAATATATTTGGCTTACTTTGTAATGATTGCCTAGTGAGAATCTAAAACATGTTGTTGAAGAGAGGTAAATTACATTCTTTCCTACTTTCAGATCAAATAAGGAAAATCACAAAGTGACTTGTTGAATAGATCTCAGGAGTCCTAATTTGTATCCTTCTGCTTTAGATATTAGGCCAACATTATTAGACCAGGTTGGATGGAGCTCTGAGCAACCTGATCTAGTGGAAGGTGTCACTCCCCATGGTAGGGGGTTGGGACTAGATGATCTTTAAGGTCCCTTCCAAACCAAACGATTCTATGATTCTACAATTATTAGGGGATCAGTGGAAGCATAATAAAGAGGTACTATTAATTATAGTTTAAGCAAAGTGGAAAGACAAATACTGACTTGTCTGAACTAGCTTCCTTTGGTTTAGGTGCATAGCAAGGCCAAAAATTATGCCCATACCTGAGTCACCAGGAAAGTGATTTGGAATCTGTACGACCAGATCATGAGGTACATGATAGATTACTGACAGTGATTTGGTTCTGGAATAGCTGAAATTTCCAGTAAATATATATCACTGGAGAAATTTAGATGGTTTAACTCAGCATTTCTGCATGTGTTCAGTGTTGGTAGGTTTTTTATCAGAAATTAAGATGACATTATCAGTCCTCAAAAAGTCCAAGCCTGAACTTTGGCATTATTATATTCTTCACTGTGCAGTCTCTTATCTGTGGCACAAAACTGGAAATCAAATCTGGCAGTTTGAGTCAGTAATCACATCCTGATGAAAATATGTTTTGTCACTTAAAACATACACTTTTGCTTCACCAGCAGCTAGTGCTAGAGGAAGCAGCATATAATTAAATGTTGCAGTAAAAGGTGATTGTCAATCCAAATCCAAGAGCTACAGGTCAAAGCAGGATTTGTTTCCTTGAGTGCTGTCTACTCTGCCTGCTTCAAAGTTACAGTTTCACCATTAGATGGCAGTTTTAACACCATAGATTACAGAATCATAGAATATTCTGAGCTGTAAGGGACCCACAAGGTTCATCGAGTCTAACACCTAGCCCTGCTAAGGATACCCCCAAAAATCATCCTGTGTATCAGAAAGTATTGTCCAAATAAGTCCTGAGTTCTGGTTGCTTAGCACTTGACTTTGGAAGAGTGAGGGTTTTGCCTGTCTTCCTTTGGTTATGTATTTTCTGTTGTATTCCTCCCTTTGTGGTATTCAGTCTGGGCAGCATGGGAGGATGTTTATGCAGGGTAAAGAAGTGATATGCTGTGTAAGGCCAAGTGCTGTAGGTGTAACTGTGTGTTCCCCAGGGGAAAGGGTGCAATGTGGCTTGATACAACCCTTGCTTTGATATTCTGCAGAATCTTGTTCTGACTTGATAAAATTGCTGTTAAGGATGAGTCAGCCCTTAACTGTCATTGAAGATTATGGTATTGTGTATTTGGAAGCACTGTGCATATTCTGATTTGTTTTGTTCCAAAGCTGAATGGAAATTGAAGGAAGGACAGGTTTGAAAAATATAATTAAATTTTATTTCAGTTTACAAGAAGTGTAATTTTCTGATGCGCTTTGTTTATTTCCTGGTGCAGGTAGCTTGCTGTTTTTGCCATTCTTTGTATTGGCATTTTGCACAGTAACAGGAGAAAGAAAACTATGAAAGATATTAAAAAAAGAAATACCATATTCTGATGCCATGAACAGTAGAAGGGGGCTATATGACAGATGAAATACATACAGATAGTTGGGTTTACATTATTTTTTGCAGTGTACTCAATTTTAAACTGAAGGTGTCCCAATAGGCAGCTGTTACAGGTAGGCTCAAAGAGAGCCTGTTATTACAAAATAATTATTATCTATACAATTTCTGAAATTGTACAGGATCCTTTAGAATGTAGAAACTTCCAGACTATGAGTTCTTCTGTTTCCTTATATTGGCTTTAATTCAACTTTACATCCCTTGTGGGAAGGCTTCTGGATGGTGTCCCAAATATTTTTCAAATTGGAGTCCATCTGGGACACCAAGGCTTTATACCAGTTTCACAGGAGGTTCCACTATCATGCTTCAGCCACAGATAACAGCTGTTGGCTCCCCCTACCACTCTGTCCTTGTGGAGCTTGGAGTGCTTGTTATTGCCTGGGCTGGATTGTGTGACTCCTCTAAATGTGGGCAGATGTGAGGAGCACATCCATATGGCTGTTCCTAACTCCTCCTGCTTGCCTGGGCAGCAGCCAGCCTCTTCTCCTTGCAGCTGAAGGCTGTGTTTGTGGAATTGCAGCCCAACTTTCTCAGCCCCTTCCAGTGGGTACAGAAACAGTAGGGGTGCAGATTGCAGACAGCCCAAGACAAGGAGGTAGCAAAAAGAAGTGGAAAAACTGAAAGAATGCCTTCAGATGTAACTACTTTTTTTCTTTTCCCCCACTTTTAATTAGTAATGATTAATGGCTTTTAACTCTATAGAGAAATACCATTTGAGAGTAGGAAATGTCAGACTCTCTCCCCCACCACTTTTTCATCCTTGTATAATGAGGAAAGAGAAAATTTTCACCCTTGGAGTAAACATAATTTGCTGGTATAGCCAGTTCTGGTCAGGCTTTCTCAGAGCCTGGAAAACCTCATGATGGATTTGCCACAGCTTTTATGCAAAGTTATTCTGATAGCCACGCTCCCATCTGCTTATACCATGCTTTGTTAAATTGTGTTGGACTCTGTTCTAATAATCTCACTTCCTCTGATACACTTTGGAGATTTGGCCAAATAGTACATGAGAAAGCATTCTCCAGTCCTCCAAACATATATCTGAACTGGCCATCCCCCAAATTTACCTTGACTTCCATCTTTGTTCTGATTATTTTCCTTCCTTTTGTTACTGAGGTGACTCTTACTGGGTACCTATTTCATATTCATATCAACAAGAGCCAATTGCTGTAAAAGTATTGTGTGTCTAATATCCTTTATGGGTAATTTTCAGCAAATAGGTAGTGATTAACTGCCCTGACCTTACATGTGATCCCAGTTATCTAAATGGGATGGGTTTTGCAATTTAGTCTCCTCGTTCCATCTCTTCTGCACTTAGAGGCCTGGGAGACATTTTAGGTGAAAGCAAACTGTTTTTTCCACTGTACAGAGTATTAAGACTGTGGCTGTTGATGTTTTTATCAACCACCTATGTTTTTATTAGGATTCAGAATCCATTCTTAGAGATTGCACTTTCTGTCTGCCACCCAGATTAGAAAATATATCATATTTGTGACGGGTAGCTTTATTCCTCCCTTTGTCCCAGACTTCCTCAGTGCACAGGCAGCTCTACAGGTCATTCTAAACAGTGATTTTTGGATATGGGAAGCCCAGTCTTAGTTTGAGATTACAAAATTCCTATTTTTCTCTGTCTAAGGAATTTCTGAACTCTTTAGGTCTTTAGGAATAAATGTTTGATGTTTGAATTTATTACCCCACCCTTGTGAGAGAGATATCAACTGTACCATCCTTAATGCTTTTCTGAACTGTATAAGGACTAACAGTGATGTGGGTGGGGAACAATTATTCCTTGCTATTGCTCTGTGAGTGTTTTCTCTTCTCAATATCATAAAGAGATTGTTCAAAAACCTAGAGAACCTGAGAAGACCACAGTGAAGTGAAGCTTATTACCTGCCCACTCATGGCAGAGTTCCTTCCCAGGAAGTTCATTCTGCAGGTGTGCTGCCTAGCATTGAGTGAAGGTGTAGGGAAAGTGATATCAATCAGGAGGTGCAGTCACTGATAAGCAGACACTGAATTTTACATTTGAGGCAGTTTACAGGTCTGAGGGGACCCTCTCCCCTAATAGGCTGTGTTTAATCTGCTGCTAGCAATCCAGAGAGTAAATGTCCCTCTGGACTGCATTGTAGTGGACAGAAGTGCTTTAGACAGGATAAATAGCCAGTTATTCACCATTAAAGCTCTCCTAACTTAGAGTTTTTCATTATGTCTAGTATAAAGAGAACAATACAGAATGTGGGTACATTCTTACATCTTATCTGTAATGGATGCAAGTGTCTTGATATGGGGTGACAATGTGACAGCTTTCCACTTTCAGTTAGGAGCCTGAGAGATCCATGCATTTCAGTAAAAGTCATAGCCACCATAGAAGGTGATCTGAAAATCTTCTGCACATAAATGGCATTTTCACTCTAAGATAGCTAGTGATTTCAAGATTTGGTCAGTCTGGTTTTGAATAGGAATAGTCTCAGGCCTCAGCAGCTCAGTAAGTCCATGATAGAAGCTGATGAAGAAAATCCAGTTCTGCTTGGCTGTGACATCAGGCTGGTGCTTTTGGAGTATGGCACTCTTCATTGCATTCTGACTGCTGCCCTGAATTTCAAAGAGAATAAAATGGGTTGCACAATGGTGAATGTGAAAGTTTTAGGGTCACAGCTGCTGTCATAATTTATACATCTACAGTTCTTTTGACTGGAGAATCCTGTAAGTTGCCAATGCTGACTAAATCTTCATAGCTTCAACATGAAGCAGGATTTATTATAATTTACAATTCCTATCAAGATCAATGGAGGTTCTTGGAGCTCAGAGAAGAAGAAAAAGATTAATGGAACTCTCTTCTCCATGAACGCAAATCTTTGAGTTTTGAACTAAGGGTTTGTGCTGGCTACTGTTATTTCTAAATGCATTCATTGAATGCCAGTTTATGCAGTTGGACCAGTACACAGTCCTGCACTACAGCCTTTGGCATTTGAGATAGGCTTGTAGGAGTTTAATAACTGTGTGAGAATTATAACCAGTGTTAAGGACTATGAATTTCTATCTGGGTCCTTATCAAAAGATACTGGTTTTGTAAGATAGAAACTGCACTTGGTCATGTCTGGAATTAGAGAGGGACAGCTTATGAACATTCCTGTAGTTGTCCAAACACTGAAATTCTGTGTAATTTGGGTCATCATTAGTAAATAAACACCTCACATATTCATGCCAATTCTTTTTTTTTTCCCTTTCTTTTTTATCTGAAATTCCTTTTATTTTAAAAACATTTATCTACAAGTACCAGAGTTGCAAAGTGGAGTTTAGTCTGGGATACAATCATGTTTTCAAAAGGCAGTATCTGTTACTTGAAAATAGAACTAAATTTCTTTTATCTGCTAGTAAAATTTACAGGCATGAACATGTACATTTAGCTTGAGCCTTCATGATCCTGGCAATATCAACTGCCAGTCCACGCCAGCTACTGGTTTCTGCTTCTCTTTGCCTTTTTGTCATGGTTCCAATAACTAAACAGTGGTTGCAATTAGCTGGGTGAACAGATCTGACTGTTGCATCTCTGCTGATATCTTCATTAGGAATGGACAGAGTCTGTGGGATGCCTGGAAATCAGTGTCATCATTTTGGCACTGTCTGTGCTGCACTGACCGAGTGTTGCTCTCAGATGGGGACCACTCTCGGATTAGTGGTTTTGAGAATGTTTTTAGGGAAGACAGCAGATCTGTGATAGGAGCAGAAAAGGCTCTGAAGGAACTTTCCTCCAGATCCTAGAATTATGAACTCAGCTTAGTTTATCTTGTATTTCAAGCTTGGAAGTTGTAGCCTGAAACCCCAAATTACATATTATCCTGTATTTTTCCACAGCATGTATTATTATTGTTACCCTCCTAATTGCTACCTGCTCTGTTGTATTGGGCTTCCCTTCAAAGATGACCTGTTTTCCATCCTTTGCAAGTGTTGTGACATTCTTGTTTCCATGAAGCTGCCTGCCTTATATGAGTTTAATAAATAGTTACCTAGTTCTTCTGCTTACTTATTTTCAGCACAGCAGTGTCTCACTTCTGGCCCTTTGTAAATTAGTGATTGGCTTGAAGAATTTTTGTTTTTTCAAAACCAGTATGATACGGACAAGTTTCACCTACAGTTTGTAGACCAATGTTTTCCATTTGCTCCCTGTTCTGTTAAAGTACTTCTTCCAGGAATTTACAAAGTTTAGGGATTTGGTGTTGTCAGATGAGGAAAAGGAAGGAAATGAAATTGAGGGTTATCTAATGCTGTGAACCTTCCTTAAACCAACACCTGGAGGCAATATTAGTTAGCTTTTCTTTCCATATTAGAAAAACAGAACTGAGAATAGGTTTTTTACGGATTTTAAAAAGGTTATGAATGTAGTTTACATTACAGCCTTGCTTTTCAAAAATGATAGACTGATGATCACAGAATAAAAGAATCATCAAGGTTGAAGTAGACCTTCAAGATTATTTAGTCTAACCATCAACCCAGCAGCACCATAATCACCCCCAAGCCATATTCCCAGGTGCCACATCCAGATGCATCTTGAACACTTCTAGAGATGGTGACTCTGGAACCCTTTTCCATCTCAAATCAGTAGCAATTTGCAGGTGTAAGGTGATGTCTGTGAAAAGGTGCAATATTCAGTGAAACCAGGGCATTCTGGCACTTAGCATTGAATAATCATGGTTGAAAGAGATCTCTGGAAGTTGCTATCCCCACCACCTGCTTCAAGTGAGACTAACTTGAAGATTGGGGTTTCTGCAGCTGTTCTGGTGCAGTGTGTGGCAACCCTCATTGTGTAATTTTTTCTGTACAATTTTTTTAATTTTCTCTTCCTACAAATTGTCTCTGCTGCCTCTTTTTTTCACTTTACACTGAGGTAAACCAAACATTTTTGCTGCAATCTCCCTTTCTCAGTGCACAATATTCATCAGGTAGAGATCAAATGCTTCATGTAGCTTGACATGAAGAGGACTCAAAGATGTTCGAGCTAAATGGAAGTTGCATCACTTTCTAAAGTGCCACCCATGGTAACGCAAACTCTCAAACTCTGATTTTAGTATCGTGTTTCCCCATTACACTCCTTTACATTGAGGAAAAATTCTTCTTCTACCCTTAGCCTTCTTGCCAGAGATTTCTTCCCAAATAGTTGTACACAGCTCTGTAAATGTTAGAGTGACATTTGGAGTAGATTTGAAAAGCACGTGTGCTCCTTCTTGGCTCTCCCGAGTCTCTGCCAAGCTTCAGGATGGCAATATAACCTCACTCATCACCTCCCAGGGCTAGCAATAACATTTACAAGCTACAGTTTCCTCTGTCTGCAAATATTTCCACAGTGGTACTCAGTGCTCTTACAGCTCCCCCCTAGGCCAGCTCTTCATGATTGCAGCCCAGAGAAAGGAGAAGCGAAGTTTATTTGCCTCTCATTGTGGAGTACAGGAATTTATTTTTTTGGTAACTCCCCACATGACAACACCCCTTGATTAACTCGTACTCTCTTGTGTCTGGTGACAACAGGAGTGTAGGAAAGGCGTAACAAGCCTGATGCTGATGGAAACTGGTACCTACTACTTTGTAGGGTAGACACAGGTTAACCTGGGGAGTTTAAGAGTTGATTAAATACAGAAGTTAAACAAATCTAGAATCCAGATGACAAATGTTAGAGAGGTTTATTAACGGAGACAGATTTGGGAGCCATGTCCCTAATATATCTTCCCTAGGTCAGTTTAAAATCTGGAAGGTCTCTTTTTGAAGCTTTTGCTGTAGACAGGCAAAAATGTTGTGGGATTTTACCTTACAATGGTAGAAGCCTCACAGTTTTAACGAGTTCCTTGAGATTTAGTCCACTTTAAAATGAAAATTCTCAGGACAACTTTATAGGATTTTGGTATAATATTGAAGCAGAAGAGCCAGGTGTTAATTTTGAACTCAAAAAAGAAAATTTGTGCTGTTCTAAAAAGAAAAATCAGAATTACTTTTGTTCATAACCAAAGTAATTTCAAAGTCTAAATTCTATGAATCAACATAATTTTTTTCTGTCTGAAGGACATTATAGTACATGCTCTGTGTGCTTAGGGCTCTTTATTTGCCTTTACCTAGTTTTTTTATGTCTTCCATTTTGTGGATATTTAGTCAATAATATTATCTGCAGGCTTTGGTTATGTGTTTGGGAAGACTTCAAAGGGGTAGAAGATAGAGCAGGGGGAGACAGTGGTATGGAAAGAAAATTGGTGAATAGAGTATTTATTTTCTTCTGACTTTCTAGATAAATAAATAGATGTGGTTTGCACTTTAGGTTTCTTCAGGAATTTTCAGGCTGAGAAATTAAATGTTTTAATTAATGTCGAGAAATAAAATTTGCAAGGTTTTGAAAAAATGTGTATGGTGAAGAATATTCATCTGGATGTCATCTGGCCTATGTAAATATCTGCTAGCAATTTTTGTCTATAGCAGGGGCCTTATAAGTGACAATTATTACTACTGCTCCACCAGTAGTCTTGCATCCCTGAAAATGTGATGAATGCCTTGGAGCTTGCTCTATTATGTCTCACATTTGCTGTTCATTTAAAACTATTTTGTGCACAGTGCAGTGATAAGGATGTCTTATGTAATTACTCCACTTTAAGTGCTTGTTTGGTCTTAACTGACATATGCTATTCAAATTGGAAAACTTGAATTTAAGAAAATAGTATATAGAGCAGAAAGAAGCCAGAGATGAGAAGCAGGAGTGGCAGGTTTTTGAAAATAAAAGCTAGGAGAAGCTGAGTAGAAAGGAGTGTACTTTGTCTTAAATAGTGTGAGGGAGCTGGAATAATGATATACTGAGTTTCAGGATATGAAGATCTTTTATAAAGCAGCCATATACCCACTTGGGAGTGGAGAAGGAAGGTGTCATCTTAATTTGAAGCAAAGAAAAACTTGGATTGATGTTGAAAAAATCCTTTGGTCTTTCAGAGAGATTAAGTACCAGCAAAACCAGCCTGATTTCTTTACTTTTCTGTAGCTGTATGTGTCCAAGATTTTTACTGTTTTATCCTTATGAGTTTCCAGTGGATAACAACTCATAATAATACTATTGACATCTTGTCAGTTTGAAATCTCTAAAGCAGAATAGCTTTGCACTTACTAGCACAGTAAACCCTATCAGTGGCTTATTAGTGGTATTTATGGTTTGCATGGTATTTTGCTAGACTAATAAATCCCATTCTTATTTCTAATGTAATGCTTCAGTTTAGGCAGGTTTTTAAAGATGGTTTTGTGTTCTCTGTTATTGTCCCTCTCAGTACTAGTGAATTACATTTACATCCCTTCAAATTGCTCTTTCCTGTTTGGTAGACTAAGTTTAAGGTGATAATGAGATGGGAGACATCCAGGGAAAATTCAGTTTACTGGAGATGGTGTCATAGCACATTCAGAAAACATGGGCTTTTCTTATGGTTCAATGAGAAGCAGTCCCAGAGCATGGTACCACCAGGCACCCCCAGGCCCTGCCTGGCCACCAGGGCTCCCCCACCCTGCTCATGGCCCAGGACCCCCATGGTCTCACCCCCACAGGTTGATGCTGCGGCAGGGCCAGTCCCCAGGTGCCACAGTGTGCCAGCCATGGGTGCTGCCAAGCCAGGCCCTTGTTCAGCCCTGTCACTGTGGCTCTGCTTGGCAATTGCTCTGAACCCTGGCCAGCAGACTGACTTCCTGGGCTGAGCATGGACCTGCCTCATCACCATGAGGTTTCCTGGCTCTTGGTTGGACCTGGCCCCCATTTGCACATCTGTCCCACTCACCTTCCTTTGTGTATGGGACAGCCCTGGGCAGCAAGGCACTGGCACAGGGAACTCCACAGCTTCTGGCACCCATCCTGCTGGATGATGTGCAAGGTCCTAACTGCTTGTTAGCACTTAAATTTCCCATCAAATCTTTATCCATATCTTTGTCCACCAAAACAGGAGCATTTTCTCCTGGATTGTCATCAGATTCAGTCTAAGTGATTACATTTGGGCTTCCCAAATTACTTGTCAGGCTCCTTTTGTTGAAACTCATCTGTATGGAATCCACTTGGACATGAAAGAGGATTTATTGCTCCTTTTTAAAAATTTTTGTTTGGTTTGGTTTTGTTTTAAAGTGTAATTTTGGCTTTCAGAAAATCTATTTTTTATTTGGGACCATGTGTCTGCTAGTGGATATGTGAGGGCAGGAGGTGAGCTGTGCAATCAATGCCTGCAGGAAAGGCATTGGTTGCAATTGGTTTGCAAATACAAAGGTTAGGCACTTTAGGGATATTTGAATTCACAAGGACGCAGAAATCTCTGGTCTAAGTGTTTTGGTCTCACAAATGTAGCTGGGGAAAATGTCCTGTGCCCTGAACTCCTGTCACTGGGGACTGCAACTTTCATGAAGTGTGGATATTTTTAATTCTTTTTGCACTGTCACCTTTCTGAAAATTTCAATAAGAAACTACACTGTATTGTAGTCTGGGAGGCATAGGAAAAAGACCACAGGGAAGAACAGGAGACTACAGAAAAACTAAAAGGGAGGAGAAGGAAAAGAGGTGAGGAATGGAGATTAATACAAGAGAGTGGTTTGAAAGCAGGAAAAAAAGCATGAAGAGGTCTTAAATAATTTTCTGTGTGTATGCTAAGAATATGCCTGTTCCATCTCCCTAGGAGGTTTATGCAGAGCCTTGTGTGGAAGCAGCAATGAATTGCTCCTTTGGATGCTAAGTGTAAAATTAAAGCTGGCAGGGTCTGAGAGCACAAGACTGGGAAGCTAATTGCTCCTAATAACATACTGATTTTCACAGATTTCTGGCATCATGTCAGAGCAGTTTTGAACCAGCACCTGATTTCTTCCTCTTCCTGTCTCCAAGCTAATGGCAATGAAGCTTCTGGCACTGGGATCACAAATAAATGCCACTCAATATTTTTGTCTGTACAAATTTGTGGGGGGCTCAAACATGATTTCACATATTGCTCCTATGCATCCAATATAATAGCTACCCTAAAAGTAGAAGGGTGGCAGAAATGTGCATGTATTTTAAACTTGGATAACTGTGCTGCTGCCTGTATTTATGGTGCTGAACAAAGCATTACAGTGCCATTGCTGCAGATGGCTGAGGACAATTGAATGGATGCCTGTGTTCAGGCAGAAGTTGCCAGCACAGGTGTCTGGGAGGCTGAGGTCATGCACTTGTTGCCAGGTTACATTCACCCCTGAGCAGATTTGCTGTATGTTTTGCTCAACTGTAAAATGCTTTTCTCAAGCTTTGGGGACTGACTGTCAGGAAAAGGAAATAGGTTTTACTTGTATGACTGCTACTAGGCAATACCCTCCTCTGAAGGAGTATTTTCATAGCTGGAGGGAATGTTCTGCTTGCAAGATGTGCTGAAATGCTCTCAGATACTCCAGACTGTGAAGGCTTGCAAAGTGAGAATGAAATGTTGTCGTTTTTGGAATACATCAAGTGCATAGGGCACACACAGGAGACAGAACATTGTCTCCTGGGGTTGTGTGGAGGCTGTTTCAACTGTTTCAAGATATTTAATTTTATCTCCTTAATTGTTACAAGGTTTCATCACATCGTGTTTGTAGCAGACTGACTGGAGAAGGGACAGTAATACCTGATTTAAGCTACTCTGGGATGTCAGCTGAAACACTGTCTAGACTTTTATGTCATCTTCAGCAATTTTGGGTATTCTTCAGGTCCTCCTTACATAAGTATAATAGTAGGGGTTGGGATTTCTTGTCTAAGGACAGTAATTATCTAGCAATGGGATCAGTAAAGCTGAAGGACACAAGTTCTTACTGAAGGGAAGGGACTCGTTATTACCATGCTTTTGGTTTGTTCTAGTCACTGCAGAAAACTCCTGTTTTCAAAGCACCTAATGCATGGCACTGTGGAGATGGAAGCAGCAGAGCTGGGACACTTGTGTCAGCTACTCCCACTCGTTATTCCGATATCCTCCAACCCCCTTCTCCCAGCTATTCATGTGCTAGGGCCAGCAGCTGTTTCATGCAAGGCACATCTCAGCTGAAGGTGTCAAAAGAGCCATTTCATGCTTGACTGCATTTTCTAATACAATCTGCAGAGAGAGAGAGGGAAGAGAGCAAGAAAGGTTTGTGTGTACATAGGCATTGCCTTTGAGGGTATGTATAATATACAGTACATTTAGTTCCAGCTTGCAGCTGTGGGTGGCAAGTGAGAGGTGCAGACGTGAGGGGGAAGAGAATTGCACTTTGAAAAGAAGAAACTATTCTTCCACCTTGAAAAAGAAGCTTTCTTTCCTTCTCTGTTTCTTGGCCAAATGAAGGTGTGGGACCCCAGGGGAGCACTGGCAGCTGGTACCAGAGATGTGTGTAATGTAATGGCTGAGTGGGTGATGTGTGTAGAAAGCTTTCTGCGTGCAGACCATGACAGTGTGTGGCGAGTGCAGCTAAGAAAACTGATGAGCAGGGATGTTCATCTTAATGGTCCTCCCAGAAAAGTTTTCTTAATCTGTTTGTGTGTCCTATGACTGCAGATGTGCTGCATACCAGCTGTTAGTGTGGTGGGTTGCTGCACCAGCACACCTATAGTGATCTCCACCAAACGTTTTGGAACCATATACATGTCTTCTCTATCACTTTATCAGCTTAATATTTATATATTTATTTATCACATCATTTGCATATTTATTGCATTGCATGAACAGTTCTGTTACTGGCCATTTTGGAGCTTGCCATGGGTATTTTACGGCATGGACATTTGGCTGTTCCTCAGTTTCCCACCCATTTACCCTACTGTAGCATCTGACATTCAGACATTGAGAGGATGTAAGGTTTGGCTCTGCCAAGCTTGCTGTTTCCTGATGGAAAGTCTGCTCTCATTGGCTGGGAAAAATGGGACAAAGGAAAACATAAGGAGAACATCTACATTCCAGATACATGTTTTGCAGTTGGATAAATTAGATGGGCTGCTAATTTTCTGGGGGTGGTGGGGTGGTGGTGCCTGGAGAGAATCCCAGTCAATCATTTGAGAAAACTTCAGGCGAACTCAACTGGATGAGGTACTGGTAAGAGAGCTTTAGAGCAATCCATCCATGTTTCTAGGAAGCTGAAACAGTCTATTTTTTTAAAAACTCTGGGATTTTGATATGTAGTTTTATGGTAGAAGCCCTATATGAAGCAATCTCTACAGTTCTGCCTTTGACAGGGGTTGGCTGTGGGGAATAAAAATGCTCGGATTCATGTATTAATATATTTATGTAGATTAGTAAAGTTTGCAGATAAAAATGCTTTTGAGCGTAGTCCGTGAAGAAACAATGATTGCCATGCTGTAGTGCTTGCTGCAGTTCTAACACAAGACTTTAATTCTACCCCTTAGAGGAGAATATCACTTTCTGCAGGCAAGACCCTGAACAAATAGAGAATGCTAAATTTAACTCTTTTCCCCAGCTGAAATTCCAATTTTCTTTGACATCTTCAGAGATTATAGAAAAATATAACTTCTTTCTTCACTTCTTTCCCCTCCTACTGGCTTTCATTGTGCCTCTATCTTCTAACTTTTCCTGCATTTGAATGGCACTTGCAATGGAGTTTGGTTTATTCCTTTCTTCATTTGCATTGATTGTGTCAGCAGAGCTCTACTAGCACTGGTTGTTAGTAAGTAGTGGAAAAATATAAAATCAAAAAATGGAACAAATCTGATTTAGAAAAGACCTATTAGGAAATTCACTTTATACAGTTGTTTGTCTTTAAAGTGATATCAATGAAATGGAATTTCTCTCTAAATAAACAAAAGCAAGAGTACCAGAAATTAGAACTCTAGTCACTCTAGTCATTACTGCTAGTCCTAGTGAAGGCTGGACTTCAGTGCACTGAGGGAGATGTGGAAAATGAAAGCTTTGCTAGCTTATAATCACAAAGGGGCTTTGTCCTAACATGCTTGACCTTGGGAATTGTGTGTCCATGGGTACTGCTGTCACCAGTTGCAGTGAACACCATATCTTTCTTTGGTGCTCATATTTGCCCTGCAGGGTTTCTGAGTGCAGTTAAATGTTGCACTTTTCCCCAGTTACATACCTTTCTGTGGCAAGTGCTATGCCTTCTGTAAGCACAGTACTCTATGGTAGATGTGAGGGTTCCTCAGAGATGTAACTTCTAATTTTTTGCAATTTTGCTGATTCCTTGCAGAGGCCTCTATCTTGAGCTATGATGGCAGCATGTACATGAAGATCATCATGCCTATGGTTATGCACACAGAAGCAGAAGATGTGTCCTTCCGTTTCATGTCCCAGCGTGCTTATGGGCTGTTGATGGCAACCACCTCCCGAGACTCTGCTGACACTCTGCGCCTGGAGCTGGATGGAGGCCGGGTCAAACTCATGGTCAATTTAGGTATCGTATAAACACCTTCCACTGCCCTCTTCACTATTAGTTTGGGCTTGTGATTAGTGTTTTTTAAAAAGTTATTTCATTTATTTTCTGTTGGTTTGATTGGATTGGACTGATTTCTAAAACTACTGCTGAAACTTTTATAATTATATTCTCTTGTGGAGAGAAATTCTCTTCTGCACTGCTGCATGAAGATTTGCTGTCAGTTCTTCGTTATGGACAGTGTTGGTTTTTAAGTCTTTAAGTTTTTAAGTTTCCTTTCTTGGTCTGGGACTGGTGAGCTCTGTGTGAAACATGCTACTTGGTCCATCTTTTGATCAGTTACATCCCTCATTCATCCAGCATCACTCAAAACAGTCAAAGGCAAACATGGAAAGGAAGCAAACTGGATATGATGGCAAGCAGAAGTCCTATGAACCCCCTGCCCTTTGCATCATTTGGCAGCATTTGATACCACTTGCCATATTTTATTTATCTAATAAAAAAGCCTGGTCTTTTTCTTGTGACTTTTTAAAAAAGAAATTAACAATAATAAAAGTGCCTGCCCCCATCCCAAAGGGCTGTGTTCTGTCTCCTTAGAGTTACACTTTCCCAGAAAATAATTTAAAAAGACAATTAGAAACAAGTCCAACAATAACAACAATCCAAAAACAATTGGGAGTGAATGTGCTTTTAGATTAGCCTCAATTAATTTTCTTGCTAGTCTTTAGGTATTCTACAGAATGACACATTTTTAAAGAATGTAAATACATGAGTTGAAGCTTTCTTTCACTTTCCAGTGATGCAGCTTGTTGCTTCATGTGCTGACTCAAAGAGGCAAAACTAACATAACAGTGCATAATCTTATACCTCTTAATATGTAGGTTATTTTGTATGAAGGTTTGTGTATGGTCCATGAAAGCTTCTGTCAGCTTTTAAAGTTCTAAAGCCCACTGGAACAAGTTGCACATTTTTAGAGGTAATAGTATCACCATCTTCAGAGCCCTGCTGTGGCTACCAGGAGCAAACCATGTAGCAGCTTTGTTTGTAAAATATGTTGTCCTCTGAAACTAGCTTGCTTGTTAAATTTGCATCTAGTGTGGTTTTTTTGGCTTTGAAATTGTGACCCAGACCCTGTTATTTACCTTTTGAATAAGGAAGTGAAGAGAAGAAGATGCATCAAACAAGTTCATAAATCTTAAAAGTGTCCATCTAAAAGCCTATAGAAACTCTGGCCTTCTAGTAAAGAAAAGCTAAACACCAACCAAAAAAAAAAAAAACCCATATATTTGCATATTTGCTCTGCTTAGCTTGACTGAAGAAGCATAAAGCATTCTTGAGTCTGTAGCTGCATAAGTGCACTTGCTGTGCTATCCAGACTGGCCTGTAGGACAGATGCAATAGATGAACCTCAGCTGTGTTAGTAACTCCTCAAATAAAGAGAAACAGCTATCTGATGATAGTCATCTCTGCTATATTAACTCTAAGTGAAGGAAAATTTCATAGATTTGCAGAGTTTCTCTGGAGAGCAACTCAAAAGAACTGCTGTGGAGCCTCTTTACCTGTGCAATGAGAATCTTCCACAAAACCCCAGAGCATTTGTGTTTGCATTTTCTTCTGATCTAATTAGTTGCTAATAATCAAGAAAAATAAGATAATATTTCCCCCATTTCGTTTCTTGAAAATTATGGCTAGCTATTTTTTTCTCAGAAAATAAAAGTAATTACTGAAAGATTGGTAGTGGCATGCTTCTACTGGGGAAGTGTTGGGGCAGCTGAGTATCTGCCCAACTCTACAGTACCCTCTTGTAGCCCAGAGCCAGTTCTTTTACTTCTCAAGCCCTAGCTCCTCTACTTGTTGAAAGAAGAATTCTTTGCACCCTGTGAGGGATGTGCTAGTATTTTAGTAAAGGCTGCTTTTATCACCTTTGATATTCCCACATGAGAAGTACTACAGCATGAAAATTGCCAGACTTCATAAAAAACTGACACTTTTTCTTCTGAGAAAGACACCACTTGTTTGATTCTGTCTTCTTAAAAATGAATGAGAATTGGGGGAATTACTAATTTTGGATGTTTGGGGCTTCCTAGACTTGGACCCTAAGAGGATATTAGGAGGGTATATTTATATTACCCTGAATATACTTATTTTTTAAAGCTTACTTTTTCCTTTCCAATTTTCATTATATCATGATGGCAGAAGATTTTTTTCCCTCAGGGCCTGTCAACATGGTAAGCCTGATTGGCATTGGTCACTTTTGGCACTCACTGGGATTTGTTATGCCATCACTTAGCCTAGAGGTGGACTGTTCAACTCTGTCTGGCACCTAAAAGATGTGGCTAAAGATTTGACAGATAGTCTACACATGTTCAGAAAAGATGTGTTGTTGACAGCTTAATGCAGGGACAAAATCTTTAAACAAACCCCTGTGTAAACGGAAGGCTGATTCTGTGTAGTGGCAGGAATTGAAGAAATGTGTATGCCACATTTTGCCAGCTTTTCAGCTGTGAATTTTTGTGAGGTTAAACCTTCCCTGAAGTGACTGTAGGCTGGATCAATGGAAACCTGCCAGCACTCTCCTATGTCTAACTCAACAGAGGGCTAGTTTAGACTTTTGGAACCCAGACTGAGCTTCACCTCTCCTTTACTCAGATTTATAAAACTGTCTGAAAATGTCCTTGAAACAGGACTTTCCTTCTACCAAAACAGCAGTTACATTGCTGTTGAAGAACAGAATTTGAGGAAGAATCACCTTATCAGAGCCATTCATTTCCAGTTGTTTACTCTAAGTCACAATAACTCTGTACGGAGACTGCTCATAGCCCAGATGTCACGAACAGGAACTAAATCTTTACCCGACCTTGCCAAAATCTCCTTACCAGTGAGAAACAGTCATCAACACCACCTCTGAAGATCTGAGTATGCTTGGTGCTGACTAGCTATACGTCAGTATCCCCCGGGCATCTAACCCGTGATAGATGTGTGTGAAAAAGGACTGTTTTGAGGGGTGAGTTATTTAATTGTGCTTTTCTTGTGTCATTTAATACTAAGAGCTGTCTCTTTCTTCTCTTCTGTGATCTATTCCATTTGATTACTTATTATCATTTGTGTCTTTATTAAGGTCTTTCCTATGTTTTCTTTTTTTTCTTTTCCTTTTTTTTTGTTTTTTTTTTTTTGGGTTTTTTTTTTTTTTTTTGACTCTTCTGTGTGTTTCAGTTGTAAAGCTTTCCCATAGCCCATCAGCCATGGTAAATCAAAAGATGGTATTCGACCCTTCAAAGGCCTGAAGCCTGCGGCCCGCACGGCAAACAGCCCTGAGAACAGAGCATACGGAGCAGCCTGCAGGGGCTGGCATATCCCTCTCACCCCCCAGCACTCAGTGTCCAAACCAGTCAGGGGACAGACATACGGAGGGTGGGGCTGGGCATGGGCAGCTGGGCGCTTGCTCTGGAACGTGGGAGGGAAAGGAAGAGCAGCAATGAATAATTCTCTCAGGAAGGGGGCAAGGAAGTTGCTTCAGACCTTTCCAGTGTGGGTGCCTGAGGCACTGCACATCTTCATGTTGACAGCATGACTCTCAGTAGTTTGAGTTTTTGTTGTGTGAAGAATAGAAATCCAAATGTGATACCTATCTCTGTTGAAAAGGATTTTGAAGAAATGGGTCTGGAGTGGAAGGAGAGAGAGAGTGAGATATTAGGCAAATCATAGCTTGGAACATGCTTGGGAATAATTTTTGATGCTGAGATGATGTGCAGAAAGGGAAAGAAATGGCTGGTCTGATAGGGAGATCCACGTTCACATTTTTCCTCCCATTTATAAGTGGCAGGATTATAATGTTATACTGCCTTTCATTAAAGACTATTTCAGGGTTTTTTCTTCCTGGCCTGGCATATCTTCAGGTCACTGGTGACTAGGATAAGTATTTCCTGCCTCCTCTCATTGAAAGAGGTGTAATAGTCTCTCTCACCTGTCTTTTCCTAAGATAAATCCTGAACGGTGTCAGAGCCACATTTGCCCATCCAAAAGGGAAAGTTTCTTTTGCCATTGCTACATAAAAATAGTGCAAATAGGAGATAGGCAAGGAGCCTCAATATAATGTAGGGTAAGTGTGCACAGGACTTTATCTGGTTTTCCCATAGGAAATATCTCAGAGTGAGCTTAGAAAACATTGGGCCCTGATTATCTTTTTTTGTCCTATTCTTGCCCTAAAATACTCTTCCACAACCAAATATGGCTGCTCATCCAAAGGAAAAACCATTTTGTCCTCACACAGTAAAGGTAACTGTCTTTCTTTATTCAAGGATTAATCAGCCTTAGGCTAAGCAGCATCAAAAAACAGCCTAAGGCTTAGCAGCATCAAATAAATATTACTATTTTCAGACAAAAAGATAAAAATGGTAAGAAACACAGGCCTAAATTACAGATCTCGGTTTGCTGCTAAAGATACCTCCGTTCAAATAATGGATCCCTTGTGTTAGCTAACTGCAGTTGAGTTATTTAGCCTTTTTGGAGGAGAGTGTCTTTGGCCCATTTTTCAGGTGATATGCTCTGGCAAACCTTTCATCTGAGCACTAAGGAATGAACTTCTGGTGTACATTAGACAATTAATGAAAAGAAAGTAACTGCAGGAGGTTTTCTCAGCTAATTCTGCTCCCCATGCAGTAAGAGACTCTATTTTCACTTCCCTACTACCCACCATATTCCTCATCCAATTGCTGAAGTGGTAGGTGACTGGATTTACAGCTGTTCAGGCATACTCATCTCCAAAATCTATTTCAGAAGTAAATACTGTTAACAAGGCTTAGTGCCCCAGCTGATGATTACCAGAAGTCTTACTGCCCTGGTACTGTGCAGGAGTAATCCCAAGGAGTTTTTAAAATTATTCCTGAATTAGCCAAATGCTGCTGTTTTGAGCACAAAGACCAGACTACACCCGCGCCCTCACTGCCAGGAAAAACCTCTGCTTTGGATTTGTAATGTTTTACTAGTTTAGTGGAACATAAGTGTTTTCTTCCTTTTCAAAAACTCATTTAAGAGGGAGTTGTTAACACAACTTCATGTGTTAATGGCTGGAAAATTTTTGGACTGCTTTGGACAAGGCTCAAAATTAAAGCAACAAAAAAACCATACGCATGCTCTTTGATGGTAGTGTGGATGATACAGTGGTGCTGGGGTAACAGTGCAAGCAGATGCCTTCTCTTAGCTGCCCTGCAGGATCCATACTGACCCACTTAGATGAAAGCTGGATGGTGAGCTGCTTCCTTTGGAGTGCACCTGGGTGTTTCTGTCTGGTTCCCAATTGCATGGCATTGCAGACTGTGCTCACAGTCTGGAGATGTAGTAGTGCCATGTCAGGGCACTTGTCAGGGCAGCCCTCTCAGTGGCCTGGACTCTCATCCTTTGAAATAGGAATCTTGCAGCCAAGATAAGGGTTACACTGGTTTTCAGTTTGGAACATCTATCACTTCATCTTGAGTAGTGTTTCAGCCTGAGGGCAAGCCCTAGGACAAACAGTTGGTTTGGTATCACTGAATTAAAAAAAACGCTGCAGACATCAATAATATAAGATTGATTTTAGTGACTTTGATGAATATTGCTGAGGACCAGCCATGTATGTTTCCTTTTCCAGCACACTTGCTCTTTATTCTGTAAGAAATTCCCATGTTCCAGCTGTAGCAACTCTCTTGACCTCACTTGCCTGTGGTGAGACTTGGGTGTCTCTCTTGCTGTCATTCTCCATCAGGTCAGAGAGGGAAGTTCCCCTGCATGTACTTCAGAGCTCCCTTTACCCCACCCAACTCCTGTAAGGGATATAGCCACCACTGTATGGTGATCGTAGCAGTTGCTCCAGGGCTGTTTGCTCCCACTTTTCTGTTGCGGTTGACGACACATGACAAACCTAATCGCACAAAACCAAACCCAGATTTTCTCAGGAGAAGTTCTGCTTGAAAACAGACTCTCTCTGGCTATGTTACTCGTGATTGGTATGTCCCTGCTCATTACAACTTTTTATTTATTATTTATAGACTCTTGTTTTTTCCCCTCCTTCATTTTTTAAGAACTGCGTTTAGCTGCTGAAATAGTTTTCCTACATCTGTCTGAACAAACATAAAATTGGGCCAGTTAAGAAGCAAACTGCATTATATTTCTCTGCCATTCTATATAATCTCCCTTGCTGGGCCATATCTCTGTAATAAATACAACCATTCCTGGTAATCAAAGCTCTAGTTGTCCAGACAACGTATCCACTTCATGGTGCTATTATTCATGGCCGTGATTTCCTGAGAGAAGGCCAGCATAGCCCAAGACATGTAATAGCACTAATATGAAAGCTCTTGCCCATGGTAGATACCACAGCAGTGGATGCTGACAAGGCTGTAAATGGACATTTATAAATGAAAGATCCTCTTATGGATCACATCCTGAGATATGCTGAGCATTAGTGTGTTAAAAGAGAGAAGCAATGCTCAGAAGCCCTCTACTCAGGCTCTCCTACCTCAACTTGCTTTCTTTGTGGAGACTCTTCCATTACCATTTATTAGATTCCACAAGCATAACTGGTTTTCTCTCCTTGTACCTGTCTTTGTCTCTCCCTTGCCTGTGACCTCTGAATGAAGCAGGGCAGCAAAGGTTCCCAGATCTGCCACTTCACTGCCCATTTCATCTTCTCCCTGAACGTTACAAACACCCCATTCAGCCTTAGCGTTCAGACAGCAAGATGAGATTGGGCTCTGAGGAACTGGCGGGGCTGGGGACCTTTGAAAGACTTCCCCATTCTCCCTGCCAAGCCCAAAAAAAAGTATTCCCAACCTCCAGAACTAGCTGAAATCTGGGCTGGGCGTTCGTGCGGTTAGCTGTTTGCAAGTGGCCATTTTATGATAGGACACAACTGGGCAGTATATTAACCCTTTCCTCACCTGAGCGGACAGTGTCAAATGTGTCTGTGCACATATTAAAAAGTGTTTTGGGCTGGCTTTGGGGGAATTAGAAGAGGATCTGTCTTTGGGAGAGCTGGAAAGGGTTAAATATTGCACCAAAAAATCTCATAGGCTGATTTTACAGGTATTCTCTGTTGACAGATGGTGTATTTATGCAAAAACAATACAAATTAATTTAAAAGAAACCAAGTATAAAGGTTCACTTTGAGCTTCAAGCTTCTTAGAGAAATTGCTAAAGGTCTCTAAAAAGCAAAATGACACTTGAGTATGACTTGTATCTTGAGGGAGATTTTTATGCCTTGATCGTAATTTTTAAAATTGTAATTCATATCAAGTCATGGTCTGGAGTGGAAGATTCTCTTAGATTTGTAGGTTTCTCTAAAAAGAAAAGAACTTTGTGTCAACATGTGGCTATGTATGTATATTGGTATATTTCTCTATACATATATGTATATATATATATATGTATATATATATATTTATGTAACAGATATTTACATAGAATATACTGTACATATACACCCACTCCTGAACTTGCACAGACTGTGTATAAAGTATAAAATGGCCACATCTCTTTGCGTGTGTCTGTCCCCGGAAGGGTGGACTGATTGTTTTTGGATGTCTGCAGCTGTTACCTTGAAGGATGCAATTTCATCTTTCATTTATTTTTCCCCATCTAGACTGTATCAGGATAAACTGTAACGCCAGTAAGTTTTCCCTCAAGTTTCATTTTGTTCTCTTTCTATATATATTAAAATAACTTTATTTTCTTTGCTGTTTTATAAGCTGGTTTTATTTTCTTTTTTTCTTTTATTTTTCTTTTTTTCTTAAATCTTCTGAAATTGAAGGGTTTGGGGTGGGATATGAAGCTGGAGAGGGAGGCGGGAAGACTTTAAGGTGATTGTATGTGGAAAATTTTGTATTAGGTTTCTGCAAAGAGGAGATGAACTGTTATTTCGTAGCTTTGCAGAAGAGCACCTCAGGAACTCGATGAGCTGATATTATATTTCACTGGTAACCTATTGTCATTATGAAAACTTTTCAGGAACCACATAAGAATAACAACCAGTACTGTATGCACTTCTCCACTACAAAAAGGGAGGCATATTTAAAAACAAAGAAAAGAAGCTTCAAACTCTTGCTTTATTACAGAATGGTGACAACTTAACATGATATTTATTCAAAGTTATTTTTTTATTTGGGTGTAGAATAAAGAAAAAATAGATTTTACATTTAAAGTATATTATATATACTTCATATATATAATGCCATATATATATATATATTACATATATGTATATATGGCATTTGCCATTCTTAGGTTTCTATAAGAAATTCCATCTGAACCTCTGGGTCACCTAAGATTCTTTTCAGTATGTAGAAATAGGGAGGAAGGATTATAAAATTTCTGTGAAAAAAAAATAGTGACAGATCATATGCATTTCTAGACTGACTGAGCAAACCAAATCTTTTCTGTTCTACTTCAAAGAGCTGATCAAACTTGATGTAGGCCTCAAAGTAAAAAACACTCCCCAAACACTGGAGCTGTTTAGCTCTCAATTGTGCTTTGAGGCTTATCTTAACTTGTTACCAGATTCCTGAATGAGCAGGTCCTCTGTGTTAAATTTTATGTGGAAGTATTTATGAAGGGCAAATGCCAGCTGATTGAGACTCTGTACAAAAGTGTGAGCAATTAGTTTTTTGGACTTGAGAAGTGGTCCCTGTTAGCCTGTAGCTGGGGAGAAGCCCTGATATGCCATAGAAGCTTGTTCATGATAATTTACTTTATTTCAACTTTTGTTATCTTAGCCCATGTGTTTTACCTTTTTCTGATTTTCCTCCCCATGCCATTGATGGGAGGAGGGGTGTAGACAAGCAGCTGCACGGTGCTTAGTTATTGTATGGAATTAAACTGCTGCAAGTGGGATTAGTCAGTGTATGACTCAAATCTTGAAAGATCTTGTTGAATTCCTTCTGCTCTTTGAAGTTTTCACACTAAATTTCAAGATGGAATGTGCAATGGGAAAAAGTGTCTTGAATGTGGTAGCTGAGATTGCTAGATTTTACACAGCAGTGGTGTGGACATTTACATAAAAATAGGATCTTTTGCTTCATGAGAGCTCGTATGCTCTTGCTGCTTAGCCATCTGTAACTCCATCAAAACACTTGCCCCATAGTTCTTTATGTTTGCCATCTGAGGATCCATTTCCTCTGGTACTGGACAACAATCTGATGCTGTCAACATCTTCAGCTTTTGATGACAGCTGCCTGTTAAAGTCTTAGCTGTGGAAGACTGTCTTCAGGTGGGAAGCTTTAGTAGCAAGTAGCAATTGCCTGGTTTTTATGCAAATAAAAAGCTAGCACTAATTGGACTAAACAGTAAAAAAAAATACAAAAACAAAAAAACCCAAAAAACAAAAACAAAAAAAAAAAAAAAAAAACCAAAACAACCCAAAACAAAACAAAACAAAACAAAAAAAAAAACCCAAGAGAAAAAAGAGAGGAAAAAGAGAATCCTGTAATGAAAGCAGTGGAAAGACAGAATTCTGTGGTTTTGTTAGTTTTCCCCATAAGCATCAAAACATCTTGAATCACTTTGCTACCATGCATTTTTAATAGTTGAGCCTGTTGCATTTTTAAATACAGTCTTTCCCTGAAGGTTTAGATTTATTTCTTTATTTAAAACACATTGGCTCTTCCTAATTTATTTTTTATAATGCTTTGCTGAAAATGAACATCTCTACTCTTAGTCCCTCCAGTACCTTGGTTTTTTTGCTGCCTGTTGCAATAACTCAGGTCATCTGTCCTAAAAGGGAACCTGCTGGGGATTGGTGAAAACTATACTCTTAAATGAATAAAATATGGTTAGGCAGAAGCAGACCAAATATCACTGTAAGCATTCCTGCAGGCACACTGACATTTACTTGTGCAGAGGGAGTTATCCACATCCATGTCTGCCAGGGTCTGTTGAAATGAGCAGAAGTGTTTTAAAGTAACTTGACAAATGGGCTTCCCAGCAGTTAAAGAGTTTCAGGTCAAGCAGTCGCCGCTGGTAATTGAATAGAAGGGACCCAGTGCATGGTTTTAAAGGTAAACAGAGCTGTACTTTTTGGGTTTTGTGGAACATGTAGCTTAAGAGCCCACTACTTCAAGCATTGAAGCTCATGCTGTTTGAGAGGAGTCTTGCATCTTGTCCCAGGTAAGCATTTATACTTGCTCTTAATTTTCATTGAAAAGATTGAGGGCTTTCCTCTTACGTATCTTTGGGCTATTGTATATCTGATGCAAAATATTGTTTTCCACAGTTTCATCTTACCTTCTCTCTGTGTTTCATAATTGTTGTATTTTAGTTTTTTACCATCTCTGTACTTACTTTAATACTCATCTCATCCTTTCCTTTCACTCTTGAAGATACCTAAACTGAGCTTTTCTGTTTCTGCACATTTAGAAGACCCAACAATGCTTTTGCTCACACATATGTAGCTATATAGTAACTCTTTTTTCCCCTGAGTGCGAAATCAGCACAACCAAAGGCAGGACCAGGATCTCCAAATAAACTGTGTGAAGGTGCATTGAACAATTCCTCAACATAATGCAGACATAATGTTTAGCACAATTTTGTTGGTTGGATTCATGGGGAGAATAGGTATATAAACATGAGTCTCTTAGATTTTTGCCTACATGTATTTTATTTTTTAAAAATAGGATTTCCTAAGAAAACGGTCCCTCTCCTGTAAACTGTTCATTGAAATGGGTTGTTCACTTTGAGAAAGTTGAAGTTGTGATAGTTTTATAGTTTGTGTCACATCTGGTGCTCTGATTTTTCTTCATTTTTTCAAAGGTATCTAGTCCTTAATTTCATTATTCCATATGCAGTGACTCCATATCAGATTAGATGTGGAGAGTTTTCAGCATTCTACTCAGTATTAAGTGTGGAGGGCAGAGTTGTGTGTGCTACAGATTTGTTAGATTTTGGAGGTATTTTCACTGTATTCTTTTTTGGATACTACTCTTGGTCTAGTTCTCTCTCCTCACAAGCCTTTTATGGTGTGTCAATATTCAGTCACATACTTTGACACTAATTCTATGAGAGATCTGCCAAAAGTAGCTCCTTGGGACAGTGAACACTTCTGTCTTATTGGTTGCTATTTCATAATAAGGCCTTTTCTTCTCACTAAAGCATGCCAGAAAAGCCATTGCCTATTTTCATGTCACTTTTGATGCCTCAAAACTTCCATATTTTCTTCTTTTACCTGCTGCTAAAAACATAAATGGAAGAGGATAAAAAAATCAGTCTAATCATTACTACACAGTTGATTCTGTGTCTCTGTGAGGTCTCAAATTTAGCATGTTGTTTGAAATCCAGTAATTTTTTATAATAATGACAGCTCGAATATGTTTGGTTCTCCTGTTTCAGTTGCTGTGCTTATTGTATTTAGTGCCTTATTCAATGCAGTGTTAATGTTTCGTTTTATTAAGTGCAACTGTAACAACATAAAATATGAATCTATGATGTGTAACTTTCTGGGAGAGATTTAAAGTTCTTTTTTCTGTATCATCATAAGTAAATAGGAAGCTGTGCTAACTCTAATCAAAATATTGTAAAACCAAGTGCACTTATCCGATTCCTCGTTCTGTTGCTGTCATTTTAATAAAACCTTAATAGTACTCTAACAAGAAAACATTCTTTTGAAAGTGAAGCGGTATGATTAAACATACACATCATATTTGTGACTGTAGTATCTCCTAGCTCCATTTAAACATAATCAGGAAGAAATGAATATTTATGCAGCCTGCAAAGTGCCAAGTTGATAGTATGTTGACACCAATATTGTAGTGGTGAAAGCAAAGCTGGTGTCTGTCTGTAGCATCTGCACAGCCCAGCTGAGAATGATTTCACCTTTGAGCAGTCTCACACTTGGGATGCTGGTCTGGCCTTGTGCAGGAGAAAGAAGAGAGCAAGCCTGTCTCTGGAAGACTTCTTCTGTCAGGGGATCAAAAGCAGTCTTCCCAGATATTTGTCAGATGGCAAGATAAGAATTCTCTTAGAGGAGAACCTTCCCTGCTAGATCCAACAGCCCAAGAGAGGTGAGGCTACTGCCACTGTTTGCTTCCAGTTCTATTCGTAGCCAGCTGAAGATGTGTTCTTGGCAGGCCCATTGCTAGAGTTCACACTCTTGCTCGCAGACCTGCATTCTTTCCAGTCTCTGGCACCATGAACATCTGGGCCTGTTGACCCCATGGTCTGATTCCAGTTGCAGCACTCATAGCCCCATACACCCTCATGCACAGAGAATGAAAGGCTCTCACCCAGGAAAGACATAGAAAGGAATTTAATAAGAAGACAGAACAGGCTGCACTGATCAGATAAAAATACTGATCAGCTTCTATTTACATGCCCAGCCCTTTTTATACCCTAAACCCTATATTTATTTTCCCAGTCTTGCTCTTTCCAAAATCACCTAATCTTCTCTCTTTTTGTACCTTTGGTTTCTCCCCTAAACATCCCATAGTAAGGCTTTCTGACCCCAAACTGCTTTTCCCCAACATCGCATATGTCCCACCCTATGCAGCAATCCCCTTAATCCAAAAGGTGATATCAAGAGCTAGTCCAGATATCATACAGTGATGAGTGTCATGCCTGGACACTGGAACCAATGGCTCTGCTGGAACAGCCCTGGGAGAGACCTGGAAAGGTTTTCATTGCTCAGGAGTCTGTGATTTGTGCTCCCACCTGCTGCTGTGCCCCATGCTCTTCGGGGCTTGTGCTTATGGGTCTCTGGTGGGCTGATGGCCCTGGATATAACCCAGGAAGATATTATTTGTGCTCCCCCTCCTGTTGTTGTCTCTTTGAGCTCCTTTATGGATGTGGAGATGAGCTTTATTTCATAATGCAACAAATTCCTCATCCCTGTGGCAGCTACTATGAAGTGACCTCTTTTGTCTCAGACTTTCTTGATTCAAGAAAGTGGCAAAAAAAACCCCTATTAGCTTAATTGTTGTAGTTTAGGAATGGTATTCTTCAATTTAGTACTCCCACTGAAAAGAAAACCATGAACTGCAAACCCCCCCCCCCCACCCTTCAGTGGGAGACAAAAGGCAGAGATAAGTTAAGAACCATGTATTGGAATCATCCCTGAGATAAGAAAATGAACAAGAACAATACCAATAACAAAATATGTACAAAGAAAGGGTGATTTACATGCAAAATGCCCACCAAGCCTGGACAATGAAAAACAATGGCAGGCAGATCCTCCACCCACCATGCTTTCCCCATGGCCAGAAAGGAATTCTCTTTCTTCCCAAAAGGGAGAGAAAGAGCATCCCTTTCTCTGCCCTGGCAATGACATGAAATGGTATTGAATAATATTAGGACCCTGGCCATGCCCACACAGCTCCAGGTTCCCCACCCTCATGGCTGCTGCAAAAAATTAACCCTGTCCTTAACCCAAACCAAGACACGTTTTCCAACTCAGGGGCTGTTTGGTACCCCTACAAAGTGAAGTAGTGCTTTTGAGCTTGTTTTACAAAGATAGCAGCAGAATCCGTGCAATTATCAGTTGCAGTGGAGAGGATAAGTCTCTTTTTAGGCTGGGTTCCACGTGGACATCTTCCATCTGGGTGAGAGAGAAAACGTAAAGCACATATGAGAAACTGCTCCACTTCAATGATGTCTAGACAACATGTCTTCTGTAGATTACATTGTGTAATTAGTTGCCAGAACATTCACTTTTTTTTTTTTTTTAATTCCAAGAACATTGGTACAAACTGAAAACTCATGCCTCAGGATCTAGGAGGAAGTGAGTATTTTATATATTATTAATTTTGTTTGCAAACAACCCAGAGAGAGCATCTCTAATGAGGCTTTAAATAGTTATAAAGTAAAAGAGAAAAATCAGTCAGCACAAGCACTGCTTGCTATGTTGGGTGCCACCTGTTCTGTAAACTTAAGGCCAAATCAGTGAGCTTTAAGGATCAGTGGATATTGGATAAGGAGTGACTGCTCAAGAGGTACTAGTGATTGACATTACTGGGGGCAGAACATTGGGTTTCATGAGCACAGGCTTTTCACAGTGTCTTTAATCCTCCTCATCCAGACAGTGCCATGAAGATTAAGGTTTTGCTGTGGCATAATTAATTTGAGCAATTCCAAACTGTGATTTGCTATATCACAAGGTCCCTGAATCCCAGAATATTTTATCAGGGGCCACAGATGTAGGCTACAATCACAAGTCCGTGTTTGCTAGAATTCAGCTAGGCCCAGCTGTTAGTTAACAGCAGTCAGCCTTCATCTTCCAGCTAATACTGTCC
Organism: Vidua macroura; assembly: GCF_024509145.1. Classification (NCBI taxonomy): domain Eukaryota; kingdom Metazoa; phylum Chordata; class Aves; order Passeriformes; family Viduidae; genus Vidua; species Vidua macroura. Next base: position 21,227,577 of record NC_071576.1, on the reverse strand, counting down.
CTTTGAAAGTCTCAATTCTGAGTTTTCTGTTCCAGTATGCAGGGAGAGACAGGTCATCCTTATGGAGAGATGGCAATGGTGAAAGCAGAGCTTGGCAGAATGTAGTCTGTGTTATTTTTACATAAATTGCTGTCGTGAGACCTAACAAGAAAGTAAACTAACTTTGGAAGCTCAGCAGTCATCTGTCAGGAATCAATGCCCCACTTTTGGAAAACAGCTCTTCTGGTTTACTGGCTATCATTCTTACCCCAGCAGCTTTTCTTGATTCTTTTTGACTTTTGAAAAGATTGTGTTTGTTGTGCATTTATATATATATATATATATATATATATATATATATTTCAATTCCTTTAGCCTGTCACCCCTTCTGTGGGATTATAACTAAAAAAGAGAACTGTTTTGAAGATCAAAACAAATGATATTAATTATCCTGTCTGTCACTAAGATAGATACCCATTACTTAATGTTAGAAATGCTAATTAATTATTGGGATCCTGGATGCTATAACAAAGATTATGAAATATGAAAAGTTTGAGGTAGGTTTATTTATTTATTTATATTTTATTTTATTTTTAGAGGAAAAAGATAGTGTTGGTGAAGCTTGGAGTAACTGAGGAAGAAGGCTTGTGTTTCTAGGTTTTGTTTAATGATATATTGAATTAACTAATTGTGGTCAGCAACATTTCTCTCTTATCCACCAGTTGTTATATTATCAGTTTCCTTTCTCATGTCTGGGGAAAACAGTCTTGTTTCCTTTTTTTCCTTTTCTATTGCAATATTTGCAGGATCTCAGCCAGGTTGCCTGGGAAAAAAAAAAAAAAGGCTTTAATAGAAAAATGTGTAAGCCCCTCAATTTGTTATTTTGGCCACTTTCCTTGTATAAATTGATTTGTGTTCTTTTCAGATCAGCTGTCATCACTTGCACTTTTCTCCATGTTTTGGTTTAACCCCTGTAGGTGGTTAAGAAGCACACAGCTGCTCTCCCACTCTCTGCCTGCCTGTGTATTATCAACAGTGTTTTGCTTGCAAATCCAAAACATGGCACCATGTGTGTTGCTCTGAAGAAAATTAACTCCCTCTCAGCCAGGGCCAGTACACTCTGGAAAAGAACATACCCTTGAAAGCTTGTAAACATTTTGATACAGAACTTAAAAAGGCAATGCTTTTGCTGCCATACAGTGAAATAGACAGTAAAGGTTGACTGAAACAATGTCATTTATGGTGTCCAGCCATGAAGGATTTGGTAATTTCTTTTTCCATTTCACTTATTTTCTTTTTCTTCAGAAGGCACTAAGTTTGAGTAAACTTACTGTGAGAGAGGTAGAACCAGGGAGCTGTGTAGGAGTATGAAATATGTTGTTTCCAGGATTAAGATGTCAGGCTGTTGATTATCTTAAAATCAAATAGTGACTGCATTAGGACTTTAGCATTGGCTACTATTTCCATGAATGGTGAGAGGATTGATAGTAGAGAAAAATTTCCTTTCCACAGCTGAGAGGTTTTTTCCAGGTTTAACAATCCTCACACACCCCACCTCTTTCAGCAGTGACTGCTGCTGTCCTACCACTGTGATCCATCACATTGCCTGTATTTTCCACTGCTAGGCTGGTTTGTCTGGCAAAAGGCACTGCTCCTAGAAAATTTCTCTCTGGGAGCAGAGAACCACAATTGTGCACAGAAGTTCACTTAAAAAATATCCATTGATGCTTCTGTGCTTAAATATTGGTTGCTAAGAAGTGAGCTGGGGAAGGCAAGGTGAGCTGCAGATTTGTGGTCTGCCTCTGGAAGAAGTAGCTCAGAAATGTTTACTGTTGGTGCAGGGACAAAATGAGTCATGGAGAACAAGAACTCTTTTTCTCCCAGAGAGGGTCTTGCTTGGTCAAGCTGGTGCACACTGGTGTGTGATGCACATGGCAAGCTTGCATTGCTGCTGCATCTCTGGAAACGTGCTCTTAGCAAAACTTTCAGCAGTAATGTTTTTTAATTTCTTATCTCTGCTCCTTTCAAAAAAAGGTGATTCTTGGGAATTCAGGGCCAAGAAGATAGTAGTTGCCTTCTTGCTTCTTTTGTGCAAAGGGAGTACAATATATGGGAAGCTTTGATGGCAGAAGAAACCTGACTAAGATGCCACAGATGTGTCTGATCAGTGGTGAAAATTCATTATGTCATCATAAATCATTTTCTACCTAGCGGAAAATGCAATATGCTGAGCATTTTCATTTTGAATGTGAAAAGTTAGAAAGCCTGAGAGAAGTTCTCAAGTAATTTTCCCAGTAAAATTTCTTTTTTATTTGTGCCACCTCAGTGATTGCTATATTAAACAGTCATGTGAACTCACTTCATTATGGAAAAATCGCTTCTTCCTTTTGGTAGATTCTCAGTGTCCAGGCCTGACTAGGAACTGGAAATAAAATCACCAGATAGAGTTTTAATCATCCAAGGATATTTTATTATTTTTATTTGCTCATGAAATTGGAGTACAGAATCACCAGAAAACTTAAAACAGGGAAGTTATTATGCTAATTACCTGTTAATGCAAGAGCAGGTTCAGGTAAGGGTTTAATTGTATATTGATAAACTACTAGCATGCTGACATCATTTGGATTAGTGTGTTTTCTGTTCCCTTTTTGCTTGTAGGGGAATCTTACTTGAAATTACTCAGCCCACTGTTTTGAACTGGTAGGGAAAAGAAAAAATTTAACTGGTATTGCTTTTGACTCATACGAGCATCTTTCAGGTTTCAAGCTGTTGCTACTTTACCAAGCTGTTAAACAAAGCACTTAAAGTTGCAGTCTTCCATCTAGCATGGTTCTTCTCCTGAATTTGTGGGATTAAACTCCACAAGCTTCAAGAGGAGGGACAGTAGTTTCAAGAGGAGGGACAGTATTTGCCAAATTGTTCTGCTGCAAGCAAAACCACAAGTCTTTCTTCCCTGAGTTGGGGAAAGATGTCATATATTTGATATTTCATGGTCCCAAAACCCAAGTCCATTTGCATTTATTCAAATAGGAGTTCCAGATATTGAACAGATTCCCTACATTGCAGTGGGCATTTGTAGACTTTATAATGGTACAGACTCTAATTTGAACAAAGTGGGTTTGCACATTCAGTGCAAGAGAAAAAACTGTTTGGTGCAAATGTTGCTGGAATTTCATAATTCCTTTTTAAAGACAGAAATAATATAAAAAATGTTTTAATGCAAAGAGGCCCTGTTAAGAGCTATAGATATGTGAGACATTTTTTCCTTGTAGGCTAGTACGGAGTGTTTGCTTAGTAGGACAGTGAATGAAGCCAGGAGTTTGTAAGGGCTCTTACAGATTAAATATTCATTGCTGCTAATATGCAGCCAGTTGTTCTGTGAAAGAAGGCCTCAAAGATCATGTGGCAACTCTGAACTTTACTGCAAGATGGTAGAAGCATATTTGTAGAGGACTGCAGAGATTTTTAGAGGTCAGTACCCAGTTGGCCAAACCATACGCTAGTAGTTACTATTATACTGCAACTTTAATTTCTTATACCCAATCACATTGTTAGTGTAGCCTATTCTGCCACCAAATTGTATTCTCCCATGAAAATACAGATCATAGTCCTAGAATTGCCAAAATATTGATGCCACAAGTGTGGATAATATCACTTCTTTTTTTTTTTTTGTGATGGACAGAAACTAGCCTCATTTAGTTCTGTGCTTTCTTATATTAGAAAGAATGAAAGATTGTTACTTACAATTTATTATATTATATTTTATATTAAATATATGTATATTTATACATGCTTATATTTAATATATTATATTTTTCTGCTTAGGATAATTTTAACGTGCTTCCTAAATTATCATTGCCACTGAAAGCAGCACCAATAAAATTGACCAATTTTTGTTGTAATAAAGGTTTATAATATTTCACTCACTAGTCACACTTTGATTTATTTCAAGAATAATAAAATACAACAGAGAAGGTAGAGCAGCATAAAAACATTTAAAAATGCAGAGCCTTTTTTTTTTCTCTCTCTCTCTCTTTTTTTTTTTTTCCTGCAGCACAACGATATTTTTCAGCTGTATCCATCAGGGATGCATAGAGAGAATCATTTGTAAGCTCAACTGTCCATGTGTGCTTATGCTGGGAATGCCAGTACCCAGTTCAAGCAAACTTTCCTGACTCTGGTGAACTCCATGTGTGTCTTAGAGAGGGGGCTGAGCACCATCTCGTGGTGCTGCTGGAGATTTTGTAGTCTCCTCTCAGTTCATGTGCTGAGAAGTTTAAATACATCTCTAAAGTGATGTGATCATTTTCTGTTTGCCATGTTACTGTTTTCTACCTATGAAAGGGTTGAAGGTATGTTCACAGTGCTTTGTAGAAAGCAGCAAAGATGAAGTTTCTGTTCACTGGCAGAGCTGTGTGAGACTTGAATGCAAACAGGTGCTTAACAGTAGCACTGGGCTACCGTATCTTTTATGCTCTGTAGGAAGCAAGTAACTCTGGCAAAGCATGGACTGTACCACAGGCCAGCACTGATCAGCACAACAAACAACTGCGTGCTCTGCTTCCTTCGAGTTCCTTCTTTTTGCCTTAGATGAAAACAGCTGTTGCCATGCAGCTGAAGCTTTGTGCCTTAAATACTATAAACACAAAAATGGAGGCTGAAGGGACTGCCAGGCCATAGCAGAAACTACTGTTCTGTGTCTCTGACAGCTGCACCAAATCAGGTTATCCTAACTGCAGTATTCTCTCCTAGAGATTATATCCACATACTGTGGATACTGTACTGCATTTAAAACATTTGTTTCTGCCATCTGCATCTGATTCCAAAAGTAGGGTTCAGGAAAGCTAGTGATACCTAAGATCAGGTTTGATGTAATAAGAAAAAATATGCATGTATAAGTAGGTACAGAACATCCTTAATAAAATATATCAGTTGGAATACCTATAGAAAGGTTTAACACCTCTTGAGATTGGAAATTTCATAGAATATTTATGGAGCTGAAGTATTTTATAATAATTCACACAGGAATGTGGATAATCCTTCATAATAGGAGCAGCCAAGAGTGTATGTGGGGCAGCTAGGCTAAGAAGGTACAGAAAATATTTATTAAACCCAGTCATATTGTCATAACTGATATTCCTAACTAGGCATGAATTCAGAAAGGAGTTTCCTTGCTTAAGCTGTAGAAACCCAGGGCAGCAAATGGAAAACACGATGCTGCTTTAAAGCCAAATCCTCAGTTGAAGCAGCCAGAATCTCTCTGAGAATTCTGAGTAGGAGTAATTAAGCAAATACATATGAAGTCCATTTTAAGCTAATATTGGAACTGCATCTGATGTTCATTTCATAACAAAACCCTCTGACTTTAAATTTCTACAAGATCTTGTGCTTTTCTTTACCATAAATTCAGTCTGATACATTTTGAACTGAGCCAAGATAAACTTGAAAAAAAGTTTGCACAAATTGCACGAAGAGTGACTCTGGCAAGGGAACTATTGCAAAACAGGACGAAGAACTTTGGCTCTGAAATTTGTTTAGGGAGCCAAAGGGCTGGAGAATATTTCCTTTCAAATTGCAAAGTGTGAATGTGGAAGGTGGAGTGGGAAAATGTTACTCTGAATGAGTGCTAGCCACCTCCCTCACTGTGGGTAGTAGAAAAGTAAAAGACACTTTCGTGTTTCAAGTAAACTTTGATGCATCATAAGGAAATATTTCTTCCTTATTTTGAGAGAGGTACTTTTCTGCTTTGCCCTTCCGAGCAAAGCCTTTTTCTCCAGTTCACTTAAATGGAGTTAAAATATAAATCTATTCCTCTGCCTTGCATCGCTTTTTATAGTTTTCAAATGTCAATTATTTCTGTACTGTAAGGGGAGAAGAGCCAGCTTTCTGTCATTCTGATTGCTGAAACAATAGTTTTCAGGAGTCCATTAGGAGGTTATTAAGATGTTTTTCTACTTTAGCTCTATTTTGCAGAGGTACTGAGCGTAGTCAACAGCTGTCAAATTTCACAGGATTTTAGATTTCAGCATTTGTGAAGAATCAGATCTTAAAGCTTTAAAATATCTATTCCCAAATACTATGGGGAAATTTTCAGAATTGAAAGTATGACAAATGAGAGGTTCTGTATATTTTTTCCTGTCATGAGGTACATGAAGTAAGTCCAAGTTCTTGGTACAAGTATGTCTTCATGTTGGGAGAGTTTTTGCCTAATTCAAACACCATGATCTGAATGATTTAGGTCTGAAAAGACTGAGGATCTTGATCACTTAGCTTTGAATGCAAAAATGTGTGTTTTAATGTATTACAGTTTTACCTCTGGGGACCTGTATCGTGTTGAGACTCCATGGGTAAACATGAGCATGTTTTCATGTAAGATTTGTGTCTTTGCTTTTTCTGACTGGACCAGAAATGTAATAGAAACAGCACTTTCCTGAGAGCTTTGGGAATATACTATCACTTAGAGATACCTGTAGAACTGCAGTTCTGATAAAATAAAGGAGTGATATGTTGTAAAATATTTTAACCCACTTCCCTTTTTTTTTATTTTTTATGAAGGAACAGTAACTTAATCTGAAAATGGGCAAAGGCATTGTTTTATTTTGGCATCTCTTTTGATCACAGCACCGAAAGAATATTTGATTCTGTTTCATAGTGCATTAAGATTTGAACCTAAAATTAAAAGCCATTTCTGAAGAGCTCTTAAGTATTTTTTTATCTTTAGAGTATTATACTGATGCTGATGATTTAATACTTAAGAGGCTGCAATAGTGGTGGAATTACTGTCACCATGGAATTTGTGAAGGACAGAATGTGCAGAAGCAGTAGCAGTGATATTATGGGCTTTCAAAACTGCCTAATATGGTACCATCCTTCAAGCACTTCTGACAGTGATGGAAAGCTTTGTTGCAGCCATTCAACCCTGGTGCTACACTACAAGTTTTACTAGAAAGGGAAGTATGAGCAAAAAGAAAGATTATGCATTCTTACTCACTCTCGTTTCCTTACTGCACCAATAGTATATGGAGGGATCCAACTTCTACTTTCTAAGAAGGATATGTGACTGAATTTATTGCCAGTGCACTTTTTGGAAACCTGCAGGCTGCACACAGATTGAAAGCAAAGTGCTTGCTTAGCTGCTAACTACAAGTATACCTGAAACTGATCAGTTAGGGATAAAACACTACCCATGAAATGTGAACACTGTTAATTGCATCACTACTGAAAAAACCTCACATTCAGTCTCATGGGACAATAGTTTCAGACCTTTTGCTTCTAAGTAGCAGTCAGTCTTCTGAAACTGCGGTAGACCCAGTGTAAAACCTGTACAGATTTTGCAAGGGCAGAGGAAAATCTAGGAAGAAATTTCCCAAGAGCATTGAAACCACATTTCAAAATCAGCACTTTCTGAAGAAAACTATCTGAAGTACCAACAAAATTGCTGGCATACAATTTCTCTGGCTGCAAACACAGACGTGAAACAAACTCAAACCCTAATTTCTAAGCATCAGAGACTGTAGGGAAGTTTGAGTCAGTTCTTATTGAGTGTAGCAAATCTCACAATGGAAGATCAGGTGGTGATTAGTGTTGTACATTGTTCTGCTTACTGTTAGTTTATAAGAATACTATTAATGAACAGGTCAGAAAGGTTCATTGTGCTGTGGAACTGTTGATCTAAAGAGACAGATGTTTCTAAATCATTTCAATCACCAGTCCACTGCCCCAGTTCTGTTCCTGTTTGGTTGGTCCATACTTCAAACATACTTTCTTGGAGTACTGAGAATTCTATCTATAGCTTCTAGGATTTCCACAGTGGCTAGAGATGGAGCCTAGCATCCCCATTCCTACCTCACTTCCACAGCCTTCTACTGTGGCCAGCTCTTGTGTGTTCACAGGCAAGAGAGACCAGAATATTTGCATTTGAAAAGGATAAGGCAGTTTTGGTAGGTGAACTAATTTACATCCATAACCTGATGGCTACCTAATATGAGAGAATACCAGTATGTTGATATAGTAGATGGGTAGTCTATCCTTGCTTTGATAAAAACATCCCATTGGTGCCCTTACAGCACAGGATAGTACTGCTTCTGTTTTGATATTAAGTGCTTCAGCTCTGTATGAAGAAAAACCTAGTTTCAGTTCTTACTGATAGGAATAATATCTACGTATGAATAGCTATATATTTTTACATGATGGCTTAGAGACAGAATCTGCTCTGAAGATTTTATTGTTCAAATGTGTTCAAGGATAAAAGGCATAGAGGGAGTGTATGGGCATTCATATTTAGACTAATGATTAAATTAGTAGTGTTTAGTTTGTTGACACTAGTTTCTCTTTAGTCAGTGAAGAGGACTAAGATCTTCCAGAGAATCATTTAAAGCGGGAAGCTAACTTGGCCTCCTCCAGTGGGCAATTTGGAGCCACCTGCACCTCCTGGTGATTGTCAGGAGCATTGCCTGATAGAGGCTTCTTAAATCAACATCACTTCACAGTCCCCAGATAATAATAACAATAATAATAACAATAATAATAATAATAATAATAATAATAATAATAATAATAATAGTAATAGTCTCTACTGAACTCTGCAGTAGCAAGACTCTGGGGAAGTAATTTATTTAGCAGAATGTCATCTTTTCAGTGGTGTGCAGCTAATAATAGTGACCTTCTTGCCAGAAGGCTTTAGGAACTGAAGTCCTGAATGTCTGTAATGGCCTTAATATCATAAGTACAAAGGTATTGTGCAAACATATTTAGTGCTTATGAAAGAATCGTGAATTTCTGTTTATTACCCACAACATTACAGCAATAAGTGGCAGTAATCTTAAGTGTTTTTCAAAATGTTAAAGGCCAGATTGGCTGATTCATTTTGGTGGAATCACAGCAAGCAAATTTTTCTCTTTTATGTATGGTAATTAGTTTTCTGAAAGAAATAAAAAAAATCAAATCCATGGCATATGTGTAATTTTAGATGTAGTTATTTAGATAGATATACCATCAATTCAATGAAAAATGCCACACCAATGGGAATAAAAAAGCCAGATTAAACTGCAATAAAGAAAATGAACTTAAATGAGCAGGAAGATATGAAAATATTTGCAAAAATAAGTGTGTGCAATGTTCTATCCATACATGATCAAATCCTACAACGAAATTTGAAAGTGTTATTAGCAGTTGTCTCTCTCCTGTGCTTTGATTTTTCTGTATTTGTTGAGAAAAGCACATTGAGGGAGATAACTGTGTTTCTTACACTAGTGCCTTCATTTTCAGAAACAGTGTGAAATGATGAACCTGATCCTTAAACAACAATGAAACAAATGCTCAGTCTCCTGCATCAGCAATAACTGGACTGCTGTAAATGTGGTTAGTATGCAAGGGTTTATAGGCTTGGTATTTATGCACTGTACTTCAGATTCAGTTGTAATTTCCATAAAAATGACAGAATAATTAGACCAGAATGATGAGGTTGACATTAAGAAATTATACTGGCTTGCACATAATTGCATATCTCTCTCTGGATGGCTGCAATATCTGCAGACTGGGTACCAGGTTACCTGGTTTATGATACTCTCCATATATAATGTTTTGCTTCTTTCATTACTATATACCAGAAGTAGATAGCTATCTTACAGACATGGCAGTCTCTTAGTTGCTGTAGGAAGAAATACTAAAGCTAAAATTTGCTTGTGTGCTAAAAAATGATTAATTTAGATAAAAGCAAAGAGATGATACTGACTCTGTGCCATGAGAGTATGATCTGTTTACCCTGTTAAATGTTGTGATGTGTTTTATGTCAGTGTGGTTTCCCTTTGGCCCATGCACTGGGAAATGTCATTACAGCTGTGGCTGAAGCTGTGCCTGTTGACATGGCTTTCTCTTTGCACTCCTGGAAATGTCTAGAGTTGTGGCTCCTGTGGTTTACCTTGGTAAGTGGCAGGAAGTCAGCGAATGCTGGCATTAAACTTCACAGCTTTGATGAGATCCTTGTTTTGGAATCTGAGATGAAACTGAAGTGGATTGTTGCTGAAATTTTTTTCTAATTATGCAATTATGTCAAAGGCATCTTCATATTGTACAGGAGTGTTCATGTGATTATCAACTCTATACATATGGTCAGAATTTTTCTGGTTTTAATTGTGTCTCCTGGCATTTCATTTCATATAAATTTACAAAGAGAGAGATGTATGTACATACAAGGCCTAGTGACACCCATGTAATTGGAACATGATTCTGTTTCTTACTGAAGTAAGAAGGCAATATTCCTTTTGAATCTGAGTCAGAAGCACAAAGACAAGTATTATCAGGAAAAGAATTGTAATGTGCATCCCATATAAAAGAATGAAATAAGTTCTTGGATGAGGTTTGAAAAAAATGTGGTATGTTAGCTAGGTAAAAAAAGGCTTGGAGGAAATGCAGAGGAAGAATACGTTTTATCAGAAGAGAGTAAATTATGTGTGAGGAGATAGAAAGAGATTGAAAAGAGACCAGTTTTAAATAACAAGCGAAGGTGAAAGTTCCAAAATTTATGAAAGAAATTGTAGTTTTGACAAGGTCGATTTTAGATGTCTAAAAATAGAGTGCAGTCATTTTTTCACTGTGGGAAATGATGAGAAATATATGAGAAGGGAGGGTCAACTGGTCATGAGAATAGAATATTAATTTTATTTTTTTAAGTGAACAAGTACTCTCAAGTCAGAGCAGAGAGAGAATGAGGACTTGCACTTTTGATCTGGGTGTATGATATGTAACACGTGGCAAATTGGCTTCCAAATTCTTTCAGCTTGGTCTTAACCTGTTTGTTTTGGAGCCCTCCCATACCTTGAGAATAATTGTTCTCTGCCCTTCTATAAATAACGCCAAACAATACCAGAGCTCTGACAGCTGCTGCTTTGATCTGAACATACAAAGCAACGTCCAAGCCTTGGAATATAAAAGAGGAAATCATGCTCAAAAACACAGCGTGTATGTGCATGTAATTTTTTATTATAGATTGGAGCCATTTTTCTTTACCTCCTCCTCTGGGAGAGCCTCTGTCTTTAGAATGTCTCTGCTGCAATTGCTGAACACTCTTGCACTGTGTATGTTCACTGAGTGCATCTATCAATTGGCATATGGGCCTTAATGGTTCTGCATGATTTTGTGTCTTTACAGAATCTATTTCTCTTGCAAGTCAGTCATTTGTTCTTTCACTCTGTCTAATCATTTTTTGTTTTTATTGATTTGTTCATGCCAAGGGTACAGAAGAAAGAGGCCATTTTAACTGCTTTGTAAATAGCTAGAACAAGCCAGCTGAGCTTACATGCCCTGTCTTTTCAAGGCAGGTCTAAGATTGTGTTTCTACTTTCACCAAAAACACTGCCAAAAAAATGTGACTGCTAATGCAGAGAGCTTTTCAACAGGAGCAAGTTTTTTTTGCTTAGATAAAAATAAGCACCAGGTTTAAAAATCTGTGCCTAGCATTGCTCATTGAATTTTTCTTTCTCCATGGCATCTTCCATTATTTCAGTTGCTTTTTCATGAGAGAAAGATATAAATTAGGCATTGCCATTGAAGTTTAATTTCTACAGCTGTTGGGCAGCTTGAGACAAAAGTTGGGGTGCTGATGCAGGCAACTAAATGCAAGTACAGGAGGTACATCAAGTCAAATGAAAAGACAAAGGCTTTGGATTTCCAGTAAAAATAAGGGCAAATATAACTCCACCAGCTGAGTTATCCAGGATCCTTGCTGACCTCCATACCCTGTCATCAGCAGTGCAATGACTGCTGGTGTCCAGTGCCCTTTCCCCAAGCCTTTGCTTTCAGTCATTTCAAAGGAGATTTTCCTCTTTAGTACAAACAAGCAATGACTTTACTTGCTTAACAGAAGGGACTTAGGAGTCCATTTCATTTTCCTATTCTTTCCAATGCTACTCCTTCACTGGCCATAGGGCTGGCACACCCCTGCAGAGGGCAGGCACTCACACCCAAGCTCAGGCTGCCAGCTGAACCCTGTGTGTTCAGAAACACCACTCTCTCTATGCTCTACACTTCCACTTTTCAAGCAGGTTTACCCTGGACCAGTAACATCATCAAGACTGTACCTGCTGGGTTGTGGTTCTGGCCACTATTTTTTTGTTACTGTACTGTTCTGGAGGATTTAAATTGCAGGAAGTACAGACTTTATGAGCAGAATTGTCTGCTCAATCTTTATGACCTTCTAAAGTAAAATCTGAAGTGTAAAACAGAAGACCCTCCCTTGATGTTTTTTTCAGATAGACTCAGATTTTTGAAACTGGTATTTAACTTTTGACATATGGATTTAAAAAGGCAAGAAGAAAGAATGTAGAAGTATTCTCTTACACAAAAGCTCTTCTCTCCAGCCTCCCCACAAAGAGAATTAGTTCCCTCAAAATACTACATGTTTTTGATCCTACTCTCAAATTCCTGATTTTTGAGTCATGAGACATTAATCCTATGAATTAGATTAATTTTGATCCAATAGGGATCCAGTTGGGAAAGTACAATTTTGCTGCTAATTGGTTTTGTGTTGATATTTCTTCCAAGCCAATAATTCTCAAGGGTTTTTTGGACAGAAAGTTTCAGAGCAGGTAGTGCTAAATTGAACCAATTGTCTACCTGCTGCAGAGTAGAAGCCCACAAGTCTTCCCACTCGACAGATCTAGCATCTTTTTCTTCACTCATTAGAATAGTTCATCTGGTGACAATTCTTGACACTCTGTTGCTTGCTAAACACTGAACTGTGATATCTGCTAGCATCTTCCCCTTTATATTAATATGGAAAAAGTAATCCACAGGCTGAACTACTGTTGCTAAGAAATATTTATTCTCAGAAGGAATCTGGCTCTTTGTTATATACTGACACTGAATATTTAAATTACAGCCTTCTAATCTTTCATTTACAGCACCTAGAGGATGTTGAATAAATTAAAAATAAAATACAACAATATTCCACCTAGAGAGGGGATCTGACAGGGAATCAACATTTTCCAACATGTGGGGTTGGTTTTCTAGCTCCCATCTTTGTCAGGAGATGTTCTGTGTTCAATACTCCTAAGGCTATATATGTCAAAAACTAAATACCAGTTTAGATAATCTATGCTTGTCTGAAGAAGCACAGAGGACAGTCTGCTGTCTCACACTGCAGACTTGCCCATGTCCCTGCATTAGAAGGGCATACAAATTGAGTAGACAATTTTGCTTGTAAGCCTGTACTTCAGTATTTCAGTGCTAGTCACAAACTGAGAAAGACTAGGAAGGATGTGAATCACTGCTAGTGGGATTCTATGAAGAGCATTGCTAGAAAGAGGCCTTGCAGGTTTGGTGATTGAATTGTTAACTGTTACCCTGAAGGGAGTATGTGACTAACAGCAAACTTCAAATTCAGTTATTACGCTTCAGAGCTAGTCTTAAATAATAAGTTGAAGACTTACTGTTAGTTTGATTTGAAAATCATGGAAACAGCAGCCAATGTGGTACCAAGCTCCTCACTGGAGCAAGTGAGGCACCCTACAGAGTGCTGGGACAATGACCACAGAAGTCATAGAATCCACATTAGTACACACAGGTCATGAACAACAAATTTAAGTACTCCACAGAGTCACCCATCTTCTGCAAAACACATAGACATTGAATTGTCTATGCTAATCTGTTTTCAGGAGTTCAGCTTTACCAGTACATCTTTAGGCATTATCATTTGCCTTACATCGTGTGTTCTGAGGCCTGAAGATGCCATTATGATCTATCCTGACCTCCCATATGACTTAGGACTGATTTCTGCATTTAAATGCCCTTTGAACTATGAAACATCTGTGTAGAAACATTTTGAATCTGGATGCATCACCATTCAGTACATTTGTCTTAAAATTTGTATCTACACTAAGGATTCACAAGTCTCTTAAAATCGTAAGGGGCGTTTGCCAATTATACATGAAATATATGTAGTAAAGCCATAAATTGAGTCCAAGTTATTCAAATCCTGTGTATGTACCTTTTTGAGAACTAATAATCACTGAACTCCATTCCCAGTGCTCAAAGTTAGCCTCATCCTACTTGGCATTATTTGGATCCTCTGGTAGTATTACTGGAATAGTGGTACCCTGAATTGTACCACTGGGGTCTGATACATCAGTGACTTGACATCAGACACTGCCTTTTCATAGACCATCTCAGTGCCATTTTTTAACCAGAGTTTGCAAAAAGCTGTGCAGTCTTCAGCTCGGACCAGTCTGTCCCATACTGTGTGCATCCTCAGCAGAAAGAGTCTTGGGTGGGAGCTGTAGTCCTCCCTGAGGTTCTTCATAAAACTTTGGGCTTTCTGCAGGAATGTGGGAGTTGGTTTGCACCGAAGATATTGGCAAAGTATAGGGAAAGTAACTTGAGTCCTGAATCTAGTTGGAATCTGCCGAGAGAGCTGGAAACCAGTGCTGGTATAGCTCTTCTGAGTGAATGGGGATAAGCCTTGACATCAAGGTGGGACAGATGGGACATGGTACCATTTTTGCATGGCCAGATCATGCAGAGAGTAGTCCTACTCAATAGTGATAGGGACAGAAGCTGTGTAGGCATTTGCTTTCCCAAAGGTGGGACCTGAACAGCTGGGGAAGTGAGACTGAAGTCCTGTGACTGCCCAGCCAAAGGCCTCCCCCTTCTTCTGTCCTCAGCCATCCAGGGGCTGGCTTTTCTTTGGAAGTGAGTGGCTATGTGTCTTGTGGGAGCTTTTACCAGTCTCTGCATTGTGATATTCTGTCTTTCCCCCCCTCACCTTTGACAGCAGTAATACCTCACCACTGTCTGGCAAGTGCCATTGCCACTGCTTTTACAGACTGAGGCCATTTCATCCAGGTCTGTTGGCTCATTGTATCTCTGCTATTAAAAGCCCAAGAAAATACTACATTTGAAAGTCTTCTCTCCTGTGAAGTACTAGATGGAGTGGGGCAACACGTGCCACCACTGAAGTGCTGGAGCTCAGCTGGTGTGGGGCCATTTGAGGCACCTGGGGAGGTGCTGGGGGCTGCAGCTGGAGAGAGCTGTGCTAAGGCTGCTGCTGCCTGCGGGAGCCCTGGGGCTGCCTCCTCCAGGGGTCTGGTCTCCTCTCCAGGAGCAAGAGATGTGGGCAGACAGGCTCTGTACTGCTGCAGGTCAGTGGGGCTGGAGGAGACATGTGGGGTCTGAGGGCTTGGCTGTGCTGGGAATGGGTGGGGTTTTTCTCTTGTGCACGCTTCTTTCCCCCTTCCTTTTTTTTCTCCACAGAATTTACACTGTAGGAAAACTAAGTCTGCAAGGAGGGTATGCTGATGATTTCTGGTTTGGACAGGGTAAATCACCTTAGTTAGAATTTTCCCCTTTTTGCCTTCTAGACTGGAAATTTTGCTGTCTATTGTGTGTTTACAGAAAGGTGGGACAGGCTTAAAGCACGTGTTGGGGACAGAAGCGGTTTCCAAGAGGAGTGACAAAACAGGGAGTGAAAGTGGGGCTTTAAAGCCTTCTTGTATTCAGAGCTTTAGCCTATGCTAATCTTTCTTGTGATGCAACTTTTAAGAAACATTTAATAGCCTAGGATGCTAGATAGGTGAAACCTGGTGTTTGTTTTTATTGTCTAATGCTACTTACTTTCATTAAGCTTCAGTGCTGCACTTCTGAGACTTATTTGTGGTTGCTTATCCTGAATATAACTGAATATACTCTTCTAGCCCTCTCAATTGAACTTAGAAAAAATTCCCAGTCAGTTAAGGCTTTCTGGGTCCCTCCTGCTTTCCTGGCTGAATGTTTCATTGCTATCTGCTCTCTCATTTATTTAACTTTTACTTAGCAGAGAGGATTTTCTCCACATTGGTGTGGGAGGGCTGCACAGCCGGGCTTGTGCTCAGAGCTCTGCATTCCTTATGCCTCAGGGTGCAGACTGGCACCACTGGAGCTGTCCCAGCACACAGGAAGCTTTCTGATTTACTTGAGGCACATAGATGAAACAATATTTTTCTTTGTGGTACACCTGAAATGGCATATTTCAGAGGGCTGTTTTAGAAGAGGCAGCCCTACCTGAGAGCATGAAGTCTAAACTGCCTCTTCCTCCTTCCTTTTCATGTGGTACTCATTTCATTAGGACAGACAGTAGCCTGAGAGACTCCTGTGGCATGTTATCAGTGGAAGTATTTTTTTTTTTTTTAACCAGCCCTGCTGACTCACAGTGTTTCTGAAGATATGCATTTTTCCTTCCTCTGCTGTTCCCATCTTAGTAGCATGTGTATATGGGGATGAAAAGAGTCTAAGGAAATGGTACCTGATGGTGAGAAAGGTGGTTGAACACAAAGGAGATGAATGCAGGAAGACAAGGAGGGAGAAGGAATGAGAAGGTGACCAAGAGAAGCAGGTAAAGCTGTATATAGCACAGGGAGGGAAGAAAACTAACAGAATAAAATTTGTAAGTTGTGAACATTGTAAAATATTGCTAAATATAAAAGGTCAATATTACTGGATTAGTTCAGCTTTCTAAAAGGGAGAGAAAATGAAACACTGATTTCAACCATCTCTGTGGGGGAGTGCCCCTCCTCTTCAGTGTGTAAACAGCATTTGTGGCTGTGAACCTACGTTCATAAATTGTAAAGCCAGCAGGAATCATCCTGACACTGTAGCCTGAACTCTGGTATATCATAGGCCATCACACTTCAGAATTCCTTTCTGTTAGTTTTAAAGCTTATCCTGAAGGAAATAAGATAACCTGGTTTCAGAAAGTCTCCTTGAGTTCAAAAATGTCTTAAATGTGAACTCCAATGTGAATCTGTTTGCTGCCAAAGGTAATTGTACTTACCCTCACCTTTTCCTCATGGTAAGCTGCTGGTTTTTTTTAGTGTTTTGTCATTTACTGCAAATAATAGGCTTAATAACTAGATTTTGTCCTCTGCAGGAGTTCTTCCTGTAGAGGTTAACTGGGCCCCTACCATCAGGGAGCAAGGGCTCTTTCTTTTCTGCAGGTACTGTGACTAGAGCAGCCTAATGGAAAACATAATAGTGAGTTTGGATGTGGAAGTCAAAACCAAAGTACTTTCTGTAGCTCTCTTGAATATTTAATGGGAATAACCTGCAGTTTCTGATTTGTTGTATTGAGACTGGTGATCTGTTGTTAACTGGACCTTTATCCCAGCTATTTTTTGTTTGGAGGTTTTTTTGATAATGTTATTAAGGTTGTTAATCCAAAGGCATGAAGTAGGTAGCATTTGAAGAAAATCTTCCTACAGAGGAAGATTTTATATGTGCATTGGTAGCTAGCTGTGCAGCATTTGGGCCACCAGTTTCCCTGGGTCTCTTTCTGACTTGGAAGCAGAAGGATTTCTTTCTGGACAAAACTAGATAACAGGTGATGTTGGATTTGTCAGTATTGAGTTCTGAACCATATCTGGGCTATGTGTGAGCCTTTCTTATTATATTGAAGGGATATATTTGTAAAAATAATTTGCATTTTCCTTTACTTTATGTGACTGGGACCTACAAGAGTGATGAAGCACAATGTTATTTGAGACTGATTGTCCATAGTGAAATATATGAAAGTCCTTGTGTCTTTCTGTGTGGTGCTTAAATGTGCTGTGATAGTTACAGAGTATGTTTTTTTTTGTGTTGAGGGGAAGGAGATAGAAATTGGGAGATTGAGTGCAAGCAATTGAAAAAGAAAACTATAGGAATTACACATGAATTTGTTTAAAACAAAACAAAAAAAAAAGCACAACAAAATCAAACAAACACAATAAAAAATACTTCACCATAAACTTGGCTATGGTGAATAAGTTTAAATTCTGAAAGATTTATTTAATTTAAAAAATATTCCATTATAGAGTGTGAGTGATGAATATCTAAAATAATCACTGGTAGTGCAGAGAAAGGAATAGTAATCAGCAAATACCTTACTCTGCATTTGGAAAAGTGCCAGTTATGATCTCAAAATAGTTCAGTGGCAGAGTTCATAGAGTATCCTGTATATGTGGGTCTTAAGCCTCTGAGACCTAAATATTTATTAAAGAAATATTTTTTAAAGGTGAAACAATTGATCTGTAAAATATCAATTCTGATTTCTAATGAAGTCTAGACAATGGAAAATAAAGGTCAGTGTCAGTTAATAGCTGTGGCAGTGAGGAAGGGGAAAGATGGCACCATGGATGATGTGTGCCATACATGCACCACTTTATTTGATCAAGAGCATGGAAGAGGTAATGGCTGTAATGCTACAAGCAGATAAAGGACACAGCTGTTAAAATTACTAGAAAGGTAATGAAGAGACAAATACTGGTGTGGGAAAATCAATCAGCCTGGATTTTTTTTGAATAGCTGGTGAGGTGGGCTCATTTGGGTAATTGATTTCTTAATACAGCCTGTGGCAAATTACTGTTTCTAGTAACAAAGAGCATTTCTTACTTTGGAAGCAGTAGCTCTGAAAAGGGAGCTGAGAAACTTTTTAGCCAGCTAAGCATATGCTCCCTCTAATTCTGTAGCTGAGAAAACTGGGCTGTACAAGTAGAGGAATATTCATGCATTGGAATTGCCTCGGATGTGACCTTGGAGACCATTAAAAAAGTAAGGATTTAAGGTTTTTTCCTTTGCATTAAAAGTAGCATTTCCTAGTAAACTTGAAAGTGTTGAGAAGGAGGCTATAAAAATGATGTGACAGCTTACTTCCTAAGGATGTGTACTTTAGGAGTGTCATAACTTGAGTAGAGAGACAAGGAAACTCACTCTACAGAGTTTATAGAAGTGAAGGTTAAGAGGGGAATTGAAGACAGCCTACAGATACTTGTTCAGGGAAGAGGTCTCTTATTGTAGACTGCTCCTTAATCTTTTTGGAGCAGAAAATATGTAATGAGGATTGATGATTGGAAGTGAAAGCTAGGCAAATTGAGACTTGAAATAAGGAAGCCATCTCTAAGTGTGGGTAATTAATCAATCATGGGAACAATTTTTTTAGTTGGATGGAAGATTCTCCATCACCTGGAGGCTCTAAATCAGGGCTGAATGTCTCTCTAAAAGATAAGCTCTAGTTCAAACTGAAGTTATGGTCTGAGTGTTGAAATTGCTGGCTGAAGTGCTGTGGCCTGCGTTGTGCAGGAGGTCAGTGCATATGATCATAATACTTGTTCTGCCCAGAAAAATGTATTAATCCACTCCTGGCTCTTCTGGAACTGACCTTGCTCAAAGTTAGTGATTTTATGTGTAAATGAATGAGTGATATTTACCTCCCTGAAGTTACAAGACCTTAATTAATAATAAAGGCTGTGAAGGCTGCAGAAATACAGTTGGGAAATATATGGAACTAGAAGTTGTGGTCTCTTTGCTGGTATGGCTGTATGTACAGCTTCCCTGAAGCTCCAGAAAGTTGTGTGAGAACTTTCCTCCTGGTCTTCCCTGCCCAACAATGCCAGGAGCTTCTGTAGCAAAGACTGTTTGAAGGGAAGGTGGAACATGGCATCACCTGGTGGGACGCCTGCTGTTTGCTGTTCTCTCTGAACTAGATACTTGCCAGCTGTAATTACAGTTTAGCAGCATTAATGATAGATGTGAGTACTGTTGCAGGTTTGTTAAAAAGAAGCTTGCATTTAGATATGAAAGGGTGGGTCAACCTAAGTCTCTGTGTTCAGCCACTTTTAACTTTCTTATCACTTCAGTAGCGTAGCTGTAATGGTAAGCACCTGGAAATCAGACATTTTCTGTCAGGGTTCAGGGTTTGCTGACAGAAGGAAAGGTTGTAATTCTTTTTGATGATGGTATTAAACTATAATTTGTGATCTTTGAGTAATAGTGAATGAATAAGTGAATCCGGGGTTATGAGTGGTGTGCCCTTCTGGTGTTTAAACACTGCTCGTGTCTTGCAAGAAGCAAATCTTCTTGTCAGGAAGTGCTTTAAGTGTCACCCTGTAATGTTGAAGGTAATTCTGACGAGGCAGAGAGGGCTCTAAAGACTCGGGCACAGAACTCATCAGCTTCCATAACTGCTGCTGGTTCTTTCTCTAAAATTTCACCCACAGTTTATCAGGTATAGAAAACAACTGTTAGTTTTAGGTAGTACTTTTCTGTATTCTGCAGGTCCAGAATGAACAGGGGAGACAGTTTGCATAATGCTGGAAAAAAAGCACAGTGTTTTGACTTTTAGCAGGTTTGTAATATATACAATCATTATACTTCTCTGTACATTATACATAACAGAAACAAGCCTTTCACCAAGTTGAGAAACAGTTCCATTTATATCTGCAAATCAAAACCTAGTCCCACCTGTGCCAAAAACTACATTACCTGCACAGGAAAGACAGTTTTGTATGCTGAAGAGAGAAACCTATGTCTGTTTGCTGCTCTGGTGCCTCTGTAAGTCCTGACTTCCATTTTGGAGTCAGCACCTAGGAGCCTCTGTGATCCAGCCTCTCCAGTGCATGACCCTTTGTAGAGCTGGCACTTCTTATTTCAGTATTGAAGGCGCAGGATCCAAAACTTACTGACCAGTACTGCTGCCAGCCTTGCATTTTGCTGTGGGCTACTGTGAGGTCTAAGGCCTAAATGAGGTCAAAAGGGCATAGTACAGAATGAAATTAATTTAAATTTTCTTTAATTGAGATTGCTTAAAATGAGAGAGTTCTTGCTGAAGGTGCAGGATTGACAGGCTTGAGTGTTTGTATTGTGCTTACTCTTAGAGCAATTTGGATGTGTGCAGGAGGAACAGGAGTTTTCCATACTACTGGGCTGCTTTCTTTCTTGAACTTCAGGAGTGTTTGCAGAAGAGTGAGACCCTCATGATACTTTCACATCTTGCCCCCCTTTCTCAGGCAATGGAGAAAGAATCCATCATAGCCATGTGCCTACTACCAAACTGAGTGGAGAGATGCAAAAGTTAAAATAGTTTTTCCTCAGGACATTTGGCTAAAGGTGAAGCATATTGGATTTTATTTTTAGAGCACAACTTGCCTAAAACAAAGGTTGGAATGATAGATGTTTTTGATGTGTTTTATTGCTTTGACTATTAGGCCTACCTTATCCTTTCTCTACAATGTTGTCAACACTCTACTAGCTTTATTTTATGCTTAACTTTTCTGACATTTCCAATTTTTTTCTGTCAGAGCATTTGGACAAAGCTTTCTTCTGCTGGAGTTTATCTAAACCAAATGGGAGTTTTCTGCTGTCAGTACCCTAATAATTAGCAACTGAACAATTTGTGGCAACATCTTGTCATTTTGCAGGTAGCACACTTGCCTCATTCATTTGAGGTACCCCTCCTCCAAGAGACAATCTAAGTCAGCTGTTTATAAGTACAAGTGGTTCTCAATCATCTCAGTGTTCTCATTTGCCATTTTTTTTTCTTATTGATACCAGAAACTTCTCACAAAAATTGGATAATTCCTTTCTGGTATAGATTGAGGATGCAGCTACAATGTTCTGGTGTGACAGATAGTGCAGAGCTAAACAGACACTAGATGAGAGCTTTTATGTAAAAATGTACTTGTCCAGCAGGTGACTGATGTCTGAATGACCATATGACATGAAAATGAAGCTAATACATGTGCTAGGCTGAAGGAATAAACAGCTGGCCCAGGTCTGATAGAGAGAAAGTAATCATTTTCAACTGGAGCAAAACAATTGACAACCAAAACATCCCAAAAGCCAATCAGGTGAAAAACTGAGGAGTAGGAAGGGCTCATGTGACGTCCATTTTCTCTCCAACCTTATTACATTGTTTGCAATAAATTTGGTACTTAAAGACAGTTTTTCTTTATTTGGAAACTGAAGTCTTGATATTCTGCTGCACCTTCCCACCAAATATGTAGTTTAGCCAAGTTAGTTTACTGAGTTTCTTACAGGTGTTGAGTTTGCATTTCTAGGGAATAAAAACCATTAGAGGGTAAAAAATCTCAGCTTTCCCTTTATAAACAGATGCTCTCTACGGTCCCATTTCTAGTTTTTTGTAATGTTCACTTTCAGTGCTATTTCATTGCTATCCTGTAATGCCTTTACTGGGTGATCTAACTGGTACTGTAAATGCATGATGTCTGTTTCCTTTTGAACACAACTAGTACTAGTGAGAATGAGCATTTTTTAAGGTATTAACTTCAGCAGATGTGATTGGGGAACAGTCTTGAAGGGGACTGCCTCGATTTGAGCATTTAAGTGATGCCAGGTAATTGGCCTTTTCATCTATGCTTTAATTGTTTCCAGTTTTTGTCCTTCCCACCAGTCTCATCCAAAGCTGGTTGCATTATCATGTGGTGCATCTTCTTTTGGCACTTGGAACTTTGTCATAGTGACTTGTGCTCTCTAATTCTCATAGTTGTTTTGTAGTGTTTGTATTCAGCCTTTGATCCTTCTTTTTCCAACACTTGCTAAATGTTATTTGGCACTTCCGAGTGTGAAAAGAACTCCACTACTGGGCAGTGCTAACACAATTAAACAATTAAATGTTCTTTGCCTGCCACCACCCACTGCCTGTGTGCTGCAGAACACGTGACAGCTTTTACTCTTTTACTGTAGTGTAACATGCAGGTCCTCTTATCTGCCCTCCTTTTTTTTTGTAATTAATAAAATTAATCTCAGTTGGCACTTTTCTGAGATTTGATTAATTTCTGTCCTTTTGTCCCATTCTTCATTGTAATCCAACTGAGTGTACTTTCCTATAGCTGAAAGTCACTTTGGCTGTGGTTTCAGTCTTCACCAATAGACAGTTTCTTATACTTGGTAATTTTGTATTTTTTTTTCCTTTGTTCCTGCTTATTCCCATTTGTGTGTCCCAATGCAGAGCTGTTGATTTATCTCAGCAGACTGATGTGCATGATCTTCTGAATGGCTTCCATAGACTGGGCACAGCTTTCTCATTATATTATGTATTCTTCTAAGCATTTGTGTGACTCACAATTCTCATTGTTATTAAACAATTCACAAATTTCCTAAACCCATCTCCTAGATGCATAAACACTGTCCTTGTTTCTGTGGAAAAATGAAGTTTTGGATAGTTCTTTTCTCTTTCTGAAAAGCAGAGTCATTTGGGAGAACTCTCAGAATTACACTCACAGAGGAATTCACACACTGATGGTTGGGGAAAAAGGTCAGAAAACAAAGCACCCGAGTTCAGTTTAGCTCAGGCAGTATTTTATGATTTACATGCACCTTAACATTTTTCAGTTTCCTGTTTCATAAAATGAAGACAGCTACTTTTTTTTTTTTTTAGTAGTGCTTTTTAAATTTTTCTAAAAGAGGGATTTTATAAAGTTACAAAATTTTATTGATATGTTTTGAGTGTTAGTAAATAACTGAGAGTGGAAATTAACTGAAACTAATCTCTGCTTCTAAGCATATTTATAATTTTAAAGCTGAGATGAATGCTACTGATGTGAGATTTCATGGTGGCAGGGAGGAGATAGTTCTCTTCAAAGCACTTTGATTTTTCTTTGATGCAGTCTTCCCTGAAGTGTTTCAGTAACACGTGATTGATGCACTCTGTTACAAATACTGCTGTTCGTCTCTGTGGATTGATTACTTTTACAGCAATATGTCTTCTTACTGAAAAGACAAATGACACAAAGGATCATCCTGTCCTGTCATGACATGAGGGACACTCTCCTGCTGGACACTGGATTTTTGGTTGTTTATGTGAAGGTGTATAAATACCAACATGGGCTCTTGACAGCATAGAGAAGTATCAGGCACTGATCTTGCTGAAAAGGAGTTCAAGTGCTTCTGTAGGCTTAGGGATTCAGTCAGGTTGTGTTTGTCGTGCAGAAAGCAAGGAGTACTGCTTTGTTAGTCAATATCTGGTCTGAAGCTGGTCATAAAATGGGAACTTTAAGAGAGTTACTTACTCAGGAAAACTTTATAACAACAAAGTCAAAAAAGGCTGGTGATTTGAGATAATTGTCTTTATGATATTTTGGATGGCTTATGAGAAAAAAACCCAAGAAATTAAAGGTTCCTGCTTCAGTCAGTTCATTTGCTGTCTAAATGGAGTGCATCTTGGCTTTTGTGTGTGTATTCAGCCATAACTAGTAGTAGAAGAATAGTCTGTTTATGTGTGCTGTGGTTTTACTTACAGCCTTGTTACTTTTTCTGATTGCCTGTTTCATTCATATCACAAAATTCTAGGAAAAGTTTAAAATTATGAACATCTAAGTATATATAGCCTAGAAATTTTGAATGAGGATTTCCTGAACTTAATAAGAGAGCCTGTAGATGCTGTTGGTTGTGTTTTTATGGTTTTGTCTGTGGCTCATTGAATATCTAATAACAGAAGACAGCAGCATGCTTATGCAGGGTAGGTTCACTTTCTGTATTGGGCTTTTTAAAATTATACTGCTTTTATATTAGACAGCAATCAGCATTGGCAATCTGCTTTTCCACAGTAGTATACTGTAATTTAGGGACCCTGTATATAGTGCTGCTTTTTTGTGTCTCTGCCCATTTTTTATGCCAGTGTCACAGTGTGAGATTGTAATTTTGGGGTGTGGAAGATCCTCTGGTGGTTGACGACACTGCCCATAAACTATTTGCCTCGCTACCCAAAATATTTTTGAAAGCTTAAAAAAAAAAACCCAAAGCCTTTTTCTGTTGTTTGTTTGTTTTGGTGGGTTTTTGGTGTTGTTTTGTTTGGTTTTATTTTATTTTTTTTAAGATACTTGAGGAAAATGTAGGAGTTAGTTCTACTATATAGTCCTTACATTTTTATGTAGTTTTAATTTATAGATTTGCTGTTAACAGAGCATGTGTGTGCCATAGCTTCTCAGTTTTATTTTACTCCGCTTGTAAACTGCTAGGAACAAACAATTTGGTTTAAAAATGGTGCAAATTGATATTTCAGTTTGAATGTCACAGTTCTAAGACTTCCATGCAAAGCCTTAAGAATTGCCAAGGATGTGGATTTCAGTGACACAATAAAGTGATGGACACTGCTGAACATCAGGAAGACCCCTTGAAACCAAATCATGAAATGCTTGACAAAGCATTAGAAAGTTAATCTGTCTTTTTCTTATTTTTTCCTGGCTGTAGAACAATGGATTTTTTTGAGGAAATGATGTGTCTCTTCCTAATATTCTTAAACAGCAGGTTCAATGCATATGCAAACTGACTCTGCATTACAATAAAAAGAGCTTCTACTGCAAATATGCACTTGATAACCAGGACTGTAATGCATGGAGATCAGCTTATTTCACTAGTATGAATAGCTCTCATGAGGGGTTAAGACAGACGCAGGTAGAAATGTTGGTTTGACTTTTGATATTGTCCTGATCTTAGCTGGGGTAGAGTCAATTTTCTTCCTAGGTACAGAGCTGTGTTTTGGATTTGGTATGAGAATGGTAACACATCGATGGTTTCAGTTGTTGTGCAGGACTTTTAGCTGTTACTGTCAAGGACTTCTCAGTTTCCTGGTCTCTGCCAGCGAGCCAGTGCACAAGAAGCCAGGACATGTTCAAGACAGCTGACCTGCCCAAAGGAATGTTCCATACCATGGATCATCACACTCAGTATATAAATTGGGGAGACTTGGCTGTGAAGGGCCAGATGCTGCTTGGGGGCCTGGCTGGGCATCGGTCAGTGGGTGGTGAGCAGTGGGTTAGGGTTGTGAACCCAAATGATATTGGGGTTTTGTTCCTCTCCATCTTTTCCCTTTATCATAGTATTTTGCTTTCTTCAATTATTAAACTGTTCTTACCTCCACTCACGCACTTTACCTTTTTCTGACTCTCTTCCCCATCCCACAATGTGAGGACAGGAGTGAGGAAGCAGCTTGTGGTACTTAGTTGGCTGGGATTTAACTGGAACAGGATTTACTTGTTCCAGTGCTGGATAGATAAATTTGATTTTGACTAAGTTAAATTACATTAGAAAAGGTCTGAAGTATATCTTCAGTTGAATAGTAAGTAGGAAAAATGAGCTATCCTTACACTGTAGAGTTAAAAGTACTTTATAAGTGTCTGGGAGATATGTCAAGAGGTCATCTTGGAAGACAAGCATTTTTTAATCTGGGAAAATCCAGATTGTTATGATCCTTCTGTGGAAGAAAATGTGCTTTTCTGACTTTCTTTGGAGGAAGATATGCTTTATTTAAGCACCCATTATTTTTTCAGTTCTAATTAGCTTATCTTGCAATTGATCCAGGAACACTACAGCAGGTAAGTTAAGGTGCAGTTTAAGTTAAGTGTTTAATCATGTAAATTCTGTATGTCCCCCATTCTCTATCCTTCATTCATTACACTCCACTCTTTACAGCTTTTCATTATTTTCTTGGTGTTGTTTCAATAGCCATTTGCATATAACACGAGGCCAGAACCTGCAAGGGTTTTTAGAGGCATGTGGCCTTGTTCTCTTCTTTCTAAACACTAGATATTGTGGTTGTGAAGCAAAAATCATTAGTGTAGCTTCAACATCACTTGGGCTTCCTCTGTTTGTGCTCAATAGAAAGGCTGTTTTACAAATGAACAGAGAAGACGTTATTTGATTATCTGTTGACATGCCATCTGATATATGAAAGTTATCTCAGCCTGTGTGCTGTCCCAAAAAATTGCTAACACAGAGAAAAAGAATGAAGGATTAATAACTGAAAGGTACTAAGATGCATCTCAGGTTGAGCTATGTAGAGAAATAAAATATCCAGTTGTTTTAATCTTTTAAAAGTACTTATGAGACACTTCCCATCTGTCAACAGTCGTGGCTCTGGAAACAGCCACAGCATCCTTCTGCCTTGTCTGGAATATTGGTAAAAGCTGTGCCAAAGTGAAATGTCTTGGGGGTGACAGGGTTGGGGTTTTTCTTAGAGGTTTTTTTAATTACACTCTGGGCCGGTAGGCTTTTTTCCACTGCCACTTACTTATTTTATTTTGAATCCAAAAATGTTTTCAAATAGAGAGTCAAAAAGAAATCTTTTGAGAAATGGTTGTTAGAAAGTTTATATGTATGGAAGAACTGATAGCTTTGGAACCTTCTTTCTTTGTATATGGAGGATGCCGTCTCCTCTCTACATTCTTCCATACTTACTATAGTATATTCTATTGATATCAATCCTCCACCGGGGCTCATCATTTAACCTGTTGAGTTTCATTATCTAGAGTGATGCATTTATTATTTATATGGGAGATTTTTTCCCCTATGTTCTTCATTGGATGCTTTAACTGTATTTATAAGAGATTTTTTTTTTTTCCACACGGTGTCACAGTTTACCCACGGATCTGTATATAACTGGAGACACATTAGACTGCAGAGCTACTTTCTTCTTCCTAACCTGTAACACCAATTCAAAGTCCATGTATGTGGATTCAAATATTTATTAGTAAAATCTGTTGTCATTTAGGTTTTTTGTAGCCTTCCTAAACAGCAGTCCACTCTGAGAGGAAACATTCAGTATGTTGTTATTCCTTGCTTCCCTTGTGGTTTTGCTGATGCTAATACATACTCAAGGAAGGAGAGTTTTCTGTGATTCACATTCACTTATGTGTTTTTCCTCTGCTCTGATCTGTCAAAGATCTGCAGGTGAAAGATTTGGTTCTTTTGAAAGAAAGAAGAAAAATACAACTATGCATATTTTCCCTAGTGGTTTCTTTTTCTTTTTGTCTTCATCTTTAATCACATAAACATTCATTACCTGCTTGTGTATCATCTCCGCTCTGAACTGAACCCATTTAACCAAAAGGAACTGGCGAAGTTTTAATTTTTTCAGTGTCTGCCTGAGGTTTAAATTATGCATTTTGAAGTTTAAAACTTTGAAGTAGTTGTTTTCTTTACACCTACAAGTTAAAAGGATCCAGCAGGGAATGTTATATTCTTGTTTTAGGATTTCAAAAGCTCTGTTTACTTTTAACATGCTTGGGTTTACAGCACAAACACTATGTAGTGGAGAAATGCATACAAGTAATTATGTCAATTACCATCAGCTCTTTGCAATTCTTCTGTGATGCTATGTGATTTAAATGTCATTATGTGTCTGGAAAAGGATGGGAAATTGTTGTTGTTAGCTTCTGTTTGCTGCTAACAGCTGTTTTTATGACTGGTTTTGCTCATAAACAGGTGTTTAGAACATTCCTTTGACTAAGTGATACAGCTTGTGCTGCTGTGAATTAAATTGTCTTGCTTGTCTATGTAGCTTGGATTTCTTTTGTTTTCACTTCTTTAAAGAAAAGAAAAATAGAAAAGCAGAAAGGCTCCCAACATCTGAGGTTTTGGTAAGTCATGCTTGGAGACATTGGAAGTTTATAATGAGAAAGAATGTGTCCTTCAAGAAAAAGATGTTTTGTTATGGGTATCTGTGGGCATGACCTCCCAATTAAATATCATTTTATGCTGGTTCCTGTCTATTCCTGTTAAAAGATTTTTCTGGAACTTTCTCTGCTTTGGTTAGAAGTCCCATTCCTGGTGCTTTTTTATGCCTGAAGCATATCTATGGTAGGTGATGGAGGATTGGACATATGCACCAAAAGTAAGTATGTGTTCAGTAACATTCCATGGTGGAAACTTAACTCTGTATAAAATGCTTTTGAAAAGTATCATCAGATGGTGCTTCTGAAAAAGGTAAGATGAATTCTTACCCCGCCCCCATTCTCATTCCTAACATCTGAAAGCAAAGATACATTCTTTGTAATTTGTGGACTTGACAATACTTAGAGGTGAATGAAAACCTCAAAAGATCTTGTTGGGTCATGTTTTTAAGCCATTTTCTGTATGTATTTTGTTAATAAATTATTGCTCCCCATTCCTTGCTTGTTAACCAGAGACTAGAGGAGCAGAGTTTTCAACCAAATTGGTCACTGTCATTTCATATAGTATCCAGAATGCTTAATTTCTGTTACAAAAAAAAAAAAAAAAAAAAGCCCAGCCAGGATCTGCTCAGCCATCTAAAACATGCAGAGGCCAACTGCAGCATTCAGGTTGATGCCTGAAAGGTGGGGACCATCTCCTGCTTCAGTTGCATGTGTTGTGCCATTTATTTCTGACATAGCTATTGTTGACACATTTGTGATGCATTTAATATATTGGTATTTCATGAGAGAGAGAGACAGTATTGTCTCAGTTAATAGATTAAGGATGGACAGATAGAGGTTTAAAGGGAAGCTGGGGAAGAGTTTGGAAAGAACCTGGGCCGTATTTGTGTCTCAATCCACTGCCTAATCCATATGACCATTTTTTTAAATTGCAATTTGAATAAAAATAGCAGTTTGCCATTACTTTGTGGTCACACAGTGAGAGCCTCTGTCTTTTTCTGAAGCCTTACAAAAAAACCAATTAGAATATTTACTTATAGGTTGGCAACCCAGCCTTCCCCACGCCAGCCTTGGAGTTTCACAGGCTTCTCTTCAGAAAGATTTCTTTTATGTGGAACAACTTCTACCTCTGAGTCAAAGTGTGTGTGAAAAACCTGCAGAAATGGAGGGGAGGCTTTGGTTGAAGGGATATTTTCTCCATGAAATGGAGTGTGGTGGAGACACACACAAGTTGTACAGAATCAAGTCACATGCCCTGTGGATGTAGCTAAGTTATGGGGCTATACAGACATTGCTTGTGATTTTTTGACGTGGTTTTGTGTCTGCTTGGTTGGTGATACATTGACAGTCTGTACACTGCATAGCTTTGGGAGATGTACATCTATCTGGAACACTCATCTTCTCATATATGCCTGCACTGGTATTGTCTATGACTTTACTAGGCATACCATATCCTTTTCTTTAGACAGTGTTTGGGTGTTTAGACAATGATTTTCTTCCAGATATAAGAGGAGAATCCCCTATGCACTCTTTTGTTGCCTCTTGTTTGGTTTAAATGTCATTTGGGAGAAGAAAATAAATTCCTTGTTCTTATTTATTAATATATTTTTATGTTTTATCCTTTTAATTGTTAGTAACAAAAGCAAAGATCCCTGGAGCTGTTCATTAATTTGAAGTGAGGATAACAGGAAAACAATATGACTAAATTAATATTTGTACAAGCCAGTAAAACTTAGCAGTGGCAATGAAGTACATGGAGATTTCAGCCTCTGGTACTCTCTCAGTAAACAACTGCGGGGACTGCTGGGCTCCAGGATGGTTTGGATGGGTGGTGGTGAAGGATCTCTGAGGCCCGGTCTTTAGAGCATATGGTTTATTGTAAAGGATGAAGGGCCCTGCTTGGAGTTGCTAGCTGCAACTCGTGGCAGGCCCAGGGAGAGCGGGGGGAGAGAGAGAGAGAGAGAGATGGTGCCAGGTGGGTGTCCCAGCAGGAGGGTCCCAGAGAGAGCGTCCGGTCCCTCGGCCACACCTTATCAGGGGCTTCAAGGTGGGCTGGGACAGGACTTGGGCCAATGGGGTTACAGACATCGGATACTTCAGGGGAGGGTTACAGGTATGGGATGAACCATACATTGGGGGGTGAGACAGAACATTCCATTTGACCTTTTAGATCATCAGAAAGGGGGATTGCTTTCAGCTTGGCTATATTATTGTTTTCGAGATGCTCAGTGATTAAGGTTTGGTATTTCAAACCTTGTTTTCATCTCGATATCTGTATTCTCTGATTCTTTTGCCAGGCCATCATATTTATAGGGCCTTGCTATTTCATCTTCCCCAACAAACAACCATTACAGTTATCTGGATTTTAGCCTGTGCACACATGTTCTGTAAACTCCAATTCATGTCTTGCCTTTCATAGTTTGGATGTTGTTAGAGCCATGTCCTTGTTCTGGCTCTAGGATCCCAGAGATTTTAAAATTACTCCTCCTGAGATGTGTAAAAGACTTGAAAACTGTGTTTCTAATAGCTCAGCTCTTTTTTGTGAGAAGAATGATAGTGAAAGTCCATCCTTGGTCCCTCAGGATGCCTAATATGTACCTGTTTAGGCAGATTCCTGTCCACCAGTCCCATTATCACCTAAGTAGCTTTTGATGGTACCCATACATGCAATGATCTCTGAACTCAAGGTGAACTCTTTTGTAAGTAATTGTCAACAAAATACTGTTCTTGGAAAAGTGGATGAAGAATCTGTGTGACAGGCAGGAGAATTTATTTCATCTTAGTACTTGTTATGGAGAAGTGAACTCTCCTATGGAGTAGAGAACTCGTATCTTACAAAAGAGATGGGGAAGTTGAAAGTGCAAGGACTGAAATGCAATAAGTTTATGCTTGTTTTCAGACTGGTGCTGATAAAAACTAAACTTTAATTTGCATTTTGACTGGCTAAAGGAATTTACATCAAAACAAAAGAAATCAACTCTTAATAAATAAATACAGGAAATTCTGTAGAAATACTCTGTGTTCCACTAGGATAGTAAAGATGTGGATTGGATGGGATCAACTAGACTTGCCTGTGCTTTTATAAGTCTTTCTCACTTTATTGCAAGTGTGTAGGTGTAGGAATATTGAAATTCACTGTGATTCCTTCAAAACCAGTTATTCAGAGTGGAAACCTTCATATTTTTACTCATTAAATTATTTACAGCTCTTCCTACTGTAGGTGTGGTCTTGTCAGACTGGGTAGTCTGGGACCATGGAAGAGATCATTAAAAATTTGCATTTCTTGTAAGTTGCAGGGCTGCTGCTGAAAGCTGCTGGTGATGCTGCTGCTGACTGCTTTCCATTCAGCTGTGGAGGCATGGGTTGTTAGTGTTTCATACTACCAGTGCTAAAATCCATTGTACTATCATCAAGTTAAATTTCCTCAGGGGGATCTGGAGTTCTGGCCTGGATGAAAAGTGCTGTCTTTCAGCCTGTGGCCAGACCTCTTGGGCACCGGTGGATTTCATGTTTTGAAAACCTGTTTCTGGGGCACTTCTTTCCCAGACTGAAGTATGGATAGGAGGACCCCGTTCACCTCTCCTAGGGTTCCCTCTCTCAAAAGCAACTGTCAACATCAGTGGTCTCCTTGGACCATCCCCCACCACAAGATGCTTTCCCAAAGCCCAGTCCTCTCAGCTGCAATATTTCTCACCAGTGCTTTACTGGGAGAAGGGCTGCTGGCTGGGGGAGCAGAGGAGGAGTGCAGACTGTCTCCAGCCTCTCCAAACTGTTGGGTTGGGATAGCTG
The DNA here is from genome assembly GCF_024509145.1 of Vidua macroura. NCBI lineage: Eukaryota > Metazoa > Chordata > Aves > Passeriformes > Viduidae > Vidua > Vidua macroura. Next base: position 21,195,616 of record NC_071576.1, on the reverse strand, counting down.
AATAGGGGTGGGATTCAACTGACTGTAGAGTGGTGTACAGTGTCATTTTAAATCTCCTTTGGTAGCTAGCCTGGCCTGTAGTTGGCACTCGAGGAAAGCACAGCTTTCCTTGTCATATTTGCCAGTGCTGCGTAGGTGTCTCAGATAACACTAGTGTGTTTTAAGTGGTGCAGACATATGTGCTTAGGCAGCAGTATGTTGTCCTAAGTAAAATGTTATGAGCCTGGCAAGACTAGGGCAGACAGGAGATAAATAAATAGTAGGGCTATAGCTGCTGGTGAGAAGAGCATGTGATTGTTGAGGATTCTTCAGAAATCTAAGTAGTAATAGCACATCATCATTTAATGATGTTTTTAGTGTGATTTGATATGTTGCATGGCGATATACCCTGTGACTGTCCTCTGATTCAGTAGCAAAATGTGTTGCTTGAGAAGGCAAACCTGGCTCTGTTCAACTGGCATTTGCCAAGGATGGGAATGTTAAGTGGTACCCCTTATTTCCAAATTTTCAGTTTTTTCTTTTTCAGCTACCCTTATCCATGACAGTCTTTACTTGCTGTGCTATGCTCTAGTATTGCATTATGCTTCACTTAAGAATTAAATGCAGTTTAGTAGTATGTGAAACAATTTGTGTATTTAACCAGTGGAGTATAAGTATTTTGGAATTAATTTAATGTCTAGTTATACCAGTTCATGGTTAATATAGTTATTAATTTTGATGGAAATAAAGCTTTTACCTAGATCTGTGGCTTTTGTTTCAAGTGATTGGGTTTGTAGTGAGCTTCTCATTTAAATGACTCTTTTCTGGAAGAGGAGTAACATGCTGTGGGATGAGCTGGTCAGGAAGTCCTCCCTGCACTCTGCTGCTAGAGAATCTGATGTCCAGGGGGGCAAGCTGTCGCATGCAACCCTGAATGCAGGCTGAGGACTGAGAGTTTGGTCTAGAAGTTATCTTGTGATTTACAGCAGGAATATTTCTCTTCTTGTGCCTCTGACATAGAATGAGACAGGTTATGGGAGAAAGGAAACTGAACAATAGACTGGAAAGCACTAATGTTAAAATATTACTTAAGTTTCAAATGTTCTATTCCCTGCATGTGTTGATGCTGGATAGTTGCTAACAGGACTGTAAGTTTTTTTACTGCCTCTCTTCAATGTTTATTTTTTTCCCTCCATTTCACAGCACTCTAGGGTCTTCTATTAATTTTCTCTTTTTTGAGTTGAAACAAAGCCCAAGAAAGGCTCTTTATTCTCTGCCCTTTATTTCCCTGGAGAATAAGGAAATAGAAGGGGAAAAAAATATCCATTGGGGCTGGAGTAATCAAAATTGTTCTTTGGGAAAGCTTTACAGGTTTCAGTTTAAACATGAGAGGAGAAAAGATGGGGGGAAAAGATCTTCTTCAAGACTCCATCTAGTTAAATGTATGCAGCACTTCAGACTTTGATTTCCAAACTTGAAGGGTTTGAGAGATGTAAGGCATTTAAAAGGCATAATATTCCTTCTTAAGTCTTAAACTCTTGTTTCTTTGCTCTAGTTAGCTGCAAACTAACTTTGTTCTAGTTAATTGCATCCAGCTGCTTGGAATGCTTACTTATTGAGCAAAGGATTCTCTAATTTTAGAGCTATGTGAACTTATTTGCTTCTACAAATGCTTGGTTCTCAGTTCCTGAAAATTTTGAGATTGCCTTTCTAGGTAAAAAAAGAGCTTTTGTGTTGTGGAACTGTGTGAAGATAAGATGTGAGAAATAATTTTTCAAATTTTAAAACTCTGTTTTTTAGCAGAAACTAAGGAAGGACTAAAATACTTTAAAAATGACAGAGGAAATATAGTTTTATGAAACTAATAAAACTCTAAGAAAATCCTGTTAAAAATGGAAGGATAGAAAATGCAAAATTACTACAAGAAAATATTTTTCAAACAATTGATAAGCTGTTGTAATCATTCAGATTGATGCTTTCAAAACCTCAGTAAGTTCTCAGTTTTCTGTATAGATGATTGGATTCTATCTTGCTGTTTGTCATAGAGGTTTGAGGGGAGTTTTATGGCTCAATTTCATAGTCAACCTCTAACAACAAAAAAATTGAGAAGAAATGTGATGCAGAGAACAGTGTCCCACTCTTGTTCTTCCTTATAGCTATGCCATTGCCTGTGGCAATGGCCACGGTTGAAAATAGAAAAGTGGATTAAGTGGATTAGAGCTTGTTTGTTTTTTAGCTGCAAGTTCACTGTGAGATATAGACTCTCACTGTACTTAAGATTTGACTGTAGTTTGTTACTCACTGTTTGTATACTTCCCAGCGAGGCATTTCCTTCTGTTTGATGGTACAGGGCTTCCTCTTTTTCATCTTTAGTATTCCGTGCCTCTAAATATATATTCCTGTTTAAGTAAAATTTAGCTAGAATAGGAAAATTCCTTCTGAGACTGCAAGTTTTTTTCTTTTCACAAGCAAGTGATAAACGGTTGGCAGCCAAGTTGTACTCCTAGGAGAAATCAAGAGTATATCAGCTAGATATGGTGTGAGTGGCAGACAATGACAGAGCTACTCAGTCATGAATGGTGATAAGATGCATGGATTTCTCTTTTTTTCTTGAAGTAACAGGAGAATCTAAATCATGGAACTAAAACTGAAAGGCAGCAGATTTAAGAGTAATTGATAAAATAAAATACTTTTGACATGTTTTGTAACTAAGCAGTGAAACTCATTACCTCCAGATAGCATCAAGGCAAAGAGCTTAACTGCAGCTCTTTAATAGAAAATTCATCTGGATAAAAGTACATCTAGGATTAGGTTATAATTTTCTTTTAATAGATAGAATATACATAGGGGACATATGAGACTTGCACTCATTTCATTTTTATTTCAGTCTTTCCATCCTAGGGTCTTGGAAGATACTTCTCACATACAGAGATTCCTCCTTGATGATCAGACTCCTCTGTGATTGCTTACTGCTACTTTCCTTTATACCTGCACTGGGATTCTGTTTTGGCTGTTCTTAGGCACAGGGTACTGTGAGCAGACAAACCAGATCGACAGGGCTTCACCACTGAAGGTTTTTTGAGTGTCGTTCACCTTTCTTCTCTTAACTGTGTAAGGCCAGTTCTGTGTGAAATTTTCTGTCTGAAAGTCTTTCAGGTTTTGAGAAGAATCACCTATGTTTCATGCACCATTGATTACATGTTTTGCAGTTTGGGGAATGTTTTGCTATGAAGGAGATGCATGGGGAATAAAGACATTGCTGCCTTCTTGTACTGTGTGTCTTTTCCACTTTAAGTCACTAGAGGAGACATGTGCAAACTGTAAGTGAGGCCACATAAGCATTTGCAAAGCTGTCCATTTACCAAAGAATGCTGTTTGCAAACCTTTCTGACAGCATCAACTTGTTAAGCAAAGTCATCTTATTTTAGAAATCTCTCTGCTCTTGGTGCTTTTGTTTCTTTGCAGTCCACAATAGCAGAAAGACCCTTTTTCAGCTGTGTGTTTTTCTTTAACCACCCACTAATAAAGAACATATTGAGAGAAGATGAAGCTCTGGTTCTCAAAAGTCTTACTACACTGCATCCTGGTCTTTTAAGAGTAGATAGTATTTTTTCTGGAGCCATTTAGTGTTGTTAATATTATGAAAAACTCTTTTTGATTTAGGCAAAGGACTGTAAACCTGGATCTTTTTGCAAGACTAGCAAAGCTATAAAAGTCAGGCAGATCATTAGGTTTTAATCCTCAAAGGTTACTGTTATTTGGTTGCCATAATTGATGGGAGTTTGTAAATTTGTTTGAATTGGCCTACTGAGGTTTAATTTTTGTAGAACATGAAAATTTTGTAGTTTCAGCTGAAGCTTGGAGTATATTAAGTATATACTGCAACTATAGAATTGATTCAAAACTGTTTCAAATTTTATGTTTAGCTCTGAGCTTTCTAGATTTCAGTTTTCTATCTAGTAAAGTAAGATTTTTAATTTGGATTTACCTCAGTGGACAAGATTATCCCCAGAAACAAGCAGTTAAAGCATGAGTTCCTTTGCACGGGGATCAGTTAACTCTGAGGTTTATATGCATAAACCAGAATGTGCAGAGAGCAGTCTTACCTTGTACCTCCTTTATTTCTCTCTGTGTCCTATCAGTCTGCTGAGATTTATGGTTAAGAATGCACGGAACCATTTAGAAGAATGAAACAAGAAAGCAAACCAACTAAATAGGTTGCCTGAAGATAAATTTTGTTGTTTGACAGCATTTCTCCACTGCTTTCGTATGATCCTGTGCCGTGTGTGGCTTTGGTGGGTGGTGAGCTCCATCTAGTGACACAGGGCCCGTGTGCGCTTCTGGTGGGAGCTGTAAGGCCAATGCACGGCGTGTCTGCCTGGCTGGGCATCAGCTGTTTGCCACTGCCTGTGGTTTTAAAACACACATAATGGGCAGTGCCATGGCACCCACAGGAGAAAAGTGTAGAAAAAAGTGAAGTGGTTCTCTGAAGGCTATATATATGTGTGTGTGCGTGTATATATATATTTAGATAGATATATATATTTAGATATTGTGTATGCTTAAAAAATTGCTTTTCTTAAGAGATAAAAATAATCTATATTGAGTCTTAATTCAGTTTCATATGTATATGCATACCATTTGTACAGAAACTAATACTGATGATTGCTTGAAAGTTCAGAATCACTTGGAGCTCTTCCCTCTAGTTTGCTGTACCATTGTATTACTGTTGTAATGATCTTCCACAGAAACTGAAATTGGCCTTTCATAGTAACAATTCAGGGGTTTTACTGTTGCAAGGCTTGTAAGCACCATAGTGTGTAAATATCAGAGAGGTCTAGTGCTTTCATGTGCACACTTTCTTGGGCATCTCTACTGTGAGTTCTTGCTGTACATTATTCATAATTAATAGAGCATATCTTTTAGCTCATTAACTGAAACCTGTACTTGCAGAGCAGAAATGTGAGGTCTGTGCTGGCTGCTGCTCCCACAAAGGGGAAGCTGATGTGAGAGAAATGTGGGCTGACTTCACTGTGCCTCTTAGTAGGAATACAGAACACAGGATGGTTTTCAAAGACATTCCTGCACATTGGTTGTGTTAGAAACTAAGCTGGTAAAAGAGTCCTGCTCCTCTCCCAGGTAAGGAGCTGGGGTTCCACAGTGCTGAGCCTTCAGACTTTGGCCTGGCCGACCGAGGAAAGCTGTGGAGCCTTGGCTGTAGCAGGATGCCTTTCTGTACCTCCCACCCTTGAAGATCATCTGGGGAAGCCCATAGACTGCTTAGACAATGCCTTGCAGATTAGTTGGAGAAGCTGAGGGGCTATATTGGCAAGGTGGTCTCCTTGTAGCAGTTGCTATGGGAATAGTAGAGGTAGCAAAGCTCAGTAGCTTCTGAGTGGCAAAGACCCTCCCAGCCTCTGTGGATATATATTCCCTGAGGTTCCCAAGATAGATTTAGACTAGCTCAATTCAGGTTAGCTTGGATATTGCTGGCATACCAATATGGATAGACATGGAAGTGGGCTACTTCTACAGCAGCAGGGATTTAGTGTAGGCTCCAGAATGGTCCTAAGATGCAAGGCTGGCACTATGCAGGGTTTTTGTCTGTGGCAAACAGCCTTCTGCTCATTATTACCAGTACCTGTGGCAATAGTCATGACCCTGATGTGATGATCAGAGCACAAATTGCAGTCTCAACATAACCTCAGGAGTGAGAGGGAAAAACTTTTGATAAGGAAAACTGAACTTTCTGTTGTAAGAAATGTACAGCCCATCATGCAGTGCAACAGCCATTCCCTAGGCATTCTGCATGAAGCTGACATCAGAGATCAGACAGTAGCGGAGGATACAGTTAAATAATTCTTTAGAATTTATCAATCAAACACATTTTTTCCTCTTTCTCTTTTATTTCACTTTCATTACAATTGTGTGTAGAAGAGAGTTTATTTATATCCCATACACCATCTGGTATAAGAGAAGAATCCAGATATCCTCTTCAAGTTGACAATTTATTTGTTGTCCTTTAATGCATTTTCTACAATATTCCTTGGAGGTAAAAACAGAGGTCTGTTCTTGCAGAAGGGCAGCAGAAAGTCCTCTTACATTCTGTTTTACTGACTCACTTTAACACAGAACATGTACAAACACCCACCCAAGTCTGTACAATTCTTCTTTGTCTGTTAGAAGAGGAAGAAGGCTTCACTAAACTGTCTTAACATCTTGTCACATCTTTTGCATAAACCAAATATTTTAACTGTTTTCCCTCACACATACTTATGTTTGACTGTGGAGTATATTTTATGTTATCACATTTTTTGCTAAGCTTTATGTCTCAACTTTCTTCATTTCATCATCTTGTCTTATTGCCTCTTTTTTCTGCTTTTGAATTTGTCAGATTCCTCTATTTATAGGTACTAGCAACCATTAGTAATACATGCTGCTACTTTTCTTTTTTGGTATGTTTCTGACTGAGCCAGTAGCTTGTGAAAGGGAATATTTCTTGTGCAATTCTGCTGAAATCATAGACTATTAACATGCTTATTGATGTCACATGGGGCCCATCAGTGGAAGTTGTGCATCCAAGTGTCTTGCAGCTTCTTGGGGAGGTGTGGAGGACTTGTGTTATGCAGCATATTTGCTTGAGAGCAAAAGGAGGGGTTACAAGTCCTTGAGCAGTAACAGGGCTGTGACCTCACCAGGATTGTGGAGGTGTGGTGGGATGGCTTACATGATGAAGGGCTATAATCAAGAGAGACAGCATTTTAAGGAGGACAGGCTGGGAAGGCAAGGAGAGAGAGTTGCACTTGATACGAGAACAGCCGTACACATGGGGTGGTGCTTTGAGACCGGTCAGGACTCAGTCAAGAGTTTGGGGGTGAAGATGTGGGTGGTGTTGGAGATGGTGTCTGTGGTTGAAAATAGACTGTCTTCAAACAACTGGAAGAAGAATTTCATTCACAGACCCTGGTTCTTGGGGAGTATTAAACACTGTATTTTTTGGGAGGACAGCTGTATGGCTCAAAGAGATTTCTTGAGTGTGTTCATGACAATTTCCTGATACAGATGATCAGGGAGGCAATGAGGAAGTGTTCTCTGCTGGACTTGGTACTTGCAAACAAGGCAGAAGTGGCCACGGTTTGAAAGTTGAAGGCAGACTTGGCTGCACTGACCATGAAGCAGTGCAGTTCAGGATCCTAAGTGGAGAGAGTAGAACAAAAAGCAGGACACATCCCTAAACTTGAGTAAAGCATGCTTCACCCACTTCTTGATTTGCCTAGAAGAATCCTGTGGGATACAGCCCTGAAAAGAGGGCTGTAGGAGAGCTGATGGAGATCCTATGTGACCTTCCAAGCCTAAGCAAGGTCTGTCCCAACAAGTAGGAAATGGAGCAAAACCAAGCAGGAGGCTTGCACAGATTAGCAGACACCTCCTAAGTGATTTCAGGATTTGAGGAAGTAGCAGGGGAAAGGAAGAAGAGCTCAAGGGTGTCAAGACTTATGAGGCACTAAAGAAGCAAAGCTTTTCTCGGCAGTGCCCAGATATTTAAAAAATAGAAAATTTCCATGGGAACACCAGATGAAAAACATTTTTTTTCTCACTGAGAGATTGTTAAAACATGGAAGCAGAGAGCTTGTGGAGTCTTCACATTTAGAGATATCAGAAACCTGACTGGACAGCCTCCTGAGCAACCTGGTATGGGTCACCTTGATTGATCTAGTGGACTAGATAAGCTCAAGAGGTCCCTCCTGACCTAAATGTTTCTGTGAATATGCATTCCTCAAAAATGTGTACTAAGGAACAAATTAAAAAAATTAAAATCCCCCCAGTGCTGTCACTCCTTGTCTGTACATCTGAGGGGTCAAACTTGTGCTGGAACTTTTGTGGTGCTGCTTCTCTGGAATTATTATTTAATCTTGCATTTAGTAGTCCTGTTTTTGTCCTTTCACAACTTTTTAAATTAGTGCTTTCTTTTTGAAATTACATTTAGTTTTATGAAGCTATTTCTTTTGATGCTATCTAAATTTACTCTTGTGTAGTTTTAAGGCTATTAGCTTTTTTGTTATGTTAATGTACTTAATCAGTCTCTAATTAAGGTTTGTTTATTTCAAAGTTCCTTACTAAGCCACTTTTGGAATTTGGAAAAGAAAAGCTGTAGAATATATCCTTTAGAAATTAAAGATGTGCCAGCCTTCCAGGGCCATCTTCTTCCTCCCACAGTGCACCTTCTGACAAATGAAATGAGTCTTAAGAAAGAGACAGAAACACTTTTGCTTACGTGGAGATATTTTGCATTTGCAGCTTCCCAAGATGAGAGCTTGGATGCATGTAGACTGTGGTGAGAAAACCAAAAGAAATGCCGAGAGCAATAAGACACTAATACATCTAAATTCTTTAAAAAATACACTAAATTGACTGGACATTGTGTATTTGCTACTTTTTGTAGGTATGGTAAAAATGGTGGAACATTGGGAGAGGAAGGAAAAGGCAGTTTAGGTATGAAAAGTGTAGGTAATGATTTCATTATCTATGCATTTTTGTTTTGTAGATTTTTTTTACCACAGTGTTTAGTTTTCCTGATACCTGAAAAAACAGTCTGAAAGGCATTTTAGTAATGCAGACTGATCTTAATTTAATATTGATGTGGCTTGGACTACTCTGTTTTGGTTTATTTTTTTTTTTTAATGTTCCAGTGCCTCACTAACTTAATTTTGCTTTCTAAATGTATGAATAGATAAGTGCTTTGAGGGTAAAAGCAGAGGCAACAAGTCCTGGCATAATGGTAAACAGGAGTTATTGACAGAAATCAGAGATTGTCCACATTGTACTAAGTCTGAATAGTCTGAAGAAAACCATGTATGCAGGTTATGAAAAGCAGACAAAAGGACTGGATGGCAAGTACTGTCCTAGCCTCCTGCAAGTTTCATTTTTATACAAGGATGAATAGACATCTTATAACAATAAATGTTTACTTTGGAAGGCTGAAGAGGAAAAAAGTAATTGCCTGTATATATAGGTTTCATGACCATTTAAAGAAGACTTCAATTATAAAGCCTAATGGGAACAGGTTCAAACTGACTGTTGAATGCAATAATTGAGGTACTTGTTAGAGAAATGGGCTAATAAAGGGTTGGGGGCTACTTTTTTTTTTTTTTTGCTCTCTTTTAATGTTCACCACTTTTCAGGAATATGTGCCCTTTTTATGGTGTCTGCATAGGCAAATGGAAGGAAAATGCTTAGGTTGGATTGAACAAAGGAAAGTGACTAATTTTTGGATAAACAACTTGAACCATGAAAAGGAGGCCTGTGCAGACTTTTTAAATGCTGATCTAGCTAATGGCACATTTTTATGGTAGATGCATTAAGTGATATTGGTATATAGGAAATATGTTTTGTTATCTATATGAAAATGTGAGCAGCTGGCAGGTTTGTATAGAAAAAGTGAAAATTGTGTTTGTGCTGGTACATATTGTGCTGCGATGAGTTTTTTACTTACACTGAATAGCTTGGGTCAGGTGAAGCTTTTGTTTATTTCTCTTTCTCCTCACCTGTCAAAATTTAACTTTTTTCATTGTTTTGGGTACTTTTGGTTAGTTGTTTATTTATTTATTAATTCCAGTGTTTTACTTCATTTGACGAATAGTGTAAAGGTGATGACTTGTTCAAAGTAATGAAACCTGCTGTTCTGCTGGTGTTTCATCCAGTGGGGTACTAAAATATTGATGAATATAATTTTGTTGTCCGTAAGCAGTGCTGTTGCTCCCATTGTTGGTGATATTCCAGTACTTGACTGAATTTGCCTGTTCTCTGTAGACTGCTTAGGTGATTGCAAGGAATAACTGTATTTCAGTAGTTTGGGGATTTAGAAAGCTGTCATGAATACTTAGAACAGAGGTTTTATAAAATACTCCTGAAGAAAATTGAAGAGTGAGAGCAGGAGGTTATGAAATACTGATGAAGAGCCACTGTCTGATGTAATGAAATGCATCTTGGTAGCATTGGAGTAAAGGAGTGAGCAGTTGCACAGATGGTCAATTAGGAAACAATTTCCACTGGTAACTACTGAAATCAGTTGATATTGGTGATAATAAAGCTCAAGTCTCACAACAGTACTTGTTTTTTGTGTGTCTGCCATATTGTTATATTAGATTGTTTGGCCATATTCTGATTTTCTGTATTCTTCTAAAGTGCACTGTATATGGCTGGTTGTTGGGAAGCAGATTGTGTAAACACTCAGGGTAATTTCAGTGCTGAAGTTGGGGAGGGAAAGGCAAGATTAAGTCTCTGCTAGCTTTCTGCAGTACTTTTCATAACTGTCAAATGAATGTGTGCATAATTCATTCTAGTGAAAATGTTGCACCATGTGGAAATAACACTCATGTTCCTCCATGCATGTGAGCCTCATATATGGCACCCTGCCCAGTGGGTATTCATCATGTTTATTTTTCTAGAAGTTCTCTATTGGCAAGTGAAACAATCAAACAGTTAATACACCAAATGTTAGTGTCTTCTAGGTCCTTTTCTCATCTTCCTGAGGCATCAGCAGCTTCTAGAAGCTATTAGCAAACCTCATGGAATCTTAAGGAGATGGTATAAAATGATCTAGAGCTCTCAGAAGTTTCTAAAAACTGATATTACTTACAAAGTGATCTTTAAAATAGATGTCTATGAATCTCTCAGCAGGGAAGTATTCGGTTTGAGTAGCAAAAATGCTAGTGTAAACAATCTGATCAATCTGTGGTGAGATAATGTATTTTGGAAACTACTGTGAATGTTTAAACGGCTTCAAAATTTGCCTCTAGATCTTGTGATGACTAATCTGCTGGAGTTTTATTTTATCAGTATTTGCAGCAGGTACTAGTCCACAGAAAGTCTCTACACAGATAAAAGGTTCCAGCCCCAGAACAACTGAAGAAGTACAGTTGAATGCCTGTTGAAATTGCAATAAGAATATAAAAAGTAGATATGTGTATATGTGTGTACAAATACACACTGCTTGCTGCACTTTTTTGTAGAATATACTGTCTGAAGTGAATAAGAAGCTTCTAACAGAGTTGAAATCCTAGGTATGGTGTTAAGTTATGCACAGAGAGTCGGATAAAATGTTGCCTGTGGGTTGTTCAGGCAAAGTGCTTTTTGTGATTAGCACATCAGAAGTGCTATCTGTAGGTCTGTCGAGGATGTCACAGAGGAAATCAGCTGTAAATGACAAGAAAGATGTAGTCTGCAGTGTGACTGTTCTGTTGTGATGTGACCCATCTGAGTGGTTGCTTTAATTACCAAAAGATCTTTGCACATTATCCTCATTTAATTACCTTCAGATGTATGATGGCAATATCTTGTAAAAGGTAGATTTTTTTTGTTTTGGTCATCCATAGGTCATTATTGCGAAGTAACTGGCATTCTTTCACCTAATGTGGCATTATATGATGTTTAGTGATAGTGGTGGTAATATTATGCAAAATAGATTATATTCCTGTTTTGAAGATTGTGGTGTACTTGCATACAGACAAATATTGAACTTAGTTTTGATCTTAAAGTAGTTAAGGATCTTCCATCAATACTTCTTATATAGACTGAGGAACAGAATGTCTTTAAGTGATGCCACTGCGCAATACTAGAGAAGTAATAGCATAAAATATTTCCCTGCAATGCATGGAAACTAGTCTGGGACAGTTCCCTTTTCTGTCAGTCATAAGGTCATTACAAATGCTTTTAAACATTCTCATGCTGGACTGCTGTTGATAATAACCACTGATACTATCCCCCCTGTTTGTTCATTGGGTTCCTCTTTCTTTCCTCTTTCCTCTTTCCTCTTTCCTCTTTCCTCTTTCCTCTTTCCTCTTTCCTCTTTCCTCTTTCCTCTTTCCTCTTTCCTCTTTCCTCTTTCCTCTTTCCTCTTTCCTCTTTCCTCTTTCCTCTTTCCTCTTTCCTCTTTCCTCTTTCCTCTTTCTCTTTTCTTCATGGTGATTCCCTCTGCAAGCAGAGCTTGTAAGCTGTGTTGCTTTTGTGTGTGATGCCTGGTTTCTCCTGTTCACTGACCCTACTGCAGGAAACCAGTCAGTGAAACCTGCAACCAACCTCAGAACCTAGCATAGGCAAGCTGGGGAAAAGCATAGGGTAATGAAATGGGACATGGGAGTTCCACTTTGCAGAAGTGGTGTTAACTCAGAGGGAAGATGGTCAAGTGTTGCTGAAAATTGTATTTATAAAGTAGGAAGAAAGATATTGGGATAACTCAAGAAGTTTAGTATTTAGTGATAACACAAGTTATTATTCTCATCAAAGAAAAATGATGTGAGGTTTCAAAAGTGTGTTAGCTTGTTCCCTATCAAGAAGTAGGAAGATTTTCCTTATTAAAGTACAAATTTAAACCAGAAACTTGTGTGAAAGCCAATTTGCATTAAGAAAGAGGTTACAAAAACTTTCAGTTATGAATGGGTAGTGGCCAATTTGACATTTTTGTAACGGTTCAGTTAGATTGTCAAGATATTAGGACACTTCATCTGCTTGATACTTTGAGTAAGGAAAATTGTTAGCTGTCAATGGAAAGAAGTTGCTTTTCTTTTTTTCTGTCATTATATGTTACATTAGCAGACAGGAGTTAAGTGGAGAAGTGATTCTGTGTTGATCTTTTTAAAGCAGAGTCGTGGAGTGGTAAATATTTGTGATAATTGGCTACAGCTCTTCTCCTCCTAATTGCATAGCTTTTTAAACAAAAGGTGGAACCAGTGGCAAAAATTCTGACTGGTTTGGTTTGAAAGTCATTCATGCTAATTTCTTGATAGGAATTGCACGTTGCTGTTTTCTGCCATAGCTCAGTTTGATCAAATCAACATTTAAACATATTCTAAACAAAATATTCAACCTTAGGCACATCACTTGTGTGAACTGACATTTGAAAACTTACCCTTGGGAAAAACTGTGTTTCCAGTACTTCCACCAGCATATCAAACATCAGTGTGAGCTGTCAAAGTAGAAGTAGCACTACAGCAGGGTAACTTTGAAAAGAAAAATCATGTAATGTTATTGTTTCACAGTATCAGATGTCATGGATACTGTGGGTGGATATAATGATAATTTGGATTATTTTAGATTATGTGGGACATTAAGTGGCACTCAGTAGTTGAGCTGAAGGCAGGCAGTCAGACACTCTAGGCTAGACACTCGATACCCATGTATGTGAGTATACTCCAATACGAGTTTCTTGACCCTGAGGTGCCTGCTGATATCTTCCTGAAGAAAGCTGTTTGATAAAGGAAGCCTACAACTTGTCTTGGTTTAGATTTCCAAATACTGTGACAAAAAAAAAAAAGAAAAAAAGAAAAAAAATATATTTTACAGTGTAATCAGAAGTTGTGATGTGGATTTGTGGTGATATGAATTACATAATTGTGCTATAGAGAAATGGTGAAAGGAATTAGCATCTCTGGTCCACCGTATGTAGCTGTGGAAGGATCACTGAGCTTTGCTTTTCTTTCATTATTTACAGAATAGCCCAAAGACAATAACTGTTAAACATGCAGTCAATATGCACTCCTTTTATTAAAAAAAAAAAAAAAGCTACTGCTTCTGTTTTGAAATTTAAATAAAATCAATGAATAATCTTCTCAATTGTGATATACAAGTTGATGTTAAATCCTTTGGGGTCCTTGAGCAGCTCAGTAGTAATTTTGATAATGCTACCATCTATCATTGCTACTATTTGTAGTATTGTTGCAACTCTATGAATAGCAGAAAGTTAATCAAAGAGACAGTCATGCTGATTATCTTGGTATATTCCACATACTATATTTGTGAATAGTCCCTCCAGGATCACAGCTTCAGTGGTGACCTGGGGAGTTGCCTTAGAACTAAGCTGATTTACAAGTAAGCAAAGGAGGTTTTATTGGTTATTCACACAGGGAAGCACCATGTACAAGTAGCCCATGTTTCTTCAAAGATTTATTTGTAGTCTGCCATTCTGCCTTTCCTGAGCTAAACCAGTCTTGGCATGTCCCTGCTGTTTTCTTTCTCCTTGAATATATACACTGAATAAATGTTGGACTAGATTGTTCAAAGAATGACCATCCAAGGGTTGGTGGGATTGTTTGTAAATGCACACAGAAATTCCTTTAATCTTTCTATTAATTTGTCAATGTGTTATTACCAAACAAACATTAAAATTGATAGGAATAAAGACTTTATTCCTTTGGGAAGGAAGTATGTAATACTTAAAGGGCTTCCCTTCCCTTACATTTTACATTTTATTCCAAAATAGCTTGGACTTTTAACTTTTGAAGCACTGACTTTTTTTTTTTTTTTTTTTTTTTTTTTGCCAAGAATTGAATTGTATAACAAAAACACTTGGATTCACATGTAATAGATTATAATAACAAAATAATAGATTATTATAACAAGAAAAGTTGCTAAGGATTTTGAAACTTACTTGTCACTTCTCTGTCATAGTACGCTAAGAGTATTTATACTATCATCTAAGGGTCTTCTGATGCTTTGTAAGGGTAACCTGCAAAAGGAATTTCTGGCTTTGCTGCTACAAGAAATTTAAGAAAAAAAGCCACAAAGAAAACGAAAGGAAAAAACACAGTTCAAGGATAGGATAGTTTAACTTCCTCTGCTTTATATGACGCATAACATAGTTATTTATGTAGCAACTTCTATTTTGAAAAGAAAACTATAAGTGACTCTGGTTATCCTCCTTTCTAGGAGCTTTTCTCCTGGGACTCTCATTTCTTCATGGGTAGGAAAGCGGTGGTACTTTATCACGGTTTGCTTCTGTTTGTAATTGCTTTTCGATTCTTGAATTCATTCTTGTTCTCTCACGAAGTTGACAGATATATTTCTGTTGTGCTTGTTTTCTCACAACTGTTGTAACTTACAATCATGACTTGCGACTGTTACATTTCTTATACTTAAGCGTAATAGTTGCATTTTATTCACTGACTGTGTTTCAAAGGTGTTTAGAAAGAGCTCTTCAGTGTCCCATAATGCCTCAATTATATTTTCATCTGTTTTTCAGCTTGCAGGAAATCCTTTGAATTGAACAAACCAGGCCCAAGCTAGCAGTTATGTTATGAATTCTCTCTTTCTGACAGTCTCAACTGTATTAACACACTGTTCTTTGCTTGCTTCTCTGTTTCTAAGAGTATGAGGGTTTCTCAGAACCTCCCAATTTCCTCACATTGTATTCAGAAAGCCCAAAAATTATTCCATCAATTGTGGGGAATAAGTGTTGTAGAAACAGATTAACACATCAAACCCCCTATTTCCTATGAGTGGTGGTAGTAAATGTGTTGGGGAGAGTTTTTTTGTGTTGTAGTTGTTTGTTGGATTGTTTTTTATTTTGTGGTTTTTTTTTTTTTTTTTTTTTTTATTATACCACTGATTTAGCTTAAACGAGCCCCTTTTCCTCCAAAAAATATACAATGGTACCAGGTAGTGTTACTAGGTACCATGGAGGGCAGTCTTAGATCTGATTATGAAGCTTGGGATGCATTCAATACCCCTATGGACTGGATACTTGCTCAGTGTGCAGTTGAATATGTTACTTTTTATCAGAGATGTCTCATGAGAATTCCAGGGATAGGGAGGCTGACAGGTAAATGAGATTTGCAGGATGAAGTGCTGAAGAGCTCTCAAAGAGTGAACGTGAGATTTGCATGGACAGTTGTGTAAAGCCCAGAGATTTGTATTGCTCAGGCTCTTCAATCCTATTGACTTTTGAGGCAGTGCATGTAATGAAGCATCTACTGTGAAGGACTCCTGGGTCCAAAGATGTGAACATGAACACTTTCCACAATGCTTTTTTAATTTTTTTCTTCATCAATAGTGTCTCTCTTTCAGATGTCTCTTTCTGCCAGTAATTTTCTTTGGAAAGTGAGGCAGTTGCCTTCAAGTCCTGAAAGGGATGCTGTCATGTGAGTGTCAAAACCCCTCACTTTTAGCATCCATTATAGTGCGGTTGTCCTTTTGGATTTGGAGCTCCATGGGAAAATGTTCTTTTGCAGTGGGGAGAGGCAGTAATTCCTTTTTCTACTTTTCTTGAGCATTTTAGCATCTCTAGTACAATACTGTAGTCCATTCTGGATGCAGTTGTGTACCACGTAGATGATAAGGTGCAAGACCTAGAAGAGCTGATGTTGAACAGGTGCTGGGAAAGATCGATATTAAAGAGAAGGCCAGATGATATTTGCACAAAATCCTAAATAGTCCCTACTTAGCATCTCAAAATGCAAGAAACAAAGGAACTTGTCACTCAGTCAGCTTCATGGCATTCCCAAGGTGTTTGCCTGACTTGAAAACTTTGGGTGCTGAAGAGTCTTCGTAATTAAAACTTTGGGTGCTGGGAAAGATCGATATTAAAGAGAAGGCCAGATGATCTTTGCACAAAATCCTAAATAGTCCCTACTTAGCATCTCAAAATGCAAGAAACAAAGGAACTTGTCACTCAGTCAGCTTCATGGCATTCCCAAGGTGTTTGCCTGACTTGAAAACTTTGGGTGCTGAAGAGTCTTCGTAATTAAAATCAGCTTATTTCTTAAATTTCAAACACCATTCTATTGTGACTCCTCTTCAATAATATGGTAGCGGTCCAACACTTAATTTCAATGTTGATATTGTTGGTTTTATGTTAATTTTGTAGCAGTCCCAGAGAGTGACTTCTTATTTATTTTTGTCTCCTGAAGTGCAATCAAATTTATGTTGTTATTATTCTACCTCCATATATAATACTCTAAAGGAAGCCTCTCACTGGTTTATTAGTGAAGTAAATTAAGCGAGCACACTGTCTGTTCTTCATGAGTTATCTGTGCCATGGTGAGTCCACTCACATTCTGGAGTTCATTCAATATGGTTTCCATATGACAAATATAAAATATAGCAATAGTGGGAAAAATCATTGCTATTTTTTCCCCCATTATTTTTATTGCCTAGATCTTTGTGGCCCAAGAAGTCAGCACGTCTATATTTCTATTAGAGAAGCCACAGAATCCGCAATGAACATCACTAACAGGACAGATGAGTTCTGGGCAAGGTATATCATGCATGGTTCTCTGTGGCATTGTGCCGCAGTGACTGCAGTTGCTGTGTCATTTCATCATGTTTGAGAGAGATATTGAGGCCAATTAAGCCTGAATGCAACTTCACTGAAATTGGAGCTTGATTCCAACTCCAATATGGTATTTTTGCTTAGACTGCTGTGAAGAGGCCTACTGTGTTTCAGAAAAGTTCAGTAGAATGACTTATGTTCTGCAAGTGCTGAAGATGGATTCATGACTGGGTAGTTTGTAGAAAAAGAACAGGAGTTATAGGGGATTTAAATGTATTTTTCATCTAGCTCTTTTGTGAAAGGGGTCAAAAGAAGTTACCCCCCAAGCAAAAACTATAGTTTATTTCTATTGAGTTTTCTCAAGTGTGTACCTAGGAAAACAAGTTGGTCTGTCTACAGTTTTCATGTAAATATCCAAGTATTTTAATCCCTGCAAGTATTGTCAAATGCAGCAGTTAATACAGGATTATAACTGCATGTCAGTCTTCTCTATACAGCCTTCTCTTTCATTCCTCATTCCAATAAAATATACATGCTTGTGATAATGCAGATTCTGAATATTTAGTTGTTCTTCAGCTGCTCCTGTTCATGTGAGAAGGTTACAGTGACTTGGCTGTACTGTATGCAAGTGTGAGGGCAGTATTTCCATCTGAGAGCTGATTGAACATTGAGCCATGCTTTGTGGACCTGCCTTGAAATGCCCAGGATGCTGCTTGTCATACTTTCCTTTGTTTGACACTCTGAAACATTTTCTGTAGAAGAAAAGCTGGAGGTTACTTGTGAATGCTATTTTCAGCATGAAGGCCTGCAGTTTGTTTTTCTTCCTCAGCTTTGTGCTTTAAAAAAAAGCAATTTTCTACCTCTTTGTGTTTGTCCTTTTTTTTTTCCCCCTTCCTCTTCAAATATCATGTTGGACCATGTATCTAGCAAACCATTATTTTTAGCAGTCTTTCAGCTGTTTTATTCCCTAGGGTCTTTTCAAATTATGTAGTCTTTTTTCCTGTCACCTATTCTGTATCTCTTTTGTACCTCAAAGCCTATCTTTATTGTTTCTTACAGTGATTGTTCATGCTGTGGGCATGTTCTCCTTTGTTCTAGTTTAATATGTCATTCTATACCACTTTCTATTTCAGTGTATCATCTCATCTTTTATCTGTCCATCTGCTAACTTATTGTGTCTCTCCTGATTTCGAGCTTCTCATTAGTCATCCAGATTATCTTTATTTTTTTCTTAAAAACATTTTAGCCTTGGGTGACTGGGAGTTGTGTGCTAGCCAGGCCAAGCAGTTCTTATACATGCATGGTGCTGTGCCTGGGTTAGGGCAAACCCCAGGCTCAACAGAGTTTGAGGATGAGCAGATCGAGATCAGCCCTGCTGAAGACTTGGAGGTGCTGGTGAGTGAGAGGCTGTATGTGACCCAGCAATGTGTGCTCACAGCCCAGAAAGCCAAGCTGGGCTGCATCCAAAGAAGTGTGGCCAGCAGGGCCACTCTGTTCTATTCTGTGGAGACCCCAGTTTTATTAGAGTTCTGTGTCCAACTCTTAGAGCCTCACCACAGGAAGGACATGCACTTGTTGGGAGCAAGTCCAGAGGAGGGTCATGAAGATGGTTACAGGGCTGGAACACCACTCTTGTGGGAAAAGGCTGAGAGAATTGAGTCTGTTCACTCTAAAGAAGAGAAGGCTTAGGGGTGAGCTAATTGTGGCCTTCCAGTGTCTGAAGGAGCCTGGGGATGTCAGGGACTTTTTACAAGGGCACATACTGATAGAAGGGAGAATGGCTCTAAGCTGAAACACAATAGATTTAGATTGGATATTAGGAACAAAATTCTTTACTGTGAGGGTGGTAAGACAGTGGAATAGGTTGACCACAAAAGCTGTGGGTGCCTCATGCCTGGAAGTGTTCAAGGCCAGGTTGGGTGGAGCTCTGAGCAACCTGGTCTTGTGGAAGGTGTCCCTGCCCATGCCAGGGAGATTGGAACTAGATGATTTTTAAGGCCCCTTCCAACCAAACCATTCTATGATTCTAGGAGACAAGATAAGAGAATTCTGAGTAATTTAACTCTAAAGGGATATCCTGAGCCATTCATCTGGGGTGTTATGTGAAGTAGGTTTAATTAGGTCAGTCTGCAGAGCCTTATCCAAGGAAGTTTTGAATATCACTAAAAAACCCACCAACTTGTGATTTCCACCCTTATGTCATCAAAAGACTATTCAACACCTTAAAGACAGATATCAAAGTTCTCTCTCTTGACACCATTACTGTCAGTTGCTATGGTGTGAGATCAAGTGCTACACGCACGCAGCTTTGTGAGAAGTGGCAGAGCCTTGCAAGCAGAATCCTCCGCAGCATTTGGATGATTACCTGTGGAATTGGAGATAAGCAGCTGAGAGAACATGCCTTGCAGCTCCAGTAAAATTATACAGTTTTGCTTTCTCATAAGGAACTCATCACATTTATACAACAGTTATGCAAGTACCTTGCTATTACTATTAGAGAAAAATCTAATCAAAGTAGAACATAATGGTAATGTAAGAGATTAAATTTAGAGGACTGGATGTAAACATCACATAAAAATGATGAAAGGATGCTGGGAGCTGTCAAGGAGCATATCTTGAAACAGGGTTGACAATCACAGTTCTAGAACCAACTGGAAATTTTGTGCTTTGGCCGTTCTGTGAGAAAGTCTTTGGTAATAGCACACAATACTGCTCTTACATTTGTTGGGATAAACATACCAGAGGCAAGCTTTGCTTTTCTAAAGTTATGCAACATTGTTATGTTAAGTGTGATATACCAAAAGTGTGGAAATGTATTAAATGAAAGTGAAGATATCAGAAGAAAAATGCCTGAAACAAACAAAACCAAAAAAAACCCACAAAAACCCCAAAACCAGAACAAAAAAACCAAAGGGTCTTTGGTTGTCTTTCTCAGTGAAGGTAAGCATTTCAGGCATTTTTAGATGCAAATAAGGAGTTTATTGACATGGTTATTCAAACCATAAATGAATTAAAAATACTGCATTTTCTACTCTGTTCTATGTTTATGATAAATGTTGAAAGTGAATTATTGTGAATTTTGGTCAAAGTAGACACTTTCAGTCATTTCCTCTTTGCAAGTCTTCATCGTGTGTACTCAGTCATGGAATGACTACTTGACTTGTCCAAATTGTAAGCATTTTACTTTATCACTGATTTTATGAAATCCCTGAATACACTAAGTGTATTTAGTTAACGTGAACTGTGGACAGTAATGCCTGATCATATGTGTCAGTCTTACCAGACTTATTTGCTATGATTGAACGAATTTCTAAATTGTTACACAAAGCATCACAATTACATCAGTTTAACATACAAGTCTTGGCAGAACTCTCGAGGTTTTACAAAAATTTTCAATTTGTGTGGGTGTATTAGGTAGAAGCAGCTTTCATTCCTGTGCCCTGACAAAATCAGATGCTAAGCAAAGAAGATTTGCTTGAATTTTAGCAAGCTGGGGAGGATGCTTGAAGAAAAGCCACCTTCTTAATAGACGGATTTGGCTGTTACAAACCTTTTCTTCAGCTTGTAGCTTCTCAGTTCCTCCTGGCTGCCCATGTAGTGCATATAAATCACCTATGTTTAGTCAAAATGTTGAAACCTTTCTATTTGTTCTGGGTCATTTCAACTGTAATTCATACCAGTGGCTCCTCCAGGTTGCAGAATTGCCTCTGAACTTCATAGTGGTACCTATCTCCCTTTATTTCCAAAGTGTCTTCCAAAGTGCTACCCTCAAACTTCTGCAATTGTTAGATCCTGGCTCTTTAAGACTGTATCTCTTCCCTTAGGACTTTGTGGCAGTCGATGACATTGGAGGTGTCTGAGATTCTACTTCTGGCCTTGAATGCAAGGGATCTGTGGACACAGGATTTTTTGGCAATTGGGGTTTCATTTTTTCTCCTTGTCATATTACTGATTTCTGAATTTTTTTGACTAGCAGATTTATCTTTCATAACTTATTCTGCATACAGACTTTTTCTAGGTGAAGAAGAGAGGCATTGGGTGGGGTAGCAGAAGACTTTTCATTTTTCAGATAGTTTTCAGATAGTTGATTGGGAAGTTCTAATGCAAGTTTATATTGTACTTCTTTTCATATGAATTTTTGAACTGCTTATGAATACAAGATATTTGGGCTGTGTTTACTGCTGAGCAGACACTACTTTTAATTTTTATCAGGGAGATCTCCCATTTTCTATAGAGGCTAAGGTAAGGCTGGCTGGCTAACTGTAGCTGAAGTAAGTAGCTGAAGAAGGCGTAATAAGAAGCACAGCAATCTAGGGAACATCAGATGTCTTGAGTACTATTTACCACCAGCTCACTTGTGTTACTTGTAGAGTAGGCTGTTCTAGGAAGTACTTTCATTTAAACTTGTGTTTCCTAGGTAATTCACTCATTCCTGGCAAGATTAGTACTCCTGGATCACAAAGATACTATAGATGGGATTAATTTAGTTCCAGCAATACATAAATTGAGGACAAACTGGCTCTTGCAGATCTACATGGCCTTCCCAGAGTTGCATGTGGGCACTAAGCTTATGTTTGCACCATTGCAAGTAGTTGCTTTCCTAGTCAGGCTTTCTTAGCATGGTAAAACTTGTGATTCCTCAGGAATCTTGCAGGGAAAGAGTCAGATATGTAGTGTAAAGTGAAAGTGACATGGAGTCAATGAGAGAAATTATTTTTGAACCAGATTCCTCCTTGTTTTCCACAACAACTGTCAGGGATTAGAGGAGAAGTCAAGAAAGAGATAATCCAGAATGTGTGGAAACTCCCAACATGTTAGAGTTATTTCTTCGCCATCATAGTTATAATGTTGCCTAAACATACCTTGAGGTTACCAGACATTATCTGTGGAGAAATATAACACTGATGGCACTTGAGAAATAAGCTACTTGTGCTTAGACTGATAAACAGCCATTTACTTTTGATAAACACCCATTACAGAGAGGCATAATATTTTGCAAGATGTCTCTAAATATTGCTGTAATGTAGGAAAAAACTGTTAATCTGTTATATCCAGAGAAGTATGAGTGTGAGGACTTCAGACTCTTCTACCTCTCAGTTCTGTAATGCTTCTGTAAGAAAAAGAGAAATGTCTCTTGTTTAGTCTGTGGCTATTTAAGTGTAAAGCTCTTTGAGGTCATTTCTTCTTATATCTGTTATATATCTGTTGTGACAGGATAGTGTAAGGTGTCAGCTGGAAATAACTCTGGGTGTTTGTTCAGTTTTGCAAGTTTGAATACATTTTGAATGTTCCCAAGGGCTCTTGCAGTCTATTTGTAATGTTGAGGTTTTTCCCTCTAAGCCTTTAGAAATACATCTTTTCCCTCTTATTATTTGATGCATTTAATTCATTTGACAGGATAGGTGAGTGGAGAAAGTGGAAAGAAAATGGTAAAATAATTTGAAATTACAAGATAATTGACAGATTCTGATAGTTGCTAACATGGAATATAATTGGTGGTGATTAATTTCTTAGCATTTGGTGTACTTAGGTGGTAGCTAGAAAGCTGTTTAAGCGGCCAACATCAAGCTGATTCATATTCTATATGGGATTGGCTGAGTGTCATTCCACATGAAAGTGTTAGTGAAAGCAGAGATTCTTATCTGTATATTTTCAAGGTTTTCCTTTGTCCTAGTTACAGTCTGCATTTCTTTGCAAGAAATTCTGGACCTGTTTTTCCATTGTAAAACTATCTATGATTAAGTTTCACAGATATGGAAGTTGTTATAAATGCAAATATTGTTCTCAAATATTTTTAATATTTTAAAGGTTCACAATGGAATTAAAGCCTCTCTGAGCCTTGCCAATCTGTAGTCATTTGCTGAGGTGCTTTACTGCTTCAGTCTGGTCTCTGTCATTTCTGAATGAGAGAGGCTGCAAGGCAGGACTTTGCTGGCCTGTTGCAGTTCTGTTGCACATCCACTGTGTTGTCCATATGGACAGAAGGTATGCAAACACCAGAGAAGGAAGAGAAATTTTCAGGATCAGAACATTGGGAAAATAAACTTTTGCTTTGCATCTCCTCACCATGCCTTCCCACACCTGTGCAGAAGCTTCCTTTGTTTCAGAGTGGTGGCTAGCAGAAACCTTTGTATTAATGAAAACCAGGCTGCCAGCCTTATGATACAATTTCACCACAAAGGCCAATGACAAAAGGTGGTGCCAGTCCTATTCCAAGAATTAGTTTAGCTGTAGACCTTGCTCTCCCAAAACTGGATGTTAACTGGATATATGATGCATGCATAGCAGGGGCTCTGGCCTAAAGCCAGAGAAGTGTTTGTGTAACATTAGTGGCAATTTTGCAGCCAGACAGAAAGAATTATCTTTCCTTTAATGCCTGTAAATTCTGGGCATAACAAAATAAGCGCCTCCTATGCTAGCTGTGGTTATTTGCATAAATCATGTTATGTTAATAAAGGGGTTCACACTGTCAGGAAAGAAATTGAAAATGGCCACAAAAAAAACCTTGGTAAGGAGATTCAGGTGTTTCTTTGCACAATCTTGCAGTCTGACTTTAAAACTCGTTCCCAGTGTTTGTTCAGGGTGAGAGGGCTGCAGGAGAAATGTGTCTGCATACTTTTTTTTAGTTTTTCAGAGGAAAGCTGTCAGATCAGGTGCACTGGAGATACAGCCCATTTCCCTCTCTGTGGGAGCATATGGAGAAGTGGAGGTGTCCAGGCTTTCTGCTGCTGAGAGACACTGGGGATTGCTCTGTTCATGTCTAATAACTGTGACTGAAGAGGGCTTGAACTGAATCACTGCTGTGATGAGAGGCACCCAGAGAGAATGGGGTTGACTTAGAATGGTTCCCTGTTCAGGGCAGGCTTGATTTCCTCCATGTTGCTTTGCTGTGATGTCAGTGGTTTGGCTATAGGAGCTATCTCTGCCATGAACACAGATGAGGAGTGTAGGAAGCATTTTTGACAAATCTCTCACTATGAAGATAAAAAGAATCAAAATCATTTTGATGAGGGCGAACTCTCCCAACTGATACTTATATGCAAAATCTGCCTGTTTCCCTAGGGATCATTCTGTAAAGGATCATACTGTAAGCATCTGTACCATCTTAAGAGTGCAGTCCAAAAGAATAACTTTGATGTAAAAGGCAGCTGCCATCAGTGTGTTCAGAGCATCACTGCTGATGGTACAGCAGAGGTGCTGGTCAGCTTGAGTTCACAGACCTGAGTTTTTAGATACAGACTTGGGGTCAGCTGTTTTCATGTCTGATGCTAAGAATAGTTTTTACTATGTTGGTCAATGCTTTATATTGATAAATATTTATAAATAGGGACATTAGTCTGTAGGCTTTGCCTGAGGTTATTAATTTTATATACTTTTTTTTCTGAATGAAGGTTTTTCTCACAAATGTTTTGTTTTTTCCAGGAGTAGTATTGCTGCCAAGTACAACTAGATTAAGTGTTTTCATTTGAACAGTTTATTAGCTGAAATGCGCAGATTTATGTTGACTGCATCTATTTGTCAATTTAGTTTGGACTTGGCAAGTATTTATGAAAAAAGAAATGGGAAACATAAACATATTATGACATTTAATATAAAAATATTTTGATTTTTCATTTTTCACAATGTCTCAATGTTTAACTTATTCAAAAATTATTTATATTCCAAAAATGTCTGGTTGCCAGTGAAATAAAATGTTTTCATAGAAAAACTTAGGTTGGAAAGTGGTCTCTGGAGGTCTGTGGTCCAACTCCCTGCATAAAACAAGGCCAGCTTTTAAAAATATATTTGTCACTTTGAGATCTCCTTCTGTGACTGCAGCATTTCAAAGGTAATTGAAGGTGTTCATTCATGGACTATGGCTGGCTCCCTCAGTACGTTTGGGTGCAGCCTTTCTCATCCCATGAATTTATTTATATATGTCAGAAACTTTGGAGGCCTGGCCTCACCATTGAATACCAGAGCAAAGAAGGCATAATGTGAATACTTCAGCCCTATTTGGTTTTGAATTAAAAAAAAAAAAAATCTCCATGCAGAACATTATTTGGGTTGCTTTCACAGGGCAATTTTTGGTCCAGAAACCAAGGACGTTTTCCAATTGGCATGAAATAATTTTATTTTTCTTCTGCTGATGTTGTCAGTTTGTTCAGTGAACCAAAATGCCTCCTGTTATTTTATTTCCTGGATGTCAAATGTGATCTGTGGTGTGGCAGCATTTCCATGGTCCAGTTCTTGTTCTGCAAACGTGTTTGCCTATAGTATTAATGTTCATCTTAATGGCATAGTCTGACGTGCTATTTCTGTTCTAACAGTGAGCATTCTTCAGCAGATAATCAGATGTGGCTTACAGAAAAGTCACACAAAAGGTGCATTTTTCCATTGCATTTATTTAAATGCTGAAGGGTTATTTCTTTGTGCTGGTGAGAGAGCAGACGTTCTTTGCATAATTTTTGATTATGTGGCGTTACCTTATATTTGACTATAAATATAAAAGAGTAAATTTGCTGATCCAGATGGTTGTCCTAGATTGGTATTCTGATAGAAATAGTCTTTTAATTGTTCCTTGCATGAAACCATGTGTCTGTATTTGACACCTCATTAAAGGCAGCATTGGTATAAAACTAGAAGCTGTTTCGCTTTGTGATGCTAGTGATGTTGAGTGAGAAATTAGAAATTCCTTAATTCCAATTTATCTCAATAGTACTTGACACATTTTTTTCCTCGGTACCTGCGTGAAATTGCGACAGTGATTTTAAGAGATCCAGTGAATGTGACCCAGTTGCCTGCAGGCTTGTACAAATAGCTTGGTTTATAGGTAAAACTTTAGCTACCAATTTGCTATTAAGCATGCTTTGCACTGAACAAATGTTTAGCAACTTTTAAAACTGGATTTGGTAATGAATGAGAGATGACGCATCTATAAATACATCCCTTCCTGTAAAATTGCTCTACTGTTTACTGAGACTTTGAATTTGTATACCAGTTTATCTGATTTTCTGGACTGATGTGTTTTATAGCTTCCTTTCAGCACCTCTGAAAATCAAGCTGCCATTGAATTTGTGCACATGCATTTGTTAAAACTGAACTGCTGTCAGTTGGAGATACCATTAATTAGTCTTTGCCATGGAAAAGGGTCAGAACTAGTTTCCATCTCTTCCTTAAAAAAAAAAAAAAAGTAAAGAAGAAGTGAGAGGGTAACCCTGAGGCCTCTTCCTAGCAAACGGGGGTTCAGCCCAGAGGTGGGGCTGTTTAACCATCCAGAGATAAACCTAGGCTGCTAACCGGGGATAATTGCTTGTCACTCAAGCAATTCAGGTTTCCAAGAAGCCATCCAGCCCTTTGGATGGAAATGCTACACTTGATAAAAGCTCACAAACCAGTAAGAGGGAGTAGTTTGCAATCAGTTATCTAAAGCATCCAGTAGCAATACAGGCTAAGCAAATAAAAAATGCAGAACAAACAAATAAACCAAAAGGAAAAAAAAACAATGCCAAACTTGACCTGTGGTCCTACAGAGTGTTACCCAGTGCATTGTTTTAGAAGACCTTAGTGACTTCAGGCTAATGTAACACTTGCAGATAAAAATATTCACTTCTATGAAAACCTGACTTCTGAAGAACCAGTGCTTTAAAGATTTAGAAACAGGAGTCTTCTGAGGTCTAATCCTCATTTTCCAGGCTTGGCTATTGCTTTGAATATTCCATCAAGCCCTTACTTCACTACATCATTAATGTTTTTGGGGGTGTGATGAGCTAAGTGATGGCATTTGTTTCTCCTGACTGATTCTGCAGTGATTCTTAATACGTGATCCTGAAATGCCTTATCCTTTTGTATTTCAAAACAAAACAAAAAACCCAATGCCTCCCCCCAGCCAAAACCCTTCTTGAGAGGAGTGCTTATTCCCCTTGAAATTGTGGGAACTATAGAGAGCTTAAAACTCATGTGCTGTATCATTGTGCCAATCATTTGTATCATGGCCTGTATTAGCAGTCTGGTGCTGTCCTGGGAATCAAGTTTCCTCAACTGATTGACCCATGGGACTTGAGGGTCTCTTCTACTTACTCTGGTGTCCATCTTGCACTGACTGTAGAATCTGAAGATCCACATTTTAAAAAGAATCTGTAAATGTTCTGCTGCTGTGATAGTATTAAAATTATGTTTGCTAATGGTATGGACTGTATAAATGCTAGTAGTTTTGCAGCATTTGTTCAGCATAGAATCTGAATGCTTTCTAAACATGCACAGATTCATTTTTGAAGTGCTCCTGTGAATGATAGAAATTAGAGAAATATTGGTTTGATGAGCATTGCAGCACACCAGCTGTTCACTAGCTAGAAAGAGACATTGTGGGGAGAGAGGTGTGTAAAATCTACCCATCCTTGTAACAATTGCTACCTCCTTTTTTAACAGGCAGCTGGAGAGGGAGAAAAAGGTTGTGTTGAAGTTTTGTGGGTTTGGGGTTTTTTTTGAGTCTTTGAAAAGGCAACATAAAAATTAACCTTTTCTCAGAAGAAAAGGATGTCTTTTGAAACTTGCAATGGAAAACCAAGTATGCTCATCACTAAGCTTTCCATGGGAAATGGAAAGAGTTAGATGTTATAGAGAGATGTTTGTGACCAGCTTATGTCATGAATCAAATTCTACAGTTTTTACAACTTAGCCAGAGGTCAACATATATGCTATTACTTGATAGTCAAGCAACCTTATTGCTTAAAATGTCTTTGAAAGAGCTTGACCTAATATGTAATCCCATACAACCAGATTTTTTTTTATTTCTTTAAAAATTTTTCCTACTATTTTAAATGTGATGCACAAGGACTGATAAACCTTGATTGTAACCAAGATGGCTGATGAAGATACACAGACATCAGTTGAGCTCAGGGTCTGTAAAGTCACCACTTTCCTTCCTTGTGTTCAGCTCATGGTTTGTACGCTGATGTTGCTGTCAGAGGCCTTTTTAAAGTGATCATTAACTTTTCTCTGTGTTGAGCACCAAAAGAAGATCCCCAAATGCTGGTGGTACCTTTCCAGGAGTAAGTCTACTTTCTGTGGGAAGAGATCTGCTTTGTTTCTCTTTTCTCTTTCTTCTGGTATGTTGCTGCTTTAGGATGACTCCTTACAATTAATTACCTGGTGTACTCCTATCTAATCTTAACAATATTAGGATTACATGTAGATATTATATGAAGCACAGAGGACTTTTATGAAGGCATACATATGAAATGGAGTAACTCAAGAGGTATGGCATCCTCTTGAGAAGAGGGAGGCATCAATTTGGATCCTACACTGTCTGCTATTGGGAGCACTGAGGACAGAGAGATATGGATATATTTAAAATCATGTGCTTAACTTTATAATTCCCTCTTCTTCTCCCAGGGCATTTTTTTTTGCTTTACATGCTTCTTAGCTGACATGAAAGCTGTGACTTTTAAAATCTGAATTTCAAAGGAGTTCTCGATATTTGCCTCAGATGTCATCTTTATCTGTAAATCCTCAACT
Organism: Vidua macroura; assembly: GCF_024509145.1. Lineage (NCBI taxonomy): Eukaryota > Metazoa > Chordata > Aves > Passeriformes > Viduidae > Vidua > Vidua macroura. Next base: position 21,167,097 of record NC_071576.1, on the reverse strand, counting down.
ATCCTTCAGTCTGCACATCTGATCCCTCAGCTTTCCAGAAGCCTGTGATCCTTCCTTGATAGCTCCTTAAGTTAAATAAGGAGGCTCTTGCCTGTAGGTCTACACACCACTTGTCTTTCTCATCTGGGTTTCTCAGTTTAGGTAGAAAGCAAGCAGTCTTTGAGATCAGGAGACTGGAGATTGGTGGTGTCTGTAAAGCACCTGAGGAAGATTTTCATCAGTGGATACTAATCTTGTTGCTATCACTGAGGTGGGTTTCTGCTAGCAGGGTCCCAGTTATTTTGGGAGTATGCATTGTGATTACTGCTGAAAGGTTTTTGGAAATAGAAGGGTTAAGTGTCATTAAACAAATTATTTGCAGCTAGACAAGAGGGTCCAAGCTTTTGCTGGCAACACAGCTCTGTCCACATTTTGCCTCCTAGAACTTTGAGGTTGCATCAGTCTTGTAGTGTCCTGTATAAATAAGGAATTCTGCAAATACTAGGAAGAAAATTAAAAGCTTAGAGGATATTAACCAAAAGGAAGTACTTAACTTGCAGCTCAAGAAGAGAAAGGATAAGGGAGCATTTGGAGACAGTCTTCTACGACTCTACTCCTTGTATAGGTAGATTCAGTTCAGTAGAATTTCTGTATGAAGTGTTTTTATTGGATTGTACTTGTTTTCTGCTATGTGACCTGGAAATGTGGTTTATCTAAATAGGTTAAAAATATACCAATGCTGTAGTTATTAAATATCAGGGAAAATTTCAGTCACAATAATATCATCTGTGTTGCAAATGGTCACTATCTTGTGCTAACCATTCCTATTTAAGAAATGGGAGAATAGTCAATGGCTCTTCAAAAAGTAACAGCAGCTGAGGTGTCTATTCTGTCACTCTTTGAGGCAGGTAAGCTTTTAAATGCCTTTAGCATTAAACACTCCAGTCTGCACTACTGATCCCTCAGCTTTCCAGAAGCATTTGATCCTTCCTCAATAGCTCCTTAAGTGAAATAAAAATACTTCCATGTTAGGTACAAGTACCACTTACCATCCTTCTCATTTCAAGCAGGGAGGACCAATGTGCATTACCAGTTATGCACACATAACTTGCCTGTAATATCTGAAGACAAAGGATCTCCACTTGCAAATTTTGTTTGCTGTTTGTACTTAGTATGATTTCTATGCATTTTGATGTTCCCCCTAGCAAGACACCTGGGGTTCCCAGTAGACTTATTCATACTGGTTAATATGCAAGTTAAGAAACTCCAAAGATCATAAAAAAGAGTGACACCGTTCAGAATGGAGGTAGTAAAAAGAGAGCCAAACCTAAAGGGCATATGCAGTGCTTTGTAGCCCCTGCAGAAGACTGGAATCCTGCTGGCTCTGTAATCATTTGGACATAATTTCTGTGATGCTATTACGCTCTTAGAGGGAGGCTGAAGCTAGTTCATGTCATATTCCTAGGAACAATGAAGGTGTAAGTCTGTGTGCCTTTGTAACACCTCAGGCACCCAAGTGCCACAGGGAACGGTACTTTAATTGAGAGAAAAGTTTAGGTTCTTCGAACATGTGATGATGTTGTTCTTTGCCCTTCATATCTGGATAAAGAAGTGTTGGTACTAGGACTGTCGTCTCTTCTAATGCTATGCTGTTGGTGAGGACTGTGCAGTGTGTTCTAAAGATCATTAAAAAAAAGAGCAAAAAAACCCTTAATGCAATATTTGGGACTGGAGCTTCAAGGAGCTTTTTGTTTCTCTGACTCAGCTTTGTTTCTCTGTTCAACTGCGAAATGTGCCTTTGGGGAGAGGAGACCCTTTCCTTGGTGTTGTTTTCTGTGCTCTGAAAGAGGGGGACAAAGACACTCTCCTGTTGTTAGGAAATAGTCTCAGATTCTTTTCTGAAAGACACATGTGCAATTACCATAAGGTGCTGTATTGCCATGTACTGTATGATTTATCCATCTTTCTGATCTCCTTGCTTTGCAGATTTAGAAGAGAAGTTGCTACTATAATACTTTTAAAAGGCACTAAACCTCCTCTCTACATTAAGAATCATATCAATGCAAAATTCAAATAATCCTTTCAAATTAAGTAATAGAGGCATTTAGAGCATGGGAACTCTCACTTAACGGCAGCTTTTCCAGCTTACTCCTTCCTGGTACTTAGTAACATAGCAAAAGCGAAGACCTTCGTGAAGGGGTGTGAGGGAGACGGGTCAATTCTTGGTTTAAAGACGCATACATTTGATTAATAATTTTTTCCCATCTAAGTGGTTTGAATCTCATTCAGCAGTCAAATTATTTCATTGCTGCTGTATGTGTGTCTGTTTAATAAATATGGTTCACTCCAGTTGTCTCAGCCTCATCGCCAGTATCTTCTCACTATCATCATGATTAATCCACTTGCTTTGTAGCGTTTATGGAGAGATTTGAAACTAAACAGGAAGAGAAACTTTAGTGGTCTTACTGTTGGTAACATAATCTGCCTATGCTTCAAGTAAGGTACATCAATAGGATTAGTGTGAAGCTGTTTGGATTTGGTATCTCTATTATTGTATCTACACAGGAATAAAGAGAAGAATTAAATCTCTAGCTTTTTCACTCCTTCATCTTGCTTTGATTTTACTGCATCACTGGAAAGCTAATAAAATGTAAAGCTTCCTTTAAATAAAATGTCTTCTCCTCTTTATTACTGTTGTGGTGTGCTAAAGTCTATGCATAATTGTTGCTATAATGGTTACTTTAAAACTCTCTCTTATGGTAAAACTTCATGAGTTTCTGCGTATTTGTAATTTCTGCATATACTAATTTCTTGGATGACAAATTATACCCATTAAACAAATATACCTGCAATCAATGGGTAGTTGCTATTATGGAGACAAAACAGGGTTGAAGTTCTAGAGTTATTTTATTAATTGCTGGGGTGGAGTCATCTTCAAAGCAAAATATATCAGTGGGTGAAACTCTGGAAAGCAGCATTGAGTACTGTAACTCCTTTGTACTCACATAACACTGTCTAAGCAGCAGCTTCAGTGAATGTGGTTTCCCTCTAGTGGTGCTCCCTGCCGTAGATGCTGCTCCTGTGATTGCCTGGCTGCTCCACTTACACCAGGAGTAGTCTTGAGCTTTGCTCTGTGACAATCCAGTGTGTACAAATAATTCCTTAGGCAAGCTGTAGATGAGTCACAATATAGCAGCTTCTATATTCCTCAGTATACCAACGCTGAAGCTTTTGTTACCCTGATCTGTTAGGAACAGCAGTTTAAGGCGTTGGGCAAATGTGAAGTGGTTCATATGACAGCCTTATCTGAAAACAAACATAGAGTCAGTGTGACTGAAATCACTTTGAAGTTAATTTAATTAAACTCTTGTAAATCTTAATTTTAAAAGCATGAATACTTGAGGTTATTTTACATACTTCTGTGTCCTTTTTTGACCTCCTCCCTGATTATGACTATAAAATAAAATGCCTTTCCTTAAAAGTGGAAAAAGCTCTCTCAATAAAAATGGGAAACCATCTAGTACCATTAAAAATTAAGATTATCTTGAATAGATAATAATGCTTAATTTTATTTTTAAATAGTGGATTTTTTTTTCATTTAGCTTGAAGTTGAAATATTTTGGATGTTTTCTAAATCAGAATAAAATTATTTTTGGGTGAAATGAAATATCCTTTCATTATAATTCCTATTTAAACCCTTTTGAGGAGATCAAATTTCTATTAACACGAACATTTTTCTGTTAAAAATTATTTTGCTCTTGATACACAATGTAGTGTCTAAGGCATTAAAATTCAGCAGCAGTGAAACTGAAGTAAACAAGGAGCATAACCGACTAACTTTGATGGAAAAACCTCCATATAACTGCAGTTTGTGCCATGTGTGACCTGTATGATATATGCAATCAAATTATCTCCCTGTTCTTAATCACAAGTTATATTCATGTCACCTGAAAGACATGCAACTTAGTTTCTGCACTAAGTTTTGTTTCAGAGCTTTATGAAAAGCTGCAACTGTGTTGAATGCTGCCTGAATCTGTGCTGAACCTTATTACAACCTTATTGGCCAGGGTGTCTGAAGTGAAAATAACAGTTATTCAGTATGGTGATATATGTATTTATAGCAAAAGCAAGGAACTATGTTTTGTTTTGTTGGGTTTGGTTTTGGTTGGTTGTGTTTTTTTTTTTTTTTAATAAGGGTTTAAAAAATTAAAATAGTTTGTATACAAAAGAATTACACCTAGCTTATTTTTTGTCATGTTTATATGGAAATCGGGGTATGTTTTAGAGATCTAGTAGGGTGGTCTTGCTACTTTTGAGTTAGTTGCTGGGCTTAATTCCCTGCACTTTATTAGTCTGGGTGTTTCAGGGAATTCTTGCACTTGTGGGGCTAATTGACTCTGTGGATGTTTAAAGGACTTTGTGTATGTGCTTTTTACTGCTGAATGGATGTGAATAATTAAACTTTGCTTCTGGGTAGGCTGATGTAAATCATCTCAACTTTATTGACTTTTCACAGTAAAGCCACTGTGTAAAGCTGTAAACATAAAAGTTTTTAGCATGCCTCACAGAAAGGTTGTTTCTTAAGTGCATGCTATGTTTTGTTTAAACTTGTGGGGTAGTACATGGACATGATCCCGTTCCTTGAGGAAATGGACAGACTGCTGCAGGTAAGGCTCCCAGTGAAGGTACTGAGTACCTGTAGGGGAATTCAACTGCTTATTCCTTGTTGGCAGCCAACATTTTCTTGAAAAGAGGAATTCTAAAGCCTGTATATGAGCAAAACAAGTGTGTGTGTATGAGAATATAGATTGATTTGACTGGGGTATCTAGATAAATATCTGCAATGTCTGGGGTTGCCACTTGTTTCTTAGCAATTAACAATGCTCCTGGTGTTGAACAGCAAGTTCTGGGCAAAGAAAAGACTGTCCTAAAACACTTTGTCCATACTAGTGCTGCCTGAAAGAAACAACAAAATTTACACAAGTGGTTTGTGTTTAACCAAGATTGAAAGTTGCTGATTTTCAGAAAAGCTGCCAGCTCTGCTTTTGAGCCATTCTTGTGTTTTGATATTTGACCTGTGCTTTGTAGGAACTTACTGCATATCAGGAAGCCACAAAGGTGTGTGAAAAATTGCCAGCATCTTTGTCCTTGCACCCATTTCTTCCTTTTTTGAGGTCTTGTGGTTCATTGTCATGTTTCACAAATCTCTGTGTACACATTTTATACAGCAAACCACAATTTCTCTGGTCATTATATAAAGGTGTAAGTAAAAACAACCCATGCCCCTCCTCCATCACAAATGAAAAAAAAGGGGGAGTGAGGGGGCAAAGAAACTTCCCCTTCCCAGCCCCTCTTTTCCTTGGAATGCTAATGGCATTGTGATAGGATGTTGCCCTGTATAAAAGAGACACAAAAATTCATCTTTCCACTGAAAAAATCTGAGGTGGTAGCTAAGGATTTTAGTGAAAAAGAAAAAGCAGCGAAAACCTTATCATTATTGAGGGTCTTTGAAAATCATTAGTATCACTGTAGAATTATTTATCATTGTAATTGTACTGAGGGAAGCACCTTGTCCATTCTCATCAATATGGCAATGTCCCTTCTGTTCAGCTCTCGTGCTTCTGTAGACTTCAGTGTTTCACTTCTGTAGTGTTGGATAGGACATGCAATGATAAAGATAGCCTGGTTTCCTGCAAGTCATTTTAATCTTATAAATGGATCAGATGCTGACAGCCTGCACCAAAGTAAAAGCACACTTTTTGATCCACCTGTGAGAAACTGCAGAGGGGATTAACCCTCTTTCTCCTTTATCTCATAGAGGAAATTTTCATGTGCTGTTAGCCATTGAGGGTGAATAAGAAGTGCATTTTCAGAGGTATTGCCAGAACTGCATGCCTCTGACCAATTGTTTGTTCTGATCAAGCGAGTTCTTGGGGAGCACATGGAAAGCAACTTGGCATTTTTAGAAGGCATGATCTGCTTATTGATTCTTTATACTTTGGCATATGTATTCTTGGCACTTTTATATAGTTTATTTGAGCCAAGCTATTAATTAGCAGCAGTGCACCTTTGATAGATATATAATGTTTGGGACACTCTGGGCAGATTGGATGGAGTTCTTCCATGTTAGAAAGCATATACTAACTTTTTTTATGAACAATGTGCATAAAAGTTTGAGTAGGTGTTGGAGAATTCATGGGAGAATGAGGAGTCACTGTGGCTGAATCAAATAGTATTTGTTCAAGAAGCCTGAACTGCAGCTGAACTCATGTCCAGAATTTGGGGATGGCTGAGAGACAGATATTTTTGCTTCTGATTAAGTAGTATTTGCCACTGCAAAGCATAGAAGGAATATTCACTAGCCTGCCTCATTTGAGTTGGAAAAAGGAAACGTGCTGATCAATTCCATACAATACACAGTTCCTCAGACAGAATTAGGAAAGGGGATGGAATGACCAAGACGATCAGAGATGCCAACAGGAGTGAGGCTCTGTCAGCTTAATAGTTAAGTTATTGCAACAGTAAAAACTTTCTTGTTCTGTTTACTGTTATGTTGTCCTTTACTCTTTTCATACATAAAAAGAAATAAGTTGTCAAAATTACCTAATGCCCAGTGGCCCAAAGTATTATAAATAGAAAGTGTTTCCAGGTGTGCCATTCATTGCTACAAGAGTTCCTTGTTTGCCTTTTCTTGTCTTTTATCATAAAAGAATGTTATACAAAGGGAAGATACAAATCTCTAGATTTCTTTCTCTGTCCATTTGATCTTCTGTTTTGCTTCCTCACATGTCTGTTGTCCTTTTTGAAGAATGATGTAGGTGCAGATAGCTTGAAAGGAGGAAAAACCATAAAACTGCAAAACATAAGACCACAGAAATGCCTGGCAGGAAATTGTTCTTAGGGACAATGCATGTCCCTAAGAACATGTTATGATGCAGGAACACATGGCCTATTTCCTTTCTATTTTTCCTAGCATAAGCAACTGTTGGATTAGGAATCTTCAAGTCCTTGTTTAAAAATTGATCACACGTAAATGTCTGTATAGTAATGGCATGTGTAGTAATCATGCTTAATGAAATTAATTTTGTTATCCAGATGTTAAAGTCCCTCCATACACAGTTCTTGGAACTACTTAGAATTCAATGGGAGCTTATACAAAGAGCAGCAATTTATTTGCACACTCAGCTGAAAAATGGTGACACAATTTTGCTGTTTTTTCAGGTCAGCCCACTGCTGCATAAATGTCTTGAAAACATCTGAAAATGAACCAGTTTAAATAGAGTAAAATAATGTTTGTTTTATACTTTATTTTAACATCATATATGTTTGGTTTGAAAAATTTATCTGAATGCTCTTAAGCATGCTCATGTATTGAATTTTTGTATATAGCGTTATTTGGGTAACCCTACTAAAAGAAGCCAATGCCCATTTTTGCAAAAGGGAGGGTGGTAAGTGAACAAAAGTATTAAAACTTATTTTTTGGTTTCTACTGATCAAATATAAAACTGGCTGATCAAGACATGGACTTAAGTAATAAAGTAATTCATATCTGCAGTGCCTAATTTTCAAATTTTTAGCCCAATCTATTAACCAATTACTTCTAAGTAGACAACCTTATTCTTTTGGAAAATGTAGGAATGCTGGAACTTTCTATTAATTTATTTGTGAATTGGTTAAGCTACATTTTCCTAAGAATATATTCATATAACTTCTGTTGGTGTCACAGTTTTGTTTTGAAAGTGCTACAGTGGGCATCAAGACAAGCCAAACCCCAGACTGTTTTAGCTGATCCCTGTTTTGTCAGGCTAGGGTTGAAAAATGGGATCTAGAAGGACAGCAACTGAGTTACTCAACCATGCTGGACACAGAGCTGTTGCATAGAAAGCATTGCATTGTCAGCTGAGCAGAATCCAGCACACCTGACTATTTCTCTTGGCTGAGCCCTCCAGAGCTCTAATGGGTATGTGGAAAAATTGGGTTTTTTAGAAAGCATTTGCTACCCCTCCCCCCTTTCCCCTGCTTTCAGATGGCATTATATAAACACACAGTTCCAGGTGACCTCCTTCATCTTCCTACCTGGAAAGTGGCTGTGTAGAAGTATAGTGACTGGTGTTGTGTATTTTGATGTAGACAATAATTTCGTTGTTTATCTAGACAGAGATATAATTTTGTGAATTCTGCTTTAGGATAAAATGTACTTACTAAGGTAAATCTAGCATAACTTTCTTGGATTCTTAGAGTTTTGCTTGTCTGGAGCCAAAAATCTTAAACTTTCTGGCCATGATCTAACTGCCTTGTTCAGCTGATTATATGTGTGGTGTGTAACTTTGGCACATGGATGAGGGACACCAGAAGTTATGGGTTTCTCCTGCTAAGGAGTTATTCTCTGTAACTTCAATATACAACTCCCCATCCTTTTAATCCAAGAATGACTCTTACCTTTCAGATCACTAGAAAAACATTTTTCTCATCTTAGTTTATGGTAAAATTGTCCGGCAATGGTCTTTATTTGAAAAAGGTATTAATATCCTTTTTTTTATTAGCATGAACTGCATGATTTTTTTTTAAAAAGAGTAGCAGAATATTTATTTTGCTTTGTTCTCCTTCTGAAGAATTCCTCTATGACATACAGAATCCTAGCTGAATGAGACACCGTCTTCTTTGCCCATGTTCGTTCTTGGGTGAGAAGCAATTACAGTAATGCTGCTCATTAGGCACTGTGCATCCTGTGGGCTGTGGACTATCTGACATTAGTTTTACCAGTGCAGTACGATGAGCTGTAGCAGTGCCTCACTGTCCCTATCCCACCTCTGTTCATATGTTCAATATCTCTCGTTGTTTTTTTTTTTTTTTCTTGGGTTTCCCTTTTGCCAGTTTGGGCAGTGGGTCCAGGCTGGTGTGCAACAACTTTGGCTGTGCTCATTCTACATTTTCTGGTATATCTGGATCAACCCCCCCCCACTTTAGTACTGTACTGAAATGAGGATAGATGCTTTTAATTTAGCACACACCATTATTCAATTTCACTTACCATTTGACATGAGTGAGGTGTTCCGGTCCTGTAATCTGAACAATTAATTTTTTTAAGTAATTGCCTGTCAACTGTGATGGGTGAGCAAAACTAGACAAATATGGGTAGCACTAATGCTGTTTTCCCAGGAGCATTGTTTGCAAGGACAACTGTGGTATAACTTTTTGGAGAACCTTTTGGAGAAGACATGTCTTTCTCTTTTGACTGATATCCAAGGGGTGAAGTAAGCACCTCAAATCTAGGCTGCTTTGCCAAAGAACCTTAAAGCAATCAGTGAGGTTGGTGAATGGTTTTCTTTGAGATTATATATATTTTTTTAAAATTATTTATAAAGGTGGGGTATGAAGTTCTGTGAGGGTTTTTTTATTGGTTTTTTTTTGGGGGGGTGTTTGTGGGGTTTTTGTTTTTGGGTTTTTTTGAGACTGAAACCAACCTGGTGTTTGATACTGAAGTGTTGAAAGACCAGTGTGTTTAACTTTGAAAAGAATCCCAAGTACCTTGGGGATGTTGTAAATCCAGATTCTTAGGAGAGCAAAATGCTACTGTAATGGATCCACTTTAGAGACATTTCAGTCATCAACTTGTTTTCCTATTACTGTAGTGTGCTGTGCAGTGTGATGTTTGGAAATTAGTACCATAGCACAAGAGAGATTTTTACCCCTTTTAAATGCATGTGACTTTAGGGCTCTGTGGAGGAAGGTACCTGACTGAGTGGAAGGGTTTGTCATTCCCTAAGCTGGGAATTGTAGATGTGAGGGTTGATTAGAGGTTGTTATATACCTGTACGCTCTACTGGTCTGTATCACACCAAGTTGATTTTCATTACTTTTCCCACTGAGAAAGTACTAAAGCAATTGTGGGTCTGGCTTTAACTGCTGCACCTATCACCCTTCCCAGGCAAGGGACCTGAAACTCTTTATGCTGGGCAGAAACTCAATGACAATGAGTGGCACACTGTCCGCGTGGTGCGGCGAGGAAAGAGCCTCAAGCTGATCGTGGATGATGATGTTGCTGAGGGTAAGTGTGATGTATCAGTGTTTTTTGATCACTGTCTTTGTGTCTTGGTTTCTAGTCTTTGCCATTATGCTCCTCCTCCCTGTTCTTCTGTGTATCTCTCCTCCCACCCCTCCCTGTTACCAATCATGTTTTATTTTATGTCACTATGTTGAAAATGAATGTTCAGGTCTGAGAGACTTCTTAGCCAGCACCAGAAACTTCTGTGACAACTGTAACGACCTGAGATACAGGTTTAGGAGACAGATAAGCATGTACTTATCTCAGACTGTAGAGAGGTTCAGCAGAACTTTCTCTTGGTGCAGGCTCTTTCTGAAGTAGATTGAATACACTCCATTCCTGAGCTGCATGTGTGATGGTTTCCGGTACTGTGGAAGCAAGGCCAAGGCTCTCTGGACCGTTCCTCTGCACAAACTTTTCCTTGATGATAAACCTGCAGGAAGTACATGTGTTACAGAGCACAGATTTATGTCTTTGCTGCTATTTTTTTTTCTTTCTTTTTTTAATTTTATTTTTTGTAGTTTAATAATAACCTAGGACTTTTTTTTTTTTTTTTTTTTTTTTTATTTCCCAAGGTCTTGTGTGTGTGGTTCAGAGCCCTCCAGAAGAAAAAGCAAGCAAAGCAGTTTGTTCTCAGCTGTGTCAGTCCTTTTTTATTTTTTCCTGGATTTTTAAAAATAATTTTCTGCATTTCCAGACAGCTTTTTGAGCTTCTGCTTCTTTTTTGCAGAGAAATGTAGTTGAAAGGAGGAAAGAAAAGATCAGTCAGGAAAGTTGGGGTGTCCTAGGTTAAGATTTGCATTGAAATGATCAAAGTACTCCAGATTGATCCTTTTTTGATTGCAGAATTTTAGAGATGATACTTTCTAGGTCCAATTCCCCATGACTACAAGAGCCAGAAACGTATCTTTATTTTCTTTTGAAGGTCTAAAATTCTCATATTTGTATATAACTTTAGGAACTGGGTTTTTGAGAAAAACATCAGCAATCTGGAGGCTGATAATAATAAAAAAAAACCCCAACCCGGGAACCCTGGATGCAAAACTGATGCAGGTATAATTGTTACTTGACACCCATGCTGGTTTCCAAAATAGCTGAAATCCTCTTTTCTGAGCAGCTTCTACTCAGAATGCAACTAGGAGTAATGGCTGCTACACATAGTGCCAGAACACTATATCCTATATCTGAAAAAAAAAAAAAAAAAAAAGGTTTTTTCCTTCTGTATGAATGTGAATTATTTTAAATATTGTGGTAATTTAGATTATTTGGAAAGCTTTTCTCTCTGAAGTAAATCTGTGCTGTCCTATATAGGCTGTGATTTTGCAAGAGAGAACAAGAAACAAGTCACCTTGGTGGTGGCTTGGTCAAAATTAGCTAATAGGAAAAACGAATTTTATTTAAGAGGGAACTTAAAAGAAACACTTCATTCTGATTACTTCTAAATTTGAGAAGAGTTCTTCTGGATATGCTTTTTTTAGGAAGCACCACGAGGTGGCACTCTCTGCATTACCGAATCGATCCCCCAAAGCCATCTGTTTTTGAAGTCTTTTTCACGAAGCTGAGTTTATAAATAATAATGATACAATCCTGTACTAAAATAGGATACGCATATGTACATGTATATGAATTACATAATTAAAGATGCATTACAGCTAAAAATATCTGATAAGAGAATGCCATCATGGCAAAGTCAGAAGTCAGAAAAGCCAGAGTTAAGATTTTTTGTGCAATCTGCATCCCACTTCCTTGCGCAGATAACAGTCTTCAGTGGTGTGGTCACATAGATTTTTCCACAGGATTCTTGCTGTCTTAGACATAGATCAGAAGTCTAAATTGGGCCCCCAGTAAAAATAAACAGCCTATTTGATTTCTGTCTTCTTATTGCTTGTTTAGAACAATGCACACTAGCTGAATTTTGCTCTAAATTTAGACTTTTTAAAAATTTTTTGTTGTTTTTTTTTATATTGTGTGTGTGTGTTGTAGGCTACTCATCATTATGTTTATACAGAACTAAGCAGCTTTAACTGGATCTATCCCCATGTCTATGTTATATGAAATGTTATGGGCATCTTTTTCCTATTTTACAGGTTTGGGAACAAGGCACCAGATTAAAGTACCAGTTTGCCATGTTCTTTTAGTAATTTGCATCAGAAATATTTAGCATGTCTGTAAATTACATCCTTTAAATTAGTTCAACCCTGCCACTTGGGGAATTAGATGTAGACAATTAATGACCACCTATGAAAAATTTGTAATGAAGTGTCTGACTTGGTTTCCTGTAGAACATCTAAGGCAAAGACAGAATCCAACTCTGGACAGCATTTTACTGTTTAATCACAAAACCTTTGTCCCACATTCCTCCTGATCTCAGAACAGATGTCAGAACATCAGTGGTAAATGAGACACAAATACAGCAGATATATTCCTCTCTATGACATCTTCCTAGCACCCAAATACCACAGTGGATGCTGGAATTTTTTCTGTCTGGTACCACTTGAACTAGAAAGCTTCTGATTGCTGTAGTAGGTACAGTACTCTATAGAACACAGTGGGGAACTAGAGGTGAACTCTGCAGGTGGGGCTGATAGCTAATAAGATCACAAAATACTGGATTGCACTCCATGATTTCCTAGGAAATTACATCTCTGTCCTGATTCTGATCTTGTATTGCCATGTCCTTTGCAGCTTTTCACTGAACTACTCCTGACTTTCTACAGTACTGCCTCTAGCACTATTTTTTTTTTTTTTTTTATTAGGCCAACTCCAGTTTTTTCATTTTTCACCTTTTCTAAGATTCTGGGCTCACCTCCTCCAAACTCCCTCACTCCATTTTTGATGCCCCCTATATTTGGGCTCCCTATCCCAGCATACTCTAGATTCCCCAGTCTTGGGTTTTTTCTCCTACTTAGGCCACAATTGCCTTGTATTTTTTTAAGTGTAGGAGAAAAAAGGAGGAGTTTTCTTACCTTTAAGATATCTCTTAATTTTATTGTTCTAATTTTTCAAAGAACCAGGATTTTTTTTTAAGTGACTTTTCTAATTTTAAGAAAATACACTTCTGATTTGGAAAAAATCATAAATTTTATCATATTGAAACTGAAACTCTGAGCCTCTAAGGATCACAGTAGTGGAAGTGAGAAAGCTGTCTAAATAAATTTCTCTGTGTCCTATTTCAATTTCTGGAAACTTCAATTTTTCAAACTAAAATAATATTATTTCTGGTAAATAACTGTTTCAGGATTTAAAAACACTTGCATTGGTGCTGACACTTGAATTTTTAAATAGTCAGAAATTTGTGACTGCCCTCAGCTGCTTCTAAATTTGATCAGCTGTGTCTGCTTGGACTGAAGTTTTCCATGGTCTTTGTATAATTGCATTGATATTTAGATCCACTGGTAAAATTGCATTGATATTTAGATCCACTGGTAAAATTTGGAATAAGTGAAAAAGGTGAATTGATTTTTATAATATTTTTTCTTCATATTTGAAATAGATAGCTGAAAGAAAATTTTCTATTAACAACTGTGCTTGTTTGCTGTCTTTGAATAAAACTTGTTCACATTTGGACAAAGTATAAACTGAAAAACTGCAGTTTGTACATGACCATGAGAGGTGGGTTAGAAATATTTCAGAGTTTCCAGAGTCTCTAAGCAAGAAAATGGCCATCAGTTCATATAATCTGGCTCTCTATACAAGTTAGGATGTATCATTCACATGTCTTTATAAGTGTTATATATATATAACATATATATATATATATAACGTATATATATATATATATATAAGTTTTGTTCTACCTCCAACAGAAAAAAAAAAAAAAAATCACAACTCATAGGAAAAGCCTTGAAAGGACTACTGCTTTTTGGTTGGTTGTTTTGGTTGTTTTGTCTTTTAATGCCTGGAAACTGCTATGGTGAGAAATTACAGGAGACTTCAGGAGACAGCACAGAATATGAGAAAGCTTATACATCCCAGTTGATACAACCTAGAGGAATTGGAGGAGTTTGTTCTGGGTTCAGCTGTGCTAATTTGTATGATTTCTAGGTATAATTTCAATGACTGACAAATATGTCTTGCAGTGACTGGTTGAGAGCTGTGTAGATATGCTCGCTGACCAGCAGATGCATTCTCGTCAGATACTGTTGCTAAATTTTCTCTGTCTATAGCACACCAGAAATATTTATTCCGGTCTTTATCCAGTTGTCAAATTTCACAGAAATAGTGTGAATTTAAATATCTTTATACCTTCTGGATTTTAAACCTGGTAAATTTGACCAGCATGTTAAAATCTTATGAGAGGGACCAACAGGTAGTGTGGCTGTTTTCTTTGGAAAACCTACTGAAAGAGAGGACTGTGCAGTGATTATAATCATGGACAAAACACACTTGACATGGAGAAAATGAATTTAATTTACTGCCAATTAAAAATAGAGTTGAATGGTGAGAAACCAAGACACGAAAGTAGAACAGTGTCTGCCACCCTCTTTTATTGGATTTGCTCCTCCCTGCCTCTCTCACCTGCCCCCACTAGGCAGAGAAGGGGGTTGGAGAATGGTGCCTGTGCTCAGCCTGTAACAGCTCCCTCCTCCTCACACTTCTGTCCTGCTGCAGTGGGGGTCCTAGCCATGGAATGCAGTCCTTCTTGAAGTGCTCCAGCATGGGTGGTCTCCATAGGCTTTCAGGAAAACCTGCTCCAGTGTAGGCTCTCCAGGGGCTGCAGTTCCTTCAGGAAATATCCATCTGCTCTAGCACAAATGTGCTCCATGAGTCACAGTGTAGTTGTCTGCACCACTGTGATCTTTGTGGATGATGGAGAACTTCCGCTCTGGAACATGGAATGCCCCCTCTTCCCTCTTTTCTGTCCCTGGTGTTCATGGGGGTTTGAGTTGGGTTTTTTTTTCCCTTTGTTTCTTGTGGGTAGCATTTTGTCCTTTCTTGCACGTTTTCTCCCAGGTACCACCATTTTGTCCAAGGGGCTCAGCTGTGCCCTGTGCTGGGTGGGTTGGAGCCATTTGGAAGAGGCCATATCAGGAATGGGGTAGCCCTGGCCTCTCCTCACTAAGGCTGCCCTGCAGCCACCCCACAACCAACACCATGCTTCATAAACCCAATGAGAACTGCAGAAAATTTAAGGAGAGGGAAAAATAATGGCCTATATATAGCAGAATTTGAATAGTAGTTGTAAAGTGAATGTTTACTAAATGGACCAAGGCCTGTGTAGAAAAAAAATTGCATATGTGACCAAATAGTGAAAACTACCTTAATGAAAAACTATGGAGGGCTAAAATAAGATTGGCTGAAAGGATTTTCATTCTGAATTCTGATGTTGCCCAACTTGTCTTTGTAGCATACTGCTGTATTTCATCTGTCTGTATGGGTTCTGTGTCTGCACTGGTGCCTAGATCACTAAGTGAAACATTTAAATATGCGGTAGGAGGAGTCTGACAGTAGTATTTGGTATACTGAATAGCTTGGATATTTTGAGAGGTTAAAATCTTGTCATGATGTGGTAAATAGCCCAAGTGGTAGGTTGATGATTTAAAAATATGGAGGGCTTTTTACCTGTTGCATTTTTGTGTGTTTCCCTCCTGCCGTGCTCTTAAAGGAGAGGAATAACATCAGGCATCAGGAGAGAACAAAGGAATAAATATCAGCGATTTTATGACTGTTCTCACTTCTTTCACTGCTCTATTTATATTAATCTATGTTTATCAAGTGTTTTCAGGAGATGCACTTGGAAAAGTTGTTTCAGAAGTGTTCGAGTTGTTTGGCAGATGGTCTGCGGCATCTAATAGATCACCCACCGTTGGCTTTAAGGGCGATGCCTGGTCTTCTTCACAGACAAAGTCTGTGAAGCACAGAGAAAAGTACAGAGCTTGCTGCCCATGGCCCTCTAGGGGTCTGTCTTTTCTGCCAGGTTTTGGCAACTGCTAGACTCACACATCTCCACCAAGCCTCTCCACCAAGATTCTATGCATCCTTTCTTACGCAAGTTACTGAACAGTGATCGGATAGGATTTAGTTCTGCTATTAGTCTGGAAACTGGAGTGTGAAGGGCTCCATATAACCTGTTGCTGATCCCCAATATTCCTCCTTGTTTCTGTCCTTCAGGCACAATGGTTGGTGATCATACCCGCCTGGAGTTCCACAACATTGAGACAGGGATCATGACAGAGAAACGGTACATCTCTGTCATCCCCTCCAGCTTCATCGGCCATCTCCAGAGCCTCATGTTCAACGGGATGCTCTACATTGACCTGTGCAAGAACGGTGACATTGACTACTGCGAGCTGAAGGCACGCTTTGGTCTCCGCAACATTATAGCTGACCCTGTGACATTCAAGACTAAGAGCAGCTACTTGAGTTTGGCCACCCTGCAGGCTTACACATCCATGCACCTCTTCTTTCAGTTCAAGACAACCTCAGCTGATGGTTTCATCCTCTTTAACAGTGGTGATGGCAATGACTTTATCGCAGTTGAACTAGTCAAGGGGTAAGTGGCTTTCTGTTGTTTTCTACCAGGTTATTTATAGATAAATTACTTATAGGTGAGCTTAAAATGCTTACATGAAGAGAAGTTTACCTGACACTCATGTTTTCTCTGTTTGCTGAGCTGTAAGACAATGTGTTTAAACAAAAACACTGAAGCTTAAGACTCCTGATTTTATGACTGACTTCCTCCTGTGGTTGTGGGAGGGACATTTTTACAGTGTGCAACATTAGTATTTTAAGTCATTGGGACATGGACTAATGTTTTGTCCTGCCAACCTTGCAGATTAGCACAGAGGAGGAGATGTGCTGAGGGCTTTGTATGTCTCTTCTTCCCCACTCCCTCCCCCTTTTTTTCCCATTGTAATACTTTCGTATTGTTTTTCTGCCATCTCCAGTGAAGGAAAAAGAAAAAGCATATGGGCTGCTGAATTTGTACTTCTGCTGGTGATGCTTGATGAAAAGTGAACTCATCTAGCTTTTGAACTGCTGTATTCTTTTCAGAAGACCTATAGCTTATAAAAAAATCCTTTGTTAGCTGAAAAAATTTTGATCTCTGATGATTTCGTCATGGTAGACATGTTTTCCACAGTTTACTAGTCCTTTTCATTTCAGTTCAATCTGTTTTCATTTTTGGCTTTGCACATACTTCTGTAAGTGGGACATTGAGTGATAAAAAAAGCAACAGTCGTGATCTCCTGGTGCTCTGTTGAGAGTAGAATTTTGTTGTCTTTTTTTTTTTTTTTTTTTTTTTTTTTCCTGAGTAGAATACTTCTCTTCCATCCTCAGGTGGATTTCTGTGTTTGAACTATATAAATAATTCAGGGTAACACTCCCATGACTTCAGTCATTGTTAGGGTCTCTATTTTTGCTAAAGCTTTGCTAATTGTTTTTCAGCTGTTTGAATAAGTCTAGCATCTCATGAGAATTTTAGTACAATATTTCAAGTGAGTTTCCTAATTAACTTCTTATGGGAGTTATTCAAAACTCAGAATTAACCTGGGGAATATATGCCCCAAACATGCATATCTAGTGTTGCTCCCCAGTACATTTATCAATATTATCAATTAAAAAAAAAATTATATGCACAGACACTGTTTTTGTGGCTCTGAGAGAACTTTGTGAAAAAGAAGAATGTTTTATGGTTAGAATCTGATTACTTGAAATGTTGTCATCTCAAAATACTAATCTTTACACTTTGGTGGAAAGGAAACAACTATATTCTTTCAAAGCAGTGGCTAATATTTTGGCTTATTAGAACTTTCTAATCCAGAGATATTTCCCTTCGTGACTTTTTAAAGTTAATTTACCAGCTCTGGCTAGAATAAGGCTCAGTAATGCTGGAGTTCTTCCAGAATATTAACCAGTTCTTGCTATATTTACAGATATATACACTATGTGTTTGACCTTGGAAATGGACCTAATGTTATCAAAGGCAACAGTGATCGTCCTCTGAATGACAACCAATGGCACAATGTTGTCATTACCAGAGATAACAGTAACACACACAGCTTAAAAGTGGACACTAAGGTGGTCACTCAGGTTATCAACGGTGCCAAAAATCTGGATCTTAAAGGTAAACTCTACAAGATTAACATATTCCATCTTTGCTCTTGCAGGGCTGAACTAGTGAACAGGAGAAAGCTTGGAGTAACCATCCATTACAGAACAGTAAATCTGGACTTTGCACATTTTGGCTTTCAAATTCATTTATCTCTTTTTTGTTTGACAACTTCTTGTAGTCAAATAGTGTGTCATATTTTGCTTTTTCAGAAATCGTAATTTTTCAGATTTTCCTACTTAGGAAACTAACTAGGTAGCAATGAGAACTGGGATTATTTAGGGGATTTTGTGATGGGTTCTTTGTTTTGCTTTGTTTTTATTTTGGTTGGTTGTTTAGTTTTTGGGTTTTTTTTAGTTTTTTGTAGTAAAGGAAGCAGAAATGATTTCTTGCACAGTATGTTGCTCTGTTTTTAACTTTTTCTGAATGTGTGTTCACTTTGCTTTATTCATGTTTGGTGGCAAGAAAAGAGACTCTAGAAGGTGTGTAACCTCCTCCTCCTTGTATGTTTATCCCTCTCTGCTCTAGGTGATCTCTACATTGCTGGCCTTGCTCAAGGCATGTATAGCAACCTCCCGAAGCTTGTGGCCTCGCGTGATGGATTTCAGGGCTGTCTGGCATCTGTAGACCTAAATGGGCGTTTGCCTGACCTTATCAACGATGCTCTGCACCGCAGTGGGCAGATTGAGCGTGGATGTGAAGGTATAATTGATTTCAGAGAGGTTCCCCTCTCCAGCATTCACTTCCCACTTCATTGTTGCACTCTGTGCATCTACTTGTTTACCTTACTGTCCATTCCATTAGTTTGCTTCCATGGCAATATCCTTCACTACACTTCTGTCTACCAAATGGGGCTTATGGATTGACAGTTCCTGTGAGTGGCTTAGCAGCTCTTTTCTTACATGCTCTATCCCATGTGGATTGGTAGCTTTAGTAGTGGGAAAGGATGGTACTAGGGGACAGACTACTACTTACTAGTAGTTTTCTCAGAGTGGTTTATTAACATTGCAGTAGCCTTAAAATGCTTTGGAAGATGTTCTGAGCATTCAGTTCATTTGTGCTTCAGAGCACCCTTCCTTGGAACCCACAGAAGTAAGTATTTGGAAGAACAAATAGAGACAGGAGTAATGGAAGGTAGAAGGAGCTGAATGGTAAAGATTGGACTGAAAGAGGAGTTCATTTTTGATGAAGTGGGTCTCCAGTGAAAGCACTGGAGGCATTGCCTCTTCTACCTGGGAAACATTTCTCTTCAGTTGTTTCTCTTTTCCAGCCAGTTTAGAACTAAGTGGGATGAGTTACTTTTTGCAGCATGAAAACAGTAGTGATTTCTTGAAGCCTCTTTAAATAATTTGCTGTTCCTGTAAGCTCCTATTAGTTAAAAGAATATTGACATCAGCATCACTGACTCAGTATGATGCATATGGCTTCAATTCCCAAAGCACTTGGGATACTTACCATCCAGAACTCCAAGGTTTTGCTGTCTGGGTTAAATGACAATCACCATTATGTCTAGAATCGTTCAGTACCAGTCTGCTGTGTTGGCTACCAGTCACTACAAGAAGATAGCTTTTTCTGTGAAGTTTGTATGTACGTTTGCTAAAACAAGATGTATGTCCCAAACTGATCCTTCAAAAATTTCACAACGTGAAAAGACTCCTTGATCGTCTTTCCTTACTGTGTCAAGATTACAAATTACATCATGATGAAGCCCTGCGGCTTGTCAAGACTGCTCTGTCTTAGGATTGAATGTATCATCTGAGAGATAACTCTGAGTACCAAATTGATCATCCAGTCAGATCTGATCCCTTACTTGTGTCTCAGTGTTCTGGTTGGCTGAGAGCTCTTGTGTCCCAACCCTCCTTCCATGCTCCCTCAATAATACTCTTGTTTGTGAGAATTTTGTGTCGTCTCACAGGAGCTCACTCCATGTGAACTCCCACCTCACAGCATTGGTGGGCAGGTGTAGGCTGTTTTTATTCTGTCTTTCTCTCTTTTTTCTTAATAGTGTCTATTAACCACTTTGTTCCTTGTGGAAATGAGCACCGCGTAGGAGAACTTGAGTCTTGTAGCAGAGCCAACAAAAGAATACCCCTTTTCTGTATAGTTGTTTATAACGTTCAAGGAAAAAAAGCATTTGATGTTTATGAAAAAGTCTATTCTATTTGTATTTGATGTACTGAAAGCTCTTCAATATTAAGGATTTTTTGAATAACTTTTGTTTAAAATTATCGCAACCTATTGGATCTTTAGCTGGCATGTGCTCTCTACTAGCCCTCCTCCTCCAGAGAACCACCCAATCAGATTATCCTGTTGTTCTGTGTGTGGCTCAGGATTAGAGCCATGAGGCTTTCCCAGAAGAGTATCCCCATTACAGCTGTGGTGTTTCCTTCTCCTATACCCAGTGTGTAGTTCTTTGATGTAGTGTTGTATTGCTGAGGCTGTGTAACATCAGTGCTGCTCCCAAAACACATAACGTGGCACTTTGTCTGTGTGCCAGTGTGGTACCAGCACAGCTGCTGCCTGAATGTGGAGATTGCTTCAGTTTCCAGAATGCAAGTTCCCCTTCTCTTCTAAAGTCTCTCAAACAGGACTTGGAATTGGAAAAAGACCTAAAAAAATGGGTGATAAAGCCAATAATGGTCATCATTCTGCCTTTGGAAGAGCCTGATCTTGGAAAGCTGTACCCTTGCTACCTTCCCAAATGGTCCCTGTTCAGTACCAAGGAAACTGCTGAAGAGGAAAGTGTTCTTTTTTGCCAGCATATTTAGGATTAGTAAAAAAACCTGAGAATTTGGTTACCGTAAAGCTGTTGTATTTGTTGTTTTTGTTTTTTCTTATTTTTTGAATCATAACAATCCTCAAAGCTTCATCATATTCATTAAGATGGAATATGTTAATCTGTCTTGCTGCCTGCTGGTGCCTATTCTTACAGTTGCCAGTGAAAGTCACACCTATCTCCCATTCTCTAAGGAAAGAAAAACTCTAAGGTTGTTCAGTCCTTATTTATGTCTCCCTAGTTTGTTTCCATCTGAAGTAACTTTGTGTGCAGTCTTAATGTTTTTAAGGGCAGAAGTCCCAAATAGTCCTTGCTGTCTCATGATGTTTAAATATGTTTTTAATAAACCATTGCAGGCTTTTTGTCTGAATAGTCATGCTGTGTGTTGATTTGCTGGACATCTCTGAATTTCATCATGAAGGGCAGAGGTTCTGCCTACATGACAGGAATATGCTTGCTTAAAGAAACGTTATTCCATTGCCACATATGAATCTTGTCTTTCAAAGGTCATGTGAGAGAGATTTCTGCTAATGCTTGTCTTTTGTTGAGGTCTTACTTTCAGAGGCAGAGATTACAATGTGGCAGCTGTTTTCTTAGAAACTGTCAGTTTCATCTCAGGACAAAAATCAAAGAATATTTAGGAAAAAAAAAAAGGCCTTAAGAACAGTAGAATATGAGATGTAGGTCAGCAGAGAGCACTGTCCTGGCTAAGATGCACCAGTACTGCTGCAAAGGGGTGACATTGTTGCATCCTGTTTGTGTTTTTTATCTCTGTTCATGTATTTCAGTACCCTGTGTCATACCACCAATTAAGATTCACAAGTTTCAATAGGAAAATAATATTCCTTATTGTCTTGTCTTAGCTCCTTTTATTTGAGCAAGCCATTGAACTTCTTGAGCACATTATTCCTCTCGTGTGCTTAAGCATGATTCAGCCTCCCTGTGCACCAAAGCACACACTTCCCACAGAATTATCTGTGTTCCAGTGATGAGTAAGGCTTCTACTTGACAGGAAGCACTTTCAATAATTTGTATTTATAGGACAATTAGGATATATGGGATATTTATATTTTTCTTTGGAACCTTCCAAAACATTCTTAGTCATATATACAAGTCACTCTTGAGATGCAGGCATCCTTGGGATTCAAATTGGCTGGTGTTTAACAGTGTATAGTAGTGCTAAA
This sequence comes from Vidua macroura, assembly GCF_024509145.1. Taxonomy (NCBI): domain Eukaryota; kingdom Metazoa; phylum Chordata; class Aves; order Passeriformes; family Viduidae; genus Vidua; species Vidua macroura. The sequence continues at coordinate 21,145,063 of NC_071576.1, read as the reverse complement.
AAAAGTCAGTTCAAGACTTAAAGCAAGAATTACTTAACCTCCGATGTCCTACTGGTTCTATTGCTATAATTTCTTTAAATTTTATGTGGTGGGATTTGTTTAGGCTAGCACAACTAAATAACCTCTTCATCGTTTTTGTGAGGTGACATATCAGCTCCCTTTTGCATCATGCAGCTTCCATGTGTGCTGTAGAAGCTCATGGTTTCAGCTTTGAAGTCTACCATTCAATCACCTGTGTGTTTGACAAGATGATAGCTACCACACTGACATGTTTTGTGTTTCAGTGTATCCTGTAGTATCATTGCTTTTGGTAAAGGATTTTGAGGTGGATTATCTGGAAGAAGAGAACCAAAGAGTGTGAAATGTCAAATGAGTTTATGAAGTTAAAGCTTCTTATCACACACCTTTTTTTTTTTTTTTTTTTTTCATATGGTAATTTGGTTTATTTTCATTGGTCTTTTGCAATTGCTACATTCCTCATTTTTCAGGAACAATAGGCAGCTCTTCACAGATCTTGACAGTCTGGTCAGATCTGTAGTGGCAGCTTGTGTTTCCCTTGAAGGGATGTTACAAAGCCAGAAACCACCTTGCTGCCTATGTTCAGGTGTGCTACACACAGCTCTGAGGAGAAAAACTCTTGGGGACAACGACATGATACCAAGATACTTCTTCATTTTTCACAGTTTCTTGATTTCTTGTGCTCACTGCAGCTTTCATCATTATCTCTGATGTAACAAGAGGGCCCTTCCCCTTACCACCACCTCAAAAAAGGCATTGGTGAGAGGGCCTGAGAACAGCTACCAAAAGTAGGGAAGTGGTTAAGACTTAAATGGTCCTTGTGTCAGTGTTGCATCAGGGTATTAAACACAGTGAAGAGACAAAGTGAATTCTCAGAAAGGACTTCAAATGGGATGGCTTCTTCTAGTGGAAGCTTGAAGGCAAGTCTGCCACTTACTTTTTGGCCTTGCTTTCCCCACCCATAAAATTTATCTTCCAGGTGCTCTTGTATTTGTGATAAAAGTATGAACTTCATCTATGTCTTGCAAACCACTTTGAAATTGTGGGTGGAGGCTCTTGAACACGAGCAAATCATTAGAAACTGAAGAAAAGTCTTCTATCAGGACATAGTTGTCTCCAGTCTGTATCTCAACAGCTGTGAAGAGTGGTTGGAAACTTTTCACTGCTGAGTTTTAGCAATATAGACTATTCTACATCAAACATACACAGTCTGAGAGAGATGTCTGCACTATGGTATATATGAAGAGTTGGTAGAAAGAAAAAGTTGTACCAGGTGACCTCATTTCCCTTCTTTGAAGTAAACAATTTAAACTTCAGCTCAGCCTTTTCTAATTTCTTGACTTTTAAAATGGGTTCTTCTTGCTGAATTCCTCATTCCTGGTCCTGCTACTAGATAAATGGATCCATTTATTCCATCCACAAAAATCTAGACTGATTCAGTGGTGGTCTGTGAAAAAGTTAATCAGATGTGCAATCTTATGTGTAGTTTAAAGAGGATGCCCTCAATATCGATGAGTACTTTCTGCCTTTGAGGCATTTTTCATCTCTTTATTAATTTGCCACATCTTGTCATGTGTTTTCCTTTCTTTTAATTGGACATCCCTGTATTGCTTACCATGAGCACTAGAGCTATCTGAAATTCAGCTGCATGTTCTAAATATTTTTACCCCATCCTGTGCCTGGCCAAAAAAACCTAACAGCAGTGGCTAAAGAACATTTTATTTCTTCAGTAAAGTAGTTTTCTATGTGCTTTAGAAATGTTGCTTCTACCTCACCTGTTCCACTAACAGCTTCTCACAAAGGAGACAGATTATTATTAAATTGGCTGACACTATTCCAGATGTTTTGGGACTTTTCTTTTATGGTCCTAATTTAATCTTCTTTCCAAATCCCACAGTGAAATCATAATCTTTTGCTACTTTCCATGAAATAGTATAGTTAACCTTTGGAATTCACTGGTGCATGGAAAGCATGAATGACACATACAGGCTGGATAATCAGAAGCACATTTTGCATACTAAGCAGTATGTGGAAAACAGCAAATCTAATCTCATGCTTAAAATCTCACAGCAGGATAATGTCAAAAAGGATTTCACCCTTCATCTGCTCAGTAGAGAAAATTCAAATCTGGTCATACTTCACTTTCTCTCTAGAATCAAAGGTTGTCCATTGAAGAATGGAGCATTAATTTGCTCCATGATGGTTTGACATCTTTCCTTTTCCTTGCTTTTTGTAATCTATTCTCATAGTGCTGCTGGATTTATGGAATAAATATGAGCTTTTCTCTCATCTACAAAGAAAACGAGGTGCAGGGAAGTAGGAAAAGTACTTGTTTGTTATAGAGAAATTACTTTGTTAGAATAAGTGTTGAAAATGATGCATGGTGAAGTGCATCCTTTTCTTTCTACTCATTCCTCTTTTCTTTTGAATTTTGTTTAAGGAAAATGGGATTTTATAGCTTTATGTAGTAAAATGGTTTCAAAAGTGGAGAGAAAATTCTGACTATCTCAAAAGGGAGGATAATTGCTATCTTGAGTCATTCATAGGCTGTGAAACAGCAAAGATTTAAAATGTTAAAATTCTTAGGAAGCACAGGAAATGACATCTGCACGTGTCAGTTCTAATTTATTGGGTTGTAAATGTAAAAGAAGACAATGGGGAAAGGAGAACTACCAATCTTTCTTCAGTATCAGCTGTGATGTTAGAATGTTTTAAGAACAGGTTAAGAGGGTAAGTATGCACTTCTTAAATAACTATCTTTTGAGCAATGAGGTTAAAGATTTTGTGTATTGTTGTTCCTATTGTCCTGTGTAATAGAAATATTTAACCTTCAGAGGCAGTGGATTCAGGAGCTGCTGCCTGTACTCCCATCTTTGTCCTCTACTTTTTCCATTCTGAAAGAGAAAACTTAGAATCAAAGTATAACACACCAGAAATCTATGTGGCTTCCTTGTAAAGTGACTCCATCAAAAAAACCAACCAAACAAAATAAACAAAAAGCCCAAACAAAATTTTAAAAAAATAAAAGAGACCCTGTGCCTACATGGAAAAGCATCAGTGGTACTGTTTTGCTTTTAATGCTCTTCAGTCTTCTCAAAGTGTATTTGGATCTTTAGACAGTCAGACTTAGTAGGCCTATGATTTTTTTTTTTTTCCATGTTGACTCTGATTTGACCACAGATAACAAGATCATTCTGACCTATGTGAAATAATGAACTGGTACCCTTTGTTCTTTTGCTTGCTCTAATGACTGATTAAGACTATATGGGTCTCAGGCCTGAGCTGTCTGCTTGCCTGTTGATGTAAGTTTTTTTTAAGAATGTGTTGAAATCTATGAGCAGGTGACAGCTTGTGTGGGGGCAAGGTGTTACTGTCACTTATATCCAGTGTTGAGTTCACTTCTTTGGATAAACAGAAATTTTTGTCTTATAGAATTATCAGTCCTCTATGGTTTTCTGGCAATAAATCCGCTTTGGACAAAAAGCCAAACAAACTAAATGCATGCTTGATGGAGGTACTAAAAGTCAAATAGATTTTTTTTTTACTTAAATGGATTCTATGTATTTCTCAAACAAGACAAAATCTCTCTAAAGTTATGGTAAATGCTGAGAGATTGGTTAAAGAATTTGATGTTTATTTCTACTCTTGGTATTATCTATAGATTTTGTGTGTGTGTGAATTAAATGCATTTCTTCTCTTTCTATTTGGTTTTGTTATCTATTGGTTGCATCAATGTAGTCACTCTGCACTCTTGTTGCTTATGTTGTCATTTCTGTGTGTTTTGGTTATGCATGTTGGCTGTGATAGTTATACCAGTTGCTTTTATTTATTCAAAGTGATATGTTAGCCTGGTTTATCTGCTTTTATACTAACCTGTTGTTTATTGTCTTTGCTTTTTTTTTTTTTTTTTGCTAACAAAGTTGAGTTGACCAAAGCTGACCTGCAAGGTAGTGAAGGTTGTTCTTCTCCATTACTTGTTTCAATGAAAAATACTTTTATGTAACATTTAGTGCCTTTTACTGGGTGCAGGCACACCTCTAAGACAGGAACAGAATGGCAAACCCCAGCATCTCTGGAGGGGGATTCTGGGTTGAAGAAGAACATGGCAAACAATGGAGCTGCTTCTATTGACCTGGGTGATTTGACTGTATCAATCTCTGAATAGCCATAAAAGCACCAGTTGATTTCCTGGAAAGCCTAATGATCAGGCTGTGCATCAAGATGTAGAAGGCCCTCAGAGGTTTAAAAAACAGAAAGTTCATTTAGTTTCTTTAGTACTGATCTTAAGGAGGGAGATCAGGAGGTAGAAACTGTTTGCCTGGGACATAAGTAAGGAAACATGCTTATTAGACATTAATAGGTCTTTGATACTAGTATAAACAGAAAGATGTTTTCCATGGCATTGAAGGTGAATCCTTTTAAATATGATAATGAAAATGTACTTCCCAATTCATCTGTAAAGACTGCAATATAGAGTACAAATTAATTTATTCTGTAATGCTGAAAGTTAAAAAAATTGTTCCTCCTTTTTAATGGAAAAGGAGATAATGGTTTCAGGTATAAGGGGAAGTCAGAGGCATTGAATAATGTGTCTCTGTTTAGCAGTTCTGAAGCCACAGATGGTATCTGTTATGGGATCATCTTAGTCATCTTGAAATTTTATGTCTAAGCCACTTAATGTCTAAGGTTCTTTTGTGAGACAAAATATAGAATGTTCCTGTTTCACCCTCTGAGATAGAGACTTCCTGACATTTTACATATCTCTGGAATTAAGGTTTGTAGCTTTAATCACATAATTCATAAACTCCTTTTCTATTCACTGTGTTTACTGTGAAGACCTGGTGATATTGCTGACCTCATCTAGTATAATATGTACCATTTTCAAATTAAAATATTCTTGTTCTGTATTTCAGGTATGGGCAGGTAGCATTACCTTTCCTTCAGGATATCATCTGTGTTTTTTAGGTAGAGTTTGGTGTTCTATGGCTCAGTAGAAAAAGATAAAAATAAATTTGGATGAATAAGGATATTTTAATAGGTAAACAGTTTATCATTGTAGCAGTTGTTGACAGGAGCATATTAAGAGATACCCTCTCACCCAACAGTTAATGATATTGACAGCATGAGATAATTTTAGCAATTGGATCCATATGAGATATCGAATCTGAAATATTTGCCAGCCTTGAGGTAGAGAGAAGTTGATGTGAAGTATTTCACTTTATGCATGTGGAGCATCTGACTGCAACTACATTTTGTTGGCATCTCTGACCTGTTCCCAACTGTAAAATTTGAAGTACTCTGTCTTACAGAGGTGAGTGATATAGAGGGGTGCTGCCCCTAGGGGATTTCTGAAGTTTATGTAAATGAAAGGAGTAAAAGATGATATTTGAAAAAATAGGAAATATATGTGGACTGAGACCAATGAGAAAAGAAAGTGATAAGAAAAAAGTGTCCTGGAAGTACACTGGAGTATAAATAACTTTAGGATTTAGATGTTTTGTGCCATCCACTCAAATTGTGGCAATGATTTTGGGAATTTACATTAGACATCAGAAAGTATTGTGTCTCTCTTGCCACAGCCACTGTTGTTCTCTGTAGTCAGTTATGTGTCCATCAGAATTCAGAATGAATGCTCAGGAATTCCTTGGACTTGATTTTTGATGTTTATTGAAGTGGATGCATCATGCACAGGAAGTTCTGGAACAAAGAGATCTATTGTTTTGATTTTTCCAGAGTCCTCAGAACCAAAGGCATATTACACCTGTGAAGATTATTCCTTCTCATGCTCAATTTTTTTTACAGAGGTCTTAACCCTGTAGGAATATTTGCCCTTCAGATAGAGACATCTGATTACATTGAAGCCTAAGGGGAAGTGTGGCTTGAATGCATAAAGTGGATTATTGGCTTTCCAGGAAACCAACCTTTGCTAAATAGGTTTGGCTATTTCAGGATAGGCCATGATGCCTCATCTTAAGGGCTGGACATGATGATCCTTGTGGGTCCCTTCAAAATCAGATTATTCTGTGATTCTTTTATATTGCTGTGATTTGCAGTGAGGAAGGATGTTTTTCCAATGTACTCTGTTTTTCTCTTGTTCATGTACAGCCCTTTCAATTTTCCTTTATGCTTTTAGCTTCTGTGTCTGAATGCCCAAATGCTGTTTACTTCCTCTGCTTCATTTGTGTCTCCCTATCCCTTGTTGCATTTTGTGTGCAGGCATACTCCCTTTTATGCAGTTGATTTCTTGTTCTCTGGTTGGGATTTTTATTCTTTTGGCCTTTTTTTTGTTCTTTCCTCACCAGCATGTGTATAAACACGTTGCTCATGACCTTTTACGTTACCTAGAAATGGAAAGTGGAAGAGTGGCGAGGGAGAGGGTGACAGGTATACGCCAGCTTTCTTTGAGGGGAAGGAAATCCCAGCACTTTGCAGATCCATATCTATGAATTGCCATTGCTTCTAGATTCCCTTCTTGTGTTATCTTGAGATAGATGTGCTTTCTGTGGGAGAAAGCACATTTGTGCATATTTATTATTTTAACTAGTCCCAGTTCCTGAAGTTTTCAGACCAGCCACTTATTTGGAACAAAAGGACTCAGCACCATGACATATATCAGGTGGATGAAGTATTCAGGCTCTGTTGAGGCAATGAAAAAAATGGCTACGTTTTTCAGAGGACAGAAGAATGCTGGCTTTTGAGTTATTTCTGACAATGAGTAACTTTAAATATGGAACCTGACAGATGTCTAACCTTATTTAGGTGATGAAAGGGATGATGAGTTCTTAACAAAGTATGAAACTGAGAGCTTGAAGAGCTGGCCTTGCAATAGTTGAAAATCTGTTTGGTTTTTGGTTCTGGTTTGCTATATTAGTCTGTGATATTCCTGCTTTCTGCTATCTGTGACTCAAAATACAGGACCTAACTTTCTGAATCATGCACTGAACCCTGACTATAATTTAGTTTCTTGCATTTGTGCAAAGTAAATGCTGCCATACCACCAATACATATTTGTCAGTAACAGTATGTGTGGTATGGTCCATCCCAGAAAGTGATGGTTCCATGGGATGCAGCCTTAATTTTGCTCACTTTTTAAACAGGAAAAATCTTGTTTTCCAAATTATTCTAACATTGGAAAACTATTGGGCATAACTTTGTTTCCTACTTAACCTGCAAGGAAGAGTGAGTCCTGGAACTGGTTTATTTTCTGCCTAGTGCATATGGTTTCCAAGACCTGATGCCTTTCTGAGCTGAGCTGCTACTGCAGATTGAATTAAAAAAGGCTGACGCTCTCTGGTTATGAAAGAGGAATGCTGACAGAAGTAGAGTGTAGATTTATCAAAAGTGTAAATTGATTGTAATGTCTGACTTTACAGTAGTGGTAGAGATATTTCAGTGCTGCATGACATTTGTAATTTAGGAACTATAGGACTAAAAAAGCACCTTATTCTGCACAGGCTGTAAAGATGTCTTGTGTATATTACTTTCCTATTGCTTTGTAACATTTCTGAAGATAGAAGGGGAAGAGATGAGAGCATTTAGGGAGATGAAGAATGAAAATGGAACTGTATTGTTATTGAACTTCCCCTATTGCTGATCTTCATCTTATTGAGACTGTAACATTAACACAAACGGTTGATTCCCTTCAAAAAGAGTGAATTTTTGATGTGTGGAGGAAGGTGTTATGTGCAAGACCAATAATGGGTTGCTTATCTTAATAGTTATTGCTAATTGTGATCAAAGCATGAAGCAGTTGTGTTATAATCCTGCAACTGCTGTATAAACTGATTCCATGTGTAACTTGAAAGAACAATGAACACAATACTGTCTTTTATTTCGCAAGTTCCTTTTCCTGCAAAGAGCTTTCAAAAGACACAGAAGGAATGACTTTTCTTGCCAGTGAAACATGGAAGTTTTAGCAACATGAAGCAGTAGAGTTGTTTTATTTTTTTTTAATTTCAGGGCAAAGAGAAACATACCATACAACTGATACTGTAGGAAAAAGGGTAGAAAAAGCAATTTGTCTAAGCAGACTACAGATACAAGATCAGGCTATTATACTCTTCAAAGGTGATTTTCTTCAAATACTTAGTAGAAAATTTAATAAACAAACAATACATCTGGATAAGTAGCTGAAGAAAAGTGTAGTACTTCCTAGGGAGGGAGACCCAACAAATCTCAGATCCTGCGAGTCCTTGGATACTGAACTATTCCAGTAAAAATTAGAGATGCAGACATAAAGATAAAAAGGATATTGTTGAAGAATCCTGGTTTTCTATTTCATGTTCCAAAGGAGATGCCTCTATTGGTAGGCTTAGCCTGGACAGGAAGAGACACAGCAAGTCATGCTTCTGCTAGTGGGGTTGCTCTTCTGCACTGGGGACTTCTCCACTTCTACTTGATATTTACTGCCCACTTACTCCTCTTTCCACTGTGAGTGTGGCACGAAGAAGGCAATGCACCAAGCTCAGCTACAAACAGACAAATCAGAGGTATCTCAGATTATTATGTGAAGACTAGTTCTGAAACTTTGCTTTTAAATACTTTGTCTGCTCTCAGTGTTGCCAGAGGAATGAGATTAAAAATAGACCTGAGTCCTGATGGCACTGGTAATTTAGAAACAATTCTACTGCTTTATATATAAGTTGTTTGTCATCTTCTTTCCTTGTTCGTTAGCACTAAAGGGCATGTGCGTGGTAGCACAATCTTCATGTTTTATAATCCTTCCTGTGCTTCTGTCACTTTGCTCCCTAATCCAAAATCCTAATTCCCTGTGACATCCCTATTAGTTGCTCTGAAGAAAATTCTGTTGCTACAGAGGATTATGACATCAGGCAATGACTGTTAGCAGCAGGAGTAGATGAACTCTGTGAGACAACGATCCTTTTATGATTCAAATGGCCCATAGTACTAAGAAGTGAGGCCAAGTACCCAGCATTGCTGTCCTGTCACCACTGACTCTACAGATGGCAGATCAGGCTTCAAGCTTCCTTGTGGTATTGTCAGGCTTTCAAAATTCCTCATTGTTGTGTTTTTTCTCTTTTCCCTTTTTTTGTCCCCTCTGGCTGCTGAAAGTGCTGTTCCCATCTTCACAGTTGATTTCTGTTAAATACAATTCAGATACCATAATACAGGCCATGAATACAAGTACTTTGGCTCTCTGGGCTCTATCATATGAAGACTTCAAGCCACAGGTACTGGGCCTCATGCAGTCTTATTCCTTGAATAGAGTCCTTTCTCTTGCGGCATCTAGATAAAGGATATGCCCATTGTCAAGTCCAGTTAGTGATTAAAGCATTCTCAGAAAAACATAGGAAAAGTGGAGAATCATTGTTGAAAATGGTATTCTGCTCTGCTTCTTTGTGATGGTCTTAATAGTTGAGGCTGTAGAAAGTTTTCATAGAGTCACAGTTGTTTTCTGGTTTAATTTTTAAAATATAGGTATAGATATCTTGCTTGTTTATACCTCTAGGAGTATTGGTATTCATGATTGAGGTTAGAGGTTAAGATAGTGGGATAGTAATGTGCAGGAGAGATATCTGTTCCTCATTCCTCATCCTCATTTAATTTAGGCATTTTAGGCAAAATGACAACTAATATTCTATTTCAGATTGTTAAATGTTATCCCTTCTTTTGCTCAGCCAGAGTAAGTCTGAAGCAAGTATCAGACCACAACCTGATGCACATGTATGTATATTTATATCCGTGATTTTTACAAGTAAAGGCAGGAGGGAGGCCTGTACATACATGTGCCTGCCAGCCCACGCTGGAAAGTCTGTCAGCTCTGTTCTAATCTAGAAGTGATCTGTTAATTTCACACTGTGCCACTGAGACCACTGGGATTCATATGGCTGCAAATGAGAGTTAGGTGGGTGGGAAGAAGAGGCGGAGGGGAGGAGAAAAGTGTTGAAAAATGCTGCTCAACTTTCCTTCAGCATGGCAACAAGGGGTTTTCTTGCTGTGGCTGCTGCTGTCACTTCTTTTCAATAGGTGAACTTTCCTTCAGGGGTTTTGTTGTCGTCTTCTATTTACCACACTTATGCTTCTACCTAGAGGTTTTGGGGTTTGGTTGGTTGGTTTTTTAAAACAGTGTAATAAATTCTGGAAGAAGCTCAAGTTTTTGTTAATGTTCAGTCAAACTCTGCTTACTGAGTCACATGTTCATTCTCATTGCAGGAGAGATGTAAAGAAATGCAGATAGCTGAAAAGCTACTGAAATTTATCCATTCTGTTCTTTCAGTGAGGAAAGATGATCTGGTGGGGAGAGCAGAAACTCTGCACCAAAGCTTTAAGGGTTCATTTCTGGCTTGGTCTTTGAATTGTTCGGAGGATCATGGCCTGACATGGGATTTCCAGTTAGGTGTGGGTTCTACAAGGTCTTGGAAATACAGAAGTGCCCAGGTGTGCAATCTCAGTATCAAAGGTGCTGAACAATGATGGGATTTAGTGAAATCACTATGGATGGTGTCTGATGGAGGTTGAAGGGTTTCATTTTATGTTAAAATATTTAAAAATGCTGTCTCTGCTTTGGTCTGTCCTATCTAATCTATAAAATACAGATGGTAGTGTTGATATGATGAAGAAAAAAGGAAAGGATTGAGTCTTGTGGAGTTGCTGTTGCTAGCAAAGACTGTAAAGAAAGATGCTGGGATGGGTTGAACAATTGTTTCTTTGTCCTTGTGGCATTCTCCTAGACCAGAAGTGGTTAATGAACTGATCTCAGGCAGCCTAGCCAGTTGATCCTTTATTATCTGCTTTATTTCTTTCAATTCTTCTTTTCCAACACATACAGGATATAGCATAGTAGGTATGTCCAATGTACATGTACATTTTATTTAAAATCCTGTACAACAGGAGTGACATACCTTTGTCTAGAATGCTGAATACAAAATACCTGCCCAGGAATTAACTTGTAAACTCATATTCTTGTAATCTATGACTTGCATCTTCATGCTTGCTCTCAGATGATTCAGAATCCAGCTACCTCCTTGTGGATGACACAGTAGCTGTAATTCAGAGTCTCTCTGATCTGAAGATTACTTTTTTTGCCCGTTGCTTGGATTTTGTCTTTGCAAGGCTTACCTGAGTAGGATATCAACTGTTAGCTGCAAATCACAGAACAAAGAAAGGCTATTCTGTTAGTGGTGGCTGCTTCCACCAAAAGCATGGCAAGCAGTCCATAAAAGAGAAGTGTTATGGATAAGTGTTATGCCCTTCTGAGGACTTTATCAGCATGTTTCCAGAGGAACCTATGTGATAGGTCAGAGTGTTTGGTTTTTCTTTGGCCAACTTTTATTAACCTATAAAGCCAAATTGTAGCCAGCTGAGGCTTCAAAACTTCAGTTTGAATCTACATTATCAGTGTTCTTTGAGTATGATGAGGCATTGTTCATGGGCCTAATAATTAGCTTTCATTTCTATTAGGGGATCAAACTTCTAGGGAAGCACAACAACCTGGCCATGTTTGTTGGCCTGGCATTACTCCCTATTTTACTGTAAAATTCTTTGAGCAAGTTTGGAACATATGAATTTGACCTGCCTAAGAGGGAATATGTTGCTGTTCCCTCTTCCTTTCTCTGTGTTACAGTTTGCTGTTTTGTTGTGAGGTGTACACTGTCTTCGTGCTCTTTTTACCTGAGTTTCTTGCATGTCCAGGAATGGAACAGTGTTTAGTTTAGTTAGTGCTTTCTCTCTTCTGCATGAGGATCCTGATGGTAATGATAGTGATTAATTGAAGATATTGTGGGCCTTACCCAAATGATTCTCTCAGCTTTATTTCACTCTTTGCTTGTCATCCTTTCTCCAGGACCGAGCACTACCTGCCAGGAAGATTCCTGTGCGAATCAGGGCATCTGTAATCAGCAATGGGAAGGCTTCACCTGTGATTGCTCCATGACTTCATATTCTGGGAGCCAGTGTAATGATCGTAAGTAGACTTTTCAGTGCATTGGTGACCTGTGAGTTCTGATATAAGAGAGCACAGAAAACAGATGATTCATTGTTTTTTCGATTGCAATACAACTTTCCCGGTGTCAAATCCAAACTTTTTTCCTTGGAAATTTCTTTAAAGCCTACAGCGAGTTATTTTTTTTTTCTCCTTAAAGTGAAAATATTCAATTCAGTATGTATTTGTTTTGTTTGGCTGGGTTTTTTCCCCCTTTTTTTTTTCTTTCCCCCTCTTCTTTTTGAAAGCTAACTTCATCAGTCCAATGATGGTAATTGATGTTAATGGAATTCCTGGTTTAGAGAAACCAGGAATGACTTTGCACATATTGTATGTAATATTTTCATAGGTAAAAAATGTCCAGGTTTTGTGTACTGAATTATGCCTTGAGATTTTCACTGAGACTTTGGTGATAAAGGCATGGAATGCATGTAAAATGAGTAATGTTCTAGATAGTAGTGTTCTAAACTTCTAGTGAAATATTGCCTGTGTGCTGAAATGCTGAGTAATGTTTCCAAGAAGGTTCACTTAAAACCACTGATGAGTTAAATACACAGCAGAACCATTGTGCTTCTTGGGGTATTGATTTGCTTAATCTCAAAATGCTGGTGTTCTTGGCCAATTACTACTAGGATCTGTGATAAAATAATTGAACAAACCCCTTAAGTCTGCCTTTAGGGGGCAGATAATCAGCTTTTTGACATTCCCTCTGCTCATCACGATTTGGCCTTTGCTCCTGCCTGGAGGGAACAGATCACTTCAGCTCTACTGTCAGCTTGCTTCTCTTATTTGAGGTGACTGCCCCCTTCTCCTTCACTTGCTCCAAGGCAGGGAACAAAGGAATACATCATGAGTGCTGTAGTAAGCATAACAGTGGTCTTCAATAATTTGGTTCACTGACTGTATAAATGTTAAACCCAGAAAAAACTACTTTTCATTAAGGTATTTGTGGCTGACTTAATTAGCAGTACCAGCAAGGTCTGTGCAATATTGGTACCACAGCACTGTCATATCTGCAACCCTTCCCCTAAAAGTCTGAGACATGACTGAATTGATGGCATATATGACAAGCTGTGTAGCATATGGTGACAGTCATTTCTGCTGAAGGCCAAAATGCCTGCTTTTCTGAGTCATTCATAACATGTAGTGTTGTCTGTGTTGGTCTCCCATTTCTTCCAGCATATTTCTCTCAAACAGGTATTGGAAAGCTCCATCAGCTTTCATACTTTGACAGGGGCTGTATAAACAAGGTACTACTGACACAGATTTATAGATTGTAATGCTATATCTGGTTTTGGGTTGCTTTGGAATTCAGAATGTTTTCTTTGGGTCGAGAAGAAACATTTCATATTGGAGTCACAAGATTTGGTGCCAATTTTTTGCATTTTTATTTTGGTTTGCTTTTATCAATTGGACACCCACTTTCCCACTCTCAAACTACTCGTTCAGTCAATCAGTTTAGACTTGCTAAGCATAACACACAAATGTGTGAAAGAAACACTAATTTGAATTCTGTTGGGTTGCATTTAAATACATATCCAGGAAATCTCTTATGTTATTGATGCTGTGGGGTTTGTTTCTAATGTGTTTGGCTCCACAACTCCAGAACAGTGCCCTTGTTGAGCTGTTACTAATGGCTTAGACTGGCCCAGAAGCATCAGGAAGAGTCAGGTTCCTATGTCTGTAATTGGGGATTTCTTGCTGCTCAGCTGGCAGCTGGAAATAATGCAGAGTAGGGACTTGAAATGAGTGGGGCTGCTGTGGGCAGTGTAGGAGTCAGCCTCCAGTTATCAGGCCTGGCTGGTAATTTACAGATGCAGGCAGAAGGATGTGGGTTTCAAAGTGATCTGGAAAGGTAAGTCATGTGGACTCCTTCTGGAACATGACAAGATGTCATCCTGGACCTTCAAAAAGTGCGTATAACTTTTTTTTTTGGGGGGGGGGGTTGTTTGTTTGTTTGTTTGATTTTGCTTTTGTCATGTATCATGACATTGGAAATAGAGTTCTACTTCGGACTTCCTGATAAAGTAAAGATACATTGTGGGTGTGTAGTTGAGAAGGCTAAAGTCCTGTTCTGTCCTACTTTTTAGATATGGTTCCTAATCAAAGTACAGGCATCTATCAATTGAAGCAATACTCTAGACTGGATTTTAGTGCAAGTAATCACAGGGGGAGATACCTTCTGCGTAATCTGAGGTCTTTTGTTTAGAAATGCATCAGGCTTTTTTGGTAGAACATTTTTTTGGCCCCAGCAATCCATTATATTAATTTAGTAGATGGCTATTTCTACCTTATAAGCAATTGGTGGTCTCCCACTGGTGTAAATATGGAGTATTGAAGTAATTGGAACAGGTCGAGTTTTACACAATAAAAATGATAGCAAAAGGCTGACTTACTGTACATATTTTGCCTTTTTATTTATGTTAATGAAGTCAAGTGTCCACACTGGAAATTTGCATTTTTGTGTATATGATGAAGAATATATCTGTGCCTCTGAGATAGATAAATGGAAAGTATGGTGTTCTTTTCAATTATTCTTGTTGATCTCCTAGATTATCCCTAATTAACTATTGGTAGGTGTGATTTATGTTTGTTTTGTTTTATTATGTGCTAGAGCAAACTTTGTAAAGATATTCAGTCTTATCAGTGCTGAGTAAAGCTTGGTGTGCCAATATGTTTTTCCTTTTCAATTTTTGTCCCAGGGCTAGGCCATTAAACTTCCTAATTCAGATGCAACTGGCTTGGAACTGCTGTTTCTGAAGGGTGAAGAGGAAGCAGTTGTAATTGCCCTTCACCCTTCAGAGGTGACAGAGATGCATTTTGTAAACCTATAGACATGTTTATCCATTCACCAGTATTGCTTAATCAGACTAGGATTTAAATTCCCAGTGGGAATAATGATACAGCCTTTAATATTAGCTGTTTGTCTGTAGCTCTGTTTTAGATGTTCTTTACTTTTTAGGAATCAAGATGCTTCAGAATAAGAAATTAATGGGAGCTATCGGGGCATAGATTCAGTTTTAATATGGTTCATTCTGACTTGTACAACTGTATTGATGCTTATAAAAACCAAACACAGGAATAACCAACAGAAACCCCCTCTCCTCAAATTCATTTGAGAAGGTCCATTGTACAAAAGTAAATTTAAAGGTTTGCCCTTCACACTGGCCAGTACTAACTCCTGAAGTGAAAGGTAGAAATAGAAGCAGTAGTGCTATTCAGGATATACTGGTTCTATTTTCTGTGCCGTTTAAAATACGTTCTCAAATTTTTGAAGTTGTTCTATAGTCTTCAATCTTTATAGATGTTTTAGTCATTTCAGCATCACATTCAATAAATGTGGCCTTTCAACCTATTTTAAGAATCTACATGACTACTCTAAGATGTAGGAAGTCAGTGTATTGCAGTTAATATTAGAAATATTAAACCCTGGCATGCCAGGCTGTTGCTTAGACTGTTCAAATGTGCAACTTTAAGCATGTAAGGTAGCAGAAGTAAAGTTAACCCACGATGTTAGTGAAGTTTCTTGCGCCTGGGGTGAACTCCATCCTGCTAATGTTAACCATGATACATGATGAAAACATGGTAGTTAAGTATTCCAACCTACCTGAGAAGTGACCTGTATTTAAACTATTGTCTATGAACAGCTTTACAGATTCTTTGATTAATTCACATTCTTGTCTGTCTGATGAAACAATAGCATTTTCTGCACAAGAGAGAATGCATAAGAGACATTGGCAGTCTAGCAAATGAAAATGGTATATCCATGTCAAACTAGATAATAGAAAATGCTGGGTTTTACTCAGTACTTCATGCAGATGAGTAACACTGAGGGTCAAGCTTTCCAAGATCAATTGCCAGGGTAACACAAGTATGTATTAGTGGAGGTGTTTGCCTGTGAAAAATCAATGATTTGCAGCAATGATTTGTGCAAACAGAGTATAAATCATCTTTTGAAACAGGTTTTATGTTGTTGTTGAAACAGTTAAATCCATCTGCTGACTATTGATTGTCCTTTTAGAGGGGTTATCTGTTCATTTATTTATAAACTTTGGGTTGTAATAACCTAGTTTAAAACACCTGGTTTAATGACAACTTTTCCATTTGATTGGTAAAAGGAAAAGGAAGCCCAAGCTTTTTGTCCTCTTGTGTTGCTATCTTCATATGCCTGCACTCTCCATACTTTTCAAGGATCCTGTTGATAAGTAACCTTCCGATGAGGTTGCTTGGCTGAGTGATGCTTGTTTTTTGTCTAGGAGAGAAGTAATATACAGGGCTGTTAGGGGCTTTTTTGTGCAATAAGTTGTATTTTTTTTTCACAATCCCTTTCCATGTATTGCATAACCTATATGTTTTTAATGTCTTTATGTGAATCACGTTTGGAGGAGGGAAGGATTAGAGGGAGAGTTATGGTGACTTTGTTCCATTGTTCATTAATTTATCACCGTCACAAGAAGAGCTTTTGGTAACTTCAGTTATGTAATCACAGTGAGTGAGGCTTACTAGCCTCACTTTCTTAGCTGACATAAAAGGAAGGATATCAAAATTAGCAAAAAATGTCTAAGACAAATACTTTAGAGTAAAGCACAGAGTATTTTTGATTGATTAAGGAAGACTGAAGCTGGTCTTAGCCCCACATGTGTGAGATACCAAGGCTGTCAGAGCAGGCCCATCCCTCTTCATTATTGTCCTTCTTTTTTGCACCCTACAAAGTAAGTGAATGTGTATGAAAGTGTATTTATGCTTCTGGAACATAATCTGTAAACTAGGTTGCAGTGGCAGAACTGGTTTCCCTCACACCTGCTTAAATAGCATAGCAGAATAGTCACTAGAAGAGGCTACTAGCAGGGCAAATGGCTAAATAAGCAACCCTTCCTTTATGATGATGGCTTTATTCTGATGTGCTCATGAGCCATTTGCACCCCTAACTTTGTGAGTCACTGAGCAGTTACAGCTCATGCTCTCCATTGCAGGATTCAGACCCCCAGCTGGGAGATGAGCCCTATTCCCTCTGTCTCAGTATTTTGTGTTTTTTATCATCTGGGCCAATTTTTGTCCAGAATTCATGACCTCATTTAATGTCAATGCCAACAAACTCGGCTTGATTTACTTACAGAAACACTCTTCATTGTTCATGTTTAATTATTACCCATTTGTTTCTAATGTGCCCAGCTTACTCACTTACTGAGTCAGAGAGCAAGAGGTTGTTAGTGTGTAGAAAATAAATCTGCATAGACTTCATTAGTCATGCATGGCTAAACCAGTCAGCTGTTTAAATATCAGCATGCTTGGGGATTTGCCTTTGATACTACAGAGACATCCATCCTACATGAAGCAAGAGTCACCTCTGATTTATCTCGAGTGAATCATACTTCATTACAACAGGTCAGACACTCAGCCTACTTCTTAGTTCTCTCCTCATGCTTTGTTCTTGCTTACTTAGTGGTCTTTCACTTATTATAACTAGTGTTTTCTGGCTGATGGCTCATTTTCAGTTCCTAACTTAAGCCTTTGGTGTCTTCTGAGAGTGAATGACCATATCCTCTGAGAACGGGGATAAAAAAGAAGGGGAATGCAATGCTGTACTTTAGTACATGATGTCAATTGTACCAATGTGATTTGAGTTATGAGCTCTGCTTTCATCCTTCTTAGCACTGTTTACTTTCATTTGCCCTGCAGGTCCGAGAAAGGTAACATCTTTAGGGCAAGGAACTGGTGCTACTTGGTAAAGCACCATGCACTTTTCTGATTCTTAGTAATAGCCTGCTACATAATTGCCTTAGCTCTTCAGTGATTTAAGAATGCTCTTTCTTTTCAGTGTATGAAAGACATTTTCCCTCCCCTTAGTAACAGCTTTTAAACGTCAGGTCAGACTGCAGATCAGGAACTTGTTTGCCCCATGCTCCATTTGGGAGTCATCTGGAATGGGCAGTGCTGTCAATATTAGAAGGAGAAATTTGTCTGTTTTGGGGGAGAAAGAGGAAATTTGAGTGACAGGTGCTTTTTGAAATTGCTTCTTCTGCACCTTTCAGCTTCTCAAGGTGCCCTGACATGAAAGTGTTTCCTTTTTTTTAATACTGAAAGCTAGTCAACTTTATCCTTTTGTGATCCCCAAAATGCAGCTAGGTCTCTAGTGAGTAATTTAATTACGATTGCTTCGACAGCTTGGCAGAAGGAGCATTTAGAATGAGAGCTGTAATCAGTCATTGATATCTGTGCACACCTGGCTGCTGTCAGCACATAAGCTATGGTCCAGCCATGCTACAGACTTCAATAGGAAGGAGAGAGACTTTTTACAAGTGGGAGTGATTACAGCCTCTGTTATCAGCCTTTGAGCAGTTCAAGCAGTTAATTCCCTTCCTGGTGCTGTTCACCAGCTATGCCATTTTCGTAAGCATGTCACAGAAGGCTCTTGCCATAATTTTGTTCCTTGTGATCTCTGCTCCCTTTGACAGTATTTTTCTTTAACTTGATGCTCTTTGTTAGTCATGGCAATAATTTTCACTTTTCATCTTAAAAGTAGCTGAGCAAGTGCTACTGTGTCCTATGTGTTTTGCCCCATGAGAGATTTGGCCTCAGAAGCTGTTCCTTCAGTAATGGTGCAGCCAGGGTGGAATCACTGATAAGACACTGATGTAAGTTGGCAGCAGAAACAGAAATGTTGTACAGTGGAATAAGAGTCTCTGTTCTGTCACCCCAAGATCCATTTGTCAATGATGATCTGTAAGCACATCTTTAGACTGAATGTAAAGTAATAAATTAAGTGTTCTAAATTGTCAAGTGCAACAATGATTTGATTAATTTTAAATTTAGCATTTTCTTTGTAATATCCTGCACATGTTCATATTTTTTAAGAAGCAGTAAATGTAAAAACTCAGAAAAATACAAAAAGTCTTCAACTTCAATCAGTTTTACTCTTTAATGATTCTTCTTATCGTAGCTTCTTCACAGAAAATAGTAGAGAACTGAATTTGGAAGATAAGGAAAAATGTATGTAGAGTTGGATTTTATAGGCAAAGGACTTATATTTTAATTGGATTTTTTTTCCCCACACAATGCTATGAAACTTCTGTCCTCAATTGTATTGTCCAAATACTTTTGATAATCTCACACCTACTATGGTTTCATCAGCATGAGGTATTTTGAGTGCCATATGGTATGCAGATAATACCTGTTCTTGTGCAGAGAAGGGAAAAAAAAAAAAACCTTGAAAAATCTGTTTAGTCTTTCAGCTGTTGCAATTGATCTGCAACAGGATACCCAGTCACTAGTCCAGGTGAACACACAGCTGGCTTTGATCATTCCCTCCAATCCCCTATGAGTCTGTTGTAAGTCACACTGTGGATTATGAAAATATGATTTCCATTTGGGCTTACTGTCCTGGATGGAAGCTCTGCCTTACAATAATCCTTAATCTGGTTTTGTCCCACCTGGGCTTTGTGTGGCCTCCCATCTTTGCAGCCCTCAGCTGAGTTATATATGTGTGCTTTTAAGCTGTTAATCTAAACCTGATGTGTGATAAGTGGGGTGTAATGGTGTTAACGAGATGGGGTAGGGTTCACTTGGTGCTTTCCCAGGCAGCATAGAGCTGTTTGCCATAGCACACCCTGTATAGCCTCCTTATTCCTCTTGGGTCCTCAAGGTGATTATTGCTTGTTTCCCAGGCTGTCTACACAGAGAACAGTTTGCAAAGAGGAGCCTACATTTTTGGGTGAGAACAAACAGATGAGAATTGAAGTCAATCTTTTCCATTTTACAGACTAGACTTTGTTTGCAGTAACATTTATAAATACAAAGTAATTATTTAATTCAATAAGGTAACTTCTGATTTATGCCAATAGTTGCAGATCAGAATCTGCTATGGGATTCTCACAGTCCATATATCAAATGTACCTAATTGTTTTGTTTTTAAGATTTATATATATATAGTTTTTATATACCTTAGACTAAAAGCTACCTTTAAGATTACAGTTATTAGGTGGGCAAATCTATGTCATAAAATATTTACAGTGTGGGTAGCTGAGAGAATGCCAACATGCAGAGAGATTCAGGCAGTACTGGAATTCTTGAACTTTTTTCTTCTTGCTGATTTTTGAGCCTGCAAGTCTGGGGCTACCTGAGGATGCTGGTCAGTAGGGACCAAGAGACAGATCTTTTATGCTTATTCGTTGTCTTGCAATGGAAATTGTTAAAAGAAAAACAAAGGCAGGAGGAGTCAGAGGTCCTGAAGGAGATTTTTTGTTCACTATCCGAGCTGCCTAAAGTACTAATTATTTCCTGTCATTGACAGAAGGCTGCTATTGATCTCCAGTGGAGTTTCACTGCATATAGGGACATAGCTTTATTATGTTGCAATCTTGTTACCCAGGAGCTGGTGTATAATCTCAGCTGTAGAACATTGGGGATTAGATGAAAAACCTTAATTACAGTTATCTTAATAATGGTCCCTGAGGGGCAGATTGAAATTGGCTGCTTGGGTACCTGTGAAACAAGCTTTGCACAGGGGAGCACATTTTGGTGGATTTAATTTATCTTTGTGGAGGTGTTTCATTGTGTACTGACATCTGAGGCCTTGGCAAATGCTGGGAGAGCAGTCTGGGACTTCAGTTGCCTTTTGCTGTCCTTAGAGATTTTTGGGACATAAAATAACTTCTCTGATCATGGGAGGAATTAGGCTTTTTAGTAAGAAACCTTAAGAATAATCATATAACTTGAATTCTTTTGGAATGTAAGTGTTAACTGAAACCCCAGTTAGCTAACAGCTGTCTGCAGATGAAAAAGCTTTCAAATCTGTGAACGTTAGATCATTTCAAAGTCTTGGGCGCATACGGAGCTGGTGAAAATTTTGCATGGGCAGTAGTTTAATCCATGAAAACTGCACATTTAGGGCAAGAAAAACTTTGCATATTTCAGTGAAAGTCTTAGAATAGCTTTGAACAGAAAATATGAAGAAATAAAAAAGCAGGATGTGGTTGATTTCATTATTTTCAAAACAAAGCTCAGGATTTATTGACTGCATCATGAGGATGAATTTATTGTGAAAGTTAGCAGAAAATGCTTAAAAACCTGAGAAAGAAGACAACTAATCTTGGTTTAAAAGCATTGACCTAAGTTAGTTCATCCTCCTCTGCCTAGGTTTATTATTTAACAAGCTGCTGGCTTTGACTTCCTGAGGCTCTTCACAGACCTCTGTGATGGAGATAAGCAGCATGGGCTTGTGGTGGCCTCCCTAGTCTAGGATATGCCTTTCTGTGTGTTGCTAACACAGTGCTTGAGAGTGTGGTCTTGAGCAGGATGGGGAAAGAGATTTGAAAATTACTTCATCCATATGAAAGCAGAGTTTGATCTTTGTAGCTTTTGTTCAAGTGTCTCTAGCCTTAAGAGTAATTGTGCTCGTGTCTATTGAGTAACTGTCTCAGATAACATAACTGACCTCTAGACCAGAGTGTCTTGACTAGCCTCTGACTTCAATAATATAACTGCCAAATATAAGCATATTTTTCTTCCAGAGAGACTCCAACATTTATTTTGAAGGAAGTGTGGTTGGGGCTCTGTTCTTCCTCTTGTCTCTGGTCTGAAACCTATTTGCAGTGCTTGACCACAGCAAAACTGGTGTCAGGTTTGCTGGCTTCCCATAACCATCTGTCATATTTATTGTCTTTCTTTTTTTTTTTTTCTTTTTCAGATTGTACTAAATGACCTTCTGTCTGTTACATTTCTGCTCTCTGATCTCAGGCAAATGATGAAGATAGCAATATCACAAGCCATTCATCATACAATTTATAGGTCCCATAGAAGCATCTGTGTCTTTAACAGTTCACCTGTCACAGATAGTTTCATAGTTCAACACCACAAAATGCTGAAGAGAGGGCTAATATTGGTATTTCTTTTTATTACTGAAGACTTCAGCCATCAGGTGTCTTTCACTAGGATATGCAGACTGTCAGAAAAAGTGCCTGTGCTCCAGGTTTGACATTATGGATCCAAGCCAAATGCATGTTACAGAAGGCAGCACCGTTGCTGACATCAGCAGACTCATTTGCCTGCTGCTGTTGTAACACTGGATTGATTGTGTTACCAGTGCAGAACGAACTGAGCAGACCTAGCTCTGTGCAAATGAGCCAAAGTTCTCAGAAGCAGTGACTGTGAATCTGACTGCCAGCAAATAGTTGTAGGCACTCCTGCTGTGTGATATGGGACGAGAGAACATCTGTTTGAGTGACTGTACATGTGTGTGAGAGGCAGAGATACCAGTATCTATCTTGAGTTCAATAGACATATTTGACAGAAATATGTAAAGTTACCCAGTAGGGCATGAATTTGATGTCTTGTAACTGTAGTGTCAGCTCTGCAGAATATGCATTTGGTACACGAGTTGCCATGCATAGATATCTGAAATACCTGTGTGAACTATTGCTGAGCTGTGCACATTTGTCCAGTATATTGAGCTAGGCAGGGCACCATGTTAATCCTACATGCCACATGATGCTGAAGCATATAGTGCTGCAGCATGGGGATTATCCTGAGAATTTATCTTGTTATAGTTACTTGAATGCTGGAAACAGATCAGACAGAATTGTCTATGCTTCACATTGTTTAAAACAAATCATAGGAGTTAAGTGATTGTACTGTCAGTAAAAAAACAATACAGACAACCCCAAAACCAAAACCACTGGCCTGTTCTCTTTTTTTTCCTCTCCATTTTTTGCACTTGTTACCAGTGGCATTTGTCCTATTTGGAAGAGGTTAGAGACTTAAATCCCTTACCCCATCATGCTGAAATAGAGATGTTTCTGATGGATACTTGAAACATAAATTTGTGCTTTGTCTGAAGGGAGGTACCCTCGTGGAGATCTCCACTTGGCTGTGGAATTGCTACTGGTAGCTCATGTGTGTGGAATATAGATAGTTCAAGTCATTTAAACTTAAATTAGGCGTACCAGGGAACATACTTAGCCCAAATATCACATTTAAGAGACATGTACTAAAATAATTATGGGAGCTATTTGACATGCATAGACAATATACATAGTGCTTTCTGTTTTTAAACAACTTTCATCCTGGAGGCCAAGATGAACTAAGAATAAACTTTGAAGTATTTGCTGAAGTGGAGCTGGGTATAACACAATAATTGAGACTGAGCTGAAAGTAAGACCAACTACATCCCTTCTGCACAGAGACCCCTGTATTTGCCTAGCTCCTTTAGAAGTCAGGACACTTAAATGCTTTCTGTTGCACAGATGAATGTGTACCTGTCATAATGTAGAAACTAATCAGGTCTTCATGTTTTCAATAATGCCTGAAAATCCTTATTTATTACCAGTAAGATGTGAACCAGCTGGGTAACTTAAGCTGTTCCTCCTCAGATACTCTGTAAGCATACCTCCATATTTGGGAGAAAATACTGGAAAGGATGGAATAGCTGCTTCTCTGAGTTTCCTTCTTTTTCTAAATGGAAAAGGGCTTTTTTTCGGCTTTTTTCTTTTCCAGTACTAAATAGAGAGAAGTATAGGTTGTTATTCCTGGCAAAATTAGTATTTGTAGACTTGTTTTCTTTGCCCACCTTAAGTACATAAGATTCAGACTTGTAAGAAAAGGGTGCTCACAGCTGTGCTAGGCCTGCTGGCAAATAAAATTCAGTACAGATGGTTGTCTGCCCACACTCTATTTATGAAGAGGCCTGCAGTGTTTATGTTAACGGTGATGAGTTTGAGAGATAAAAATAGGGAGTTGTTTGTTGTTCATTTGTTCTTTATAGATCTGCAGTGAACTTTTTTTTATAAAGCACAAATTCGATACAGAGATTTGTTAACCTTCTAGAAGAGCAGCCTGTCAAAAAGCCAAGCTGCAGACGTCTCAAGTGCTGGAATCATGCCTTGGTTTTTATACTTGTTCCATTCACTCCACGAGATGGTGCTGTGTACCCACAGACCCCAAGCATCCTTTGCTTTAGTTTTCCCAGGTTGTTGGTGGATATTTGGATTATGAAAACTTGAAATGAAGTTAGAAATAATCTCTATCTTCCAGCTGTCTTTTTCGCCTCTCCAAATTAATCTCAGAAAGAGGTTTTCCAAAATCACCTAAGGCTTTGTATAGTCCTCTACAGATTATGTCTTCCTTGATATTTATTGAGTCCTGCAGCTTTGCCATGACTTGAGGGTTTAGGAAACCTTCTGGAGGCTGCTTCCAGATGCCATAGTTTCAGGGCAGACATACTAAAGAGCAAACAGAAAAACTCAGATTGTGTGTTCTTGTCTGTGGCCGTTCCTTGTGGATAGCTTGCTGAGTCAGGAAGATGTCTGCATGTTGCAGTGGTCTGCCTAGTTCCACATTTATTTCTTTATTTAAGTCTTGTGCAAAATGTTCCAGGGCTTCAGCCCTGGAAACTTAAATTATGTGATCTTGTCACTTAAAATAACTAGCAGTTCTGCTGTTCTCATTCTCCTACCATATGTTTTCCTATTTATGGTTTTGGGAGTCATTTTGTGTTTTATTTCTCCTGCTTTCACTTAGATTTGGAGTAGAGCACTACTGAAGGTACTGTCTTTGCAAGGAGGAAACACTGAAAGCTTGTCTTTGAAATGGCTGAAGTCCACTGATCTTCTGCCACAAGGTGGAAAGAGACTTCTTGGGGGGGAAAAGTCACCTTTGACAAACTTGCCAGGGTGTTAGCTGTTCTTGGGTTGCTAAAGCAAGTTTTGTGTCAGTGTGGAAAGTAAAAGAAGCAACTCACTAGTTATTTTTGAAGTTATGGATAGAGAACTTCCCTTTGTTCTGTAGAACAGATTTTTTCGTTACAGAAGCAGGTATTTGGGGTGAAAGGCTTCTCCATCCATTCATTGTGTATCCCTGGAGTCTGCCATTTTAGCTTCCTGATTATCACTCATTGTGTGTTGTAGATGTGTGTCCAGTGTCTTCACAGCTCTGCCTCTCATTTCCTCATGCTTCTGTGAAGAACAGTCTGACCTCACTTGTCCTCCCATTTTTGTTCTTGGCAGTTTTCAAAAGCTTGAACTTGCACTTTACTGCTTTTATGCTGACTGAGAGTGGATTCCTGATTTATAATATCTAGTCTCAAATCCCCATAAGTGGTGTGGAGGTGATTAGTAGAGAAGAGGTACAAAATCTTTACATGCCTAAATGAGGCTGAGACCCTTCCCACTTTTTAACTCCTTATGACTAGTCCTGATTCATGTGGAACAACTGCAATTCTGGGGCAAGTCTGTAGCAGTTTTCCATTTCAAATACCTAAATGCATTTCAGCAGGATTCCTAATGCACATCTTACAATTTTCACAGTTGTTACTTTTCGCTCAGCTTGGGAAATTTAGGACCTAACTACATTGATGACATCATTGTGTAAGGATTGTTTCTTACTCCCTTACCTCAGGACATGTTTTGGATACAAGCAGCAGTTTTTGCCATCATTAATCCCCAAGAGCTGTGGCATGGAAATTCCATGTCATGCATGTTCTCCGGGGCAAGAAAAGCTTCTTATCTGGATACCTCTAGCAAGTTTTTTAAGGTGCTAGTAAATGTTCCAATGCTCAAAGCTCATCTCTGATTTCTTATTCAAATTTTAATTCCCAGATATAACTTCAGAAGTGCTTCTGTGTATCATCAGATATACACCAGAGGGATTTTTAACTTCAGAAGTGATGTTTCTCATCACTTCTCCATCAGTGTCCTGTCTCTGCTACCATGAAAATTTACCAAACAATAAAAGCTAGGCTTCACTGATAGCTTTCTGTCTCTAAGTCCTCCCCACATACTTCTCTGGGGTTGTCTTACCTTCATTAGTAGTTATGGCTTCAAGGCTTAGGGGATTGAGAAATATGATCAAGACTTTATGAATGTGAAGGTGTTTTCTGCATACAATGTGTTACTTGCTTTGCTTTCCTCAAAAGCATGCGTGTTAGCAAATAACTGAGCTCTTCTTGCTGTTCCAGTTAAGTGATTTGTGCTCACTACATATAGATTATACTGAGCTTTGGAGGCCAGTCTGGATCACAATGCAGCAGTAACTTGAGAGCATTTTGGATGAGAATGTTGGGGGCATGGGTGAGGTAGCCTAGCTCAAAGCAGGGCCTGATCTGTGTGGGAAATAGCTGACACTGCTCTCATTAGTTTGATAAGTACAGCTTTGGCCCAACTCACCTTGTCATTGCTGTTATAATGCAGGTTTCTGACTTCTGTGTTGGTGTCTTCTTTCTGACTTGGGATTTGCTGTTTGAGTGGGGGAAATGGTTCCCCAGCTTTTCCATGTGTTTTTTTCTGAAGGCAGCCCAGGACTTGTGCAGAGCAGCAGCTGTGAATTGACAGAGCTTACAGTAAAACAGCAGGAGGACACATCAGTGCAGAAGGGGTTCAACTCTCCAGAGACAGAATTTTTAAACTAGGAAGCATAGAGCAAATTTTCTCTTGCTCCTGTTTGCTTGTGGTTTTTTTGTTAATTTCTTTGTTTTGTTTTTTAATGACTCCAAGTTCCCTTTGGCATTTGTTGCTCCTGTCTT
The DNA here is from genome assembly GCF_024509145.1 of Vidua macroura. Lineage (NCBI taxonomy): Eukaryota > Metazoa > Chordata > Aves > Passeriformes > Viduidae > Vidua > Vidua macroura. The sequence goes on along the minus strand of NC_071576.1, from coordinate 21,118,592 downwards.
ATATATCTTTTTCGTCTGGGAACTGCTAGCTAGAGAAGGTAGTGAGACTATTTGATGTCAAAGAAAGCTTCCTCTTCAAAAGGAGTTGGAAGATGGCAGGGAGGATGAGCTAGTTTGGGATCACTTATGTATCTTCCTCTGGTTCAGATATGGCTCAGTCTCTGAGACAATAACAGCCATTCTGCTGTGATGACCACTACATAGCTTACTTTGTAGGATGTTTTGGCGAACTGGAAGATCTTGAAAAGTTCTTGAGGAAAAGCTTCAACATCAGAACAGTTCTCTTTCTTTTGGCTCTAATTAAGGCTTGTGGTCAGAGAAGTGAGGTCAAAAGCTGAATAAGACTTTTATATTTTCCAGGTAAGTGAATGCTATTAAATAAATGCTGAAAACTGTAAGTTTTAAATTGGAAATCCAACAGGAAATTCTGATGGAACCACTGTTCATGACCTCTAGCATTTGCCAATTACAGCTTTTGACTGGATGTTTTGGTAGTGCTAGTTCTCTCAGAAAACAAAAGTTGAGCTCAGATGTTCTCAGAAACCTGTAAAACTTGTAAACCTGATAATGGAAGTATCTCTTCCTAATTTTCCTAATTGTAATAGAAAAGTCCTTGGTGGCAGAAATCCTATTATTTCACTTAGTCACCAGTACAATACAAACTAGCAAGCACAGTGACCAGTTGCAGCAATATCTAATGACACTTATGAATAACTCTGAATCCACCTGAGAATTACCTTCTGTTTCACACACCAAAGAAAAGGAAAAACCTTCTTAAGGCAAATGACTGTCTGCCTGAAGAAGCAGGGCACAGCAAGGCCCACACTCCTCCTATGCCTGGAACCTTCTGGCCTGGACAGTAAATCTGTCTTCTCCCTTTTGATCTGTGAAACCACCTATGACAGAGTAGTGCTGGAACTGTCTGAGGGCACCTAGGTTCTGTCTCTTAGTGTGATGTTAGTGGTGGTCTTTGTTTAACTGCAACCTTTCCATGTGGAAGATATAGAGCTTTTTCCCTGCAATTTGTACGGAGCAAATTCTCTTTCTTTGTTAGTACTCATAGGGTGCGGTGGATGTCTTCACCTGGACTGCTGCAATCCATGAGTTAGTGTCTTTGCTGTATCCAGTCATCTGTTCATTGAACTACACTGGTTTCTATCATAAGTAGGTATAATAGTAGGTCCTTTTGAGTCTCTGCACGTTGTCTGATAAGTATGGCTGTGTAGACACAGCTTGAGAACCTTAAAATATTTATTTCAACTTAGCTGGGCATAAAATCCAAGTTTATCACTGGTTCTTAAAACAAGTAAGCTCAGTGTTGGCTAGTTCATCTAAAGCCTTAGGGAAAAAGAAGAAAAAATAAAGTTTATTCTAGTAAAATAAAGGGTTAAGTATTTAGAAAATAATTTGAAAGCAATTTTGGGACAGGAGCTTCTGAAAGGATAATTTCTAAGCTTTTTTCAAAATCCTTTCAAAAAGCAATTTCATACTCCTAAATTAGGTTTCTTATTCTCCTGTGCCTAATGTTGGTCTTGTATACACTCTGCAGATTTGCAAAGAGATCACTCAGATAAAATTTTAAACCTCTGCCTGCCACTTAGCTGTGTGTATGGCTTTCCTTTTGTATTTTTTCACAACTTGTCCCTTAGCTATCAGAGTTGCTGGCAGTTCAAGTAAGCATTTTCTTCAGTAGGCAGCTGTGAAGGGTGACCATCTGAATGTTTTCTTCACTGTTCAGGTTCCAAGCAGAGGATTCTTTTGCTGCTATTGTCTACTGTTCTGCTTCAGAAGAAATTAACATAAAATGTTTCACTTGAATATTTATTGATCAAGAGTAGAGGGAAGTAGGAATTGTTTAAGTAAGGTTAAGTTTAGACTGCATGGAAACATCCTCCTATTTTGCAAACTAAATGGAACACTCGCTGATGACAGGTTGCTCTAGAACTCTAAAGAGCCTAAATTTGATCATGACTAAACACAGCTAAAAAAATTGTTTACTATCTTCTGCCATACATGTTACCAGTTTCAGAGGATCCTATTTCACCTTTGACATCATGGGAGCTATTCTTGATTGCATAAATTGGGTTTGTAAGATATCTCAGATGATGAAAGGGAGAATATTTGTGTCATCTGGGCAAGGACACTAAAGGACCGTAATAGCTGAAGAGGTCCAGCAAGGAAGGTAACCTGGAGCCATATACATATAATAGACAGCAAAGAACCAATACCTCTGTCTCACAACTGAAGTATTTTTCATTTTTCTCAGAGCATCTCTGGATGAGGAGGAAGTATTTTCACTGTTTATATGAGGGAAATTTAATGGTCATGGACAGTGGTAATGAATGAAGACAATTCTAGAAAAAACCCTCAGAGTTAAAAAAACAACCAGCCAACCAAAACAAAAAAAACAAAACAAAACAAAAAAAACCCAAACAAACCAAAACAAAAACAAAAAAAAACCCAAAAAAAACCAAAAAACAAAAAAAAAAAAACAAAAAAAAACCAAAAAAAAAAAAACAAAACAAGCCAAACCAAAAAAAATCTGGTTTTTGTAGTAATTACACAACATTATTGTGTAGTCAATCAGAATGCAAAAGTTTTAGGAATGTCTCCTCTCCTCCTACCAACAATCCCTTTGCCTCAGTTCACAAAAGAAATTATTCTTTCTTTAAGTAAGGACTTGTAATGGATTGAGTTGGTGTCATGAAGGTTAGCTCTAGATGTCTACAGAAGCAGGTGTAGCCATGCAGGTTTAGGCCTTGTTGATGCCACAAACAAACCCTTTGGCTCTATGTTCACATGCATTCTAAGTTCACTGGAGATAAATGATTCTTGTTGATCAACACTGAACAGCAATGGATAGTCTGAATGTAGAGAGGAGATATCACTACTCCGTTGCCTAGGCTGTTCCTGAGGCTTTGGAATGATGAAATAATGGTAAGTAGCTGAAGGTTTGTTTCATTCTACATAGATTGGGGCTGTATCTCTCTGGTTTTCTTCAGCTGCTTATGCTCATTTCATTGAGACAAGGTTTTTGATTCCTTGAAAGGGCAACATTGCATACAGTGTGATGAACTTCCTTCTCAGGGAAGGAAGATGTAGACCTCTCTTCTAAAGCAAAAATCTCAACTGTAATCTGGGGGTGTTTCCCTTCCCTACTTCTTACGTGGGGATCTCTGTCCCTGAGCAACCTTGGAGAGTCACTGTTGGTCTTCATTTTGCAGTCTTCCTCTTCCCATTAGGAGAGCACCTTACTGCTGATCAGGTGCCAGGCATTGCTGTGCTATTTGGTTAATGTGATGGATGCCTTTTTCTCTGCCTCCTCGCTGTTTGGAGCTAAAACGTGGGATTGTAAGATAGGAGGTGATTAACCTTTCCTAATGGAGCTGTGCTGCAAGCAGGATCTCACCCACCGCATCTTCATTAGCCTCCACCAAAGCCTGCATTAGCATAGATTAGGTAATTGGTCATTTATAACACAGGAGAAGGAGAGGAGGAAGAGCTTATGAAAAAGTGTCAACTAGATTAAGGGCATTAAAATTTAATTCCTGTTATCCAAGAATTCTGGAAGGCAGCATTTAATCAGGCGTGCAGTTGAAAACCTGCTATCATCAGAGGATTCAGTCACAGTGAACATGGTCTTAGTCTGTGGAAGGAGGTGTACAGTGGTAATGGTTATGGCCTCTGCATGTAACAGTCAGTTTAGGGTTATTTATATAAATTTTGGAGCTCTCATAATTTGCCCAAGGGGACAGAGCTTGCAACTGAAAACCATGTACTGTCTTACATCAGTTAGCTGAAGATTTTCTGAAGAAACAGTGAAGTTTGTGTTCTACAAAAATACCTCATGTGTTTCCTCACTCTATCAGGAACTGTCTTGTCCAGATAACTTATCCATGGACTATTTCTGGCCAATTTTCTGAGTATCCCAGAGAATATCTCCTCAGGGTCTAGGGCTTTCCAAGCACTTTCACCTGAAATGTTTAGAATATCTTCAACTGCCCTGATAACATGGACTATAGAAATGGCTGTCAATGGGGAGTTGCTGGATGACATACAGTTTTTGTGGCAAATCCTCATTTTTTGAGAGTTTTTTGTGTTTTTTTGATCCTAAAATAATGATACATCTTGTATGTGGCCTGTCCCCAGATGCTAAACACGATGCAGCCATAACAAAGGGATGAAGCAAACAGGTCAAACCCTATAATCTGCAGTACTTTTCAGGAAGTTACCTTCCTCCTGTGCTTTATCACTTTTGGCGCCTGCACATGTTGAAAAGATCAAATATTTACCATTCTGTATGGGTGTGCCAAAGACTTGACTGTGTCCTGCTCATAGAAAACAGACACAATGTGTAATGATAACGTTGAGCTCCATCCTTGTATTTTATAGAAAACTTTAATTAAAATAAAGAGGGAAAAAATAATTGGTCTTTTGATAAAGATATTTTATGATCAGACAACAAAACTGCATCTTTCAGTGACTGATGGTCATCAGGAGGGTTGTCTGGCATGGAGCAATGTGTTGAGAAGTATTTCTGTACCCAGGAGCCCCTGGAATTTTTCAACAGTTTAAAAAGGAGGTGACATCTTCTGTCAATGGCTTTTGTAATAAGGTAAAAATTCAGCTCAGGCTTTCTTCATGGGTTTGGCTGCTCCCTAAGTCCCTCCCTTAAAAGCTATCTTGTTTTACCCTTCAGCAGAGTCCAGCTAGAGTGGTTCTTCATGTAGTTGTTCTGGGAGGGCAAGATATTTCAGAACTGTACTTCTGATATGCTGGTGCTGCTGTGAATGGATTTTAGTGTGAAATACAGAGAAGCAGGAGGCTGCAAGGAACCTTAGGAGTCCTTACCTCCAGTACTGTGCTTTGGTAGGGAACCGTATTTCATAATACCTTTTAGAAATGCATGAAGTTTTATCCCTCATTTAGAGCAGCTTTTTGCCCCTGTTCCCTGTAAAGGCTTTTTAAAAGCTTCATTGCTCTGCTGATTAGAAACCTTTGTCTAATTTTCAGTCTAAATTTATTCTTTGGCAGTTTATAACCATCTGTTCTTGTACCAGTATTGTCCTTAGTTAAATAGTAATTTCCACTCCTCAGCTATTTCTACCCCTGGGTGTTTGTGCACAGTAAATGTATCTCCTCTCAACATTTATTTAGCTGGTCTGAACAAGCCAAGACTTTTTAATATTCTTTTTCCCAGACAGGCTTGTCTGTCCCCTGATAGCCTTCCTCTGCATCTGTTTTAGTTATTTTTCCTTGACCAGTATTGTACATGTATCGGCATTTATTTTTGTTCAGAAAGCACAGTCCTGGATTTTTGAACATTTTGTCTTTTTTTAACTGGGTATTATGTGGAAGTATGACTCTTATCTGAATTATGCTACTGGTTTTCCTTGCAAGTTTTACCTTCTTTGATGCTTGGTAAATAGGAATAAATAATGGTGGCAGTGTCTGTGCAGTGCTGGCACAAGACGAAATGAAAACTTGTTTGTAAGCACTGGGGTGTGTGCTTTTCTCCCAGCACTGACTCAGGCAGCTGCAGACCACTCCAGGTATCCTTTTCAGAGGTGCTTTGTGGGCTGGTTGGTCTGGCAGAGTTGTTTCTTGGTAAGCAAACCTTGGTGAACCTTGGCACATTCAGTTACACTGTAGACTCAATTGTACCATACACAGACACCTGCCCCATAGCTAGTCAAACTCCCCTTATGGGCAATGAAGAACAGCAGAATCCTTCAGGGCCTGAATCATCTCGTTCTAAAACAGAGATCTGTTAAGCTTGTTACTGTCTGTTGCTCATGAACATTTTTGTAAATAGGATGGTGCCTTCAGTTAGTTGATTAAACCCACATTTGTAGCTCATATTAGCAAAATGGAGCTGATAGCAGTTACATGTCTTTCAGATCTGTGGTAAGGAAAAGCATAAAGAACTGCAAGGCCATTCAGGGTTTTGAAACTGCATAACGATAGGAGGGGAAAAGCAGAGAATAAATGATATCCTGGTTGAATGATTGCCTGTGGGAAGATCTTGTTTCTGTCAGCTACTAGGAGATTATTCAGTCTCTCTCTTTTGGAAGCTGAGGGCACGTCTTAAGGAAAAAGGGCAAAAAAAAGTAGAAGGAAGAATAAAAACCTACAACAGCTCAAGGGGTTGGAGGACTCCAAGGTAGATGTAGTCCCAGAGTGTGTGGTCTTTTGGCATCCTGGTGAAATCTAGGATTTAATTTTATTTTCTGTAGAACAAGTAGCTACTTCCCTTTTCTTTAGAACCTATTTCCCTGTGCTTCTCTAAAATGGATCAAGTGATTATCACTTCTCTTGGCAAGTTTGGTAGCAAGCCAAGACAGAACAGATTCAGCAGATTAGGGGCTCTTGTCTCTTCTGAAAGAGCATACAGAGAAGAAACCTGACATATGGAGGGTACCTCAGAAGTTTGCTCTAATGCTGAATTTATTGCATGGAAAGAGGTTTGCAACATGAGCCTTCTCATGAGTTCTTCTCAGCAGCACAGCAAGATTTTGGGTTTTTTTTTAAATTACTGGGGAGAGACAGATAAAGGAAACAAACTAGGAGATAAGCTGATGTGCCGTATACCATTTCACAGAAACAGAATAAGGTCACCTATGAGCCACTTCATTTAAAAGATGGGAAGTCTCTTAAAGGACCCTCATATTTTACACAGATAATGTGGATGCTAATGAAAAGGAAGACTGATTAGGAAGTACCTACTAGCCAATCTACTGCTTATTGGTATAATTGAGTAGTATTTTGAGGGTGGCATATAAAAGTAAGCAAGATATGGCATGACTGTAAATGATTCCTGAGTTTTTAAAGTCCTGAACAAGTAAAGAAAGCAAGAAGCACTGGGAAGCATTGGACTCTTAAAGGAGAAGGGGGCCTAAATGAGCAGGCATGCTGCTTGATTTCTTTGATTATTTCTCTCTAGTCTGCCCAACTGGGGCTCACATCTAGTGATAAGATAATTATTTCTGGAGTGCAGAAATGTTCCTGCCTAGGAGAAAAAAATCTTCTGAATAACCTAGTCCATAGAACAGGCAAAAGAATGTGAATGCTATAGAGTATGAGAGATCTGAAGGCCTTGCTGGTGTTTAATGGCAAAAGTGGCAGTATGACCTCCATCTAAAGAACAGGATGCTATTTCTTATGTATAATGCTTTTGAGATATTGGGAAGCTGTTTGCAGAATTACACTGTATAGATGTATAACTCTTTATAAAGTAATTCTAACATTTTTACACTTCATGATCGGTTTTTATAGACTGTGATAAATAAGTACAAGTGTACAAGTATACAAGAAAAAGGGAAAGACCTAACAGTAAGTCTTAGTGAATGTCAATAATCATGTTTTATTAATATATAAGCTTTCCCACAGCCTTGCTGAAATCCCAAAGCAGCAAAATGATCTCTTTTTGCCTGCAATGTACCACCTTTATCAAGTTACTTTTTCTTTACTGCTTGGCTGTTAATAACTGTGTGGCTTTCCCCTTACTGTTACATGAGATCCGGGACTCAAAATGGATGAGTCTTGTTTTTCAGCCCAATTTGAATTAAAAGCAGTGGCAGACAAATGCCACTGCTGAACAAAAAAAAGTCAGAGTGATTTATTTTTACTGCTATTGTCATAGCATCTCTTGGTACAAAGAATGACTCTTTTCAGCTGCAGTTATAGCACTGACTTTTCCCCTTGAGCAGTCTTTTTTGTGTTATTTTGTTGTTTTGGAGGATTTAAATCTTACTATTGGAGCCATGTGACATTTTTGGACTTTCTGTGCAAGGGGAGCTAGTAATCAGCAGTTGGGTTCTGCTCTGGCACACCAGGGTATTGTTCTCTATGCTGTCTTTCTCACTGTGCAGTTCTCCACAGTGAAGAAATGACATTCCCAAGTCACCTTGCCTTGCTAAAGTTTGGGGTCACTGCATGCACTCTAGGGCCTGACTCTTCCTCCCTCTGGAACTCTCATTATCATTCACATCTGCAAGGCATGGACACTAAAATTTAGCAAAAAAGGAGCAGACATATTCATTTTCAGAGGCATAAAATACAAGGAATAAAGTGTTGTAAAGACCCCATGAATCTTTCAGTAACATGGGATCCCTGGCACCTGTAGCACCTTTCATTGCAAAGTCCTTTTTGTATTAGCTGCATACCAAGATAATGCTCCAGAGTAGATTTGAGATAGACTTTGATGGATTTTCAACAGCATATAACACTATCACTCACACTATTAAAAAAAAAAAATCAGATGAAGGAAAATTCCACACCATGCTAAAAGCAGAAGAGCTCAAGGAGGTAAAATGTATTTGGTCATGCTATAATTGCATATGCCTTCCTTTTTTGCCAGAGTTTTGAAGGGTTAAGGAGACATGCTGTTGTATAACTACGACATGTTTTAAAGCTTTTCCACCCAGAAGTCCAGTGAACTGATGTGAAAGTGTATGGCAGAAATGTACAGAAACAGAAGATTCAGAATATGGATACAGTAATGGAGTGATGCATCTCCAGTGCTTGCTCATCAGTGACCAATTCAGTATGTTACCAGCACCACCTGGACCACTTGGGTTCATGTAAAACATCCTGGAGGGAACAGAGTTTGCTTGGAATATATGCTTGCTCTCTAACTGAGCAATAGAAGTATTTATATATCTATATTTCAGCACCTCTCTTCAGAGGTTGTCTGATTTTTGGTAAAATCTTCATAAAATTAGTTTGGGTTAAGAATCTTAGGGAACAAGAGACCTTATTAAAATTGATGAAGCAATAAAAGCAAATACATTTATTAGCTAACAGAGATTTAACTGTTTCTCATACGCTAAAAAAGTTTTTCTTTATATGCATAAGGCAAAAACTGCCTTGTGTACCATGAAATTATTATCCTAGCTTTTCTGACTAGTTTCAATCACTATGTAGATACAAGTTCACTTTTTAGGATTTTGAAGTCTCACATATTTCTGGTTTTAAGTCCAGAAATGTCTCCTTTGACAAGGGACCTCTACTCTTCTTTTCCAAATACTTTTTTCAAGTTACTCATGAAAAGTAAGACTTTTATCCCTAATAGACACAGGGTACAATCATATACTAACAATATTCATCATCCAGGTATTTAACTACCACGTCACAGATCATGTTCTGATTTGGATATACTTGATTTGAACCTGTCTTCTTATTAAATCTACTGCTGAAACCCTCTGTAGCTCCTTCTAGTAGTTTGGAGGTTTTTTTTTGATTATTTTTTTTTTTTCCTTTTTTTTTAATGCCCTTTGTTTAGCAGAATATAAATATTGGTCATTTCCAGATTTCTTCCCCTCAAGACTCAAGCTTCTTTCTGTAATCTGTTATGACACCTTAACCTATGCTAGTGGCAGAGGACTACACAGGCAAGTAGTAAAAAAAAATCTCTGTTGTAGAGATCTTAAAATCTCCTGCATGACTTTAACTCTCTTCAGCTGTTGAGCTGCTGTAGGATCATACTTTGAGATGGCTTATTCATACAGGAAAGCTGTGAGCTGTGTTACACTGATGACCTGTTTGATTGTCCTGCTTCACCTGACAGTAGCACCAGGCCCTCTGAGGTTGCTGGCTAGAATCTCATGTCCTGAGAGGTTGGTTGACTTGTAACAGGCCAGGGAAGTTGTTCTGTAAGGTGCCAGTCAACCTGGGATGAGCAGATGGGCACTGATAAGGCAACAGAGCTGTGCTGTGATGCTGGGACTGAAAGGTTAAGGGATGTATAAAGCAAAATGTAAAGCATGAATTTGGGGGGGAAGAGAAAAAGATTTCTGAATCTAAGTGACAGCACTGGAGTGCAAAACACTTGGTTATGCTTTATAAAGTTAAAACAAGGGGTGAATAAGGACATATAAGCTGGCAGCAGATTGTGGTTTATGGTAATGACAATCCCAGAGGAATGTCTTTCTCTTGGTGACATTGAACTAAATTGCATTACTCAAGATGTGTACTAAGGATGGGTAATGAGATGTATGCATGGGAAAGAAGAGGCTGCTGCTTTTATGATGGTGTGAAATGACTGAGATGAGAGTGTGACTGTGCCTGCACAAGCACTTCTGAGAATGGGGGCAGATGCCAGGACAGGGTGGGCTGAATGATTTCTGTTTGAAAGCCCTGTAGTTGAACTTGTTACAAGAAAAGGTCTTAGGTCATAAATATTGACCTAAACTTTTCTCCAAACTGAAATTAGGCCTTAAATGCCTAAAACTTTGCCTTTAGCTGAGCCGAGATGCTTACTAGATTTTTTTAGGCTGATGTTTTGTGCTTTGAACTAAATTAGTATGTATGTGGAAAACCTCTGGAAAACTGGTTTTGTGAGGCTGATGATGAGGAAGTCATTGGTAAAGTTTATAGCCTGGGTGTCCAGGCTGGAACAGATTGTCTGTGTCTCAAACCTAAACCACACCACTGTCATAACTGCTCCAAAGTCTGTGTGCCTGAAATAAAGGAAATGCTGGTGGGTGGAAATCTCTGCTTTCCTCAGTATGCCAGGGTAAGACAACTTGTACCAGATCTTTCAGAATAGATTCATTGTCCATCTAATCCTCTCCGTATTGCTGCAACTTTGAATATACTGTCCAACAAAACGCCTTAATTTTTGTTTTGTTGGGAAAGTGAATATTTTCTTTACAGTAGCTTATAAAGATTTTTTGGATAATTTGTGACTTAGAAATCACAAAAAAGTGGATAACAGGATACTCATAAGATCAAATCTGTGTTTACATGCAATCAAATTAGTTATTAGCAGAACAGCATATATCCTCTGCTAGGGAAAAGGCCAGGGCTCTGACTTCACTGATGTAAACTGTCTCTGTTTATTCTGCATTTCTCTCTGTAGACAGAAGCTGTAGCTATGTAGCCATTTGCATCCCGGGACTGACCTGCCATGACAAAGCTCCTTAGACCTGGCCCCTTGAGTGCAGAGTGGTGCTGTAGAGCTGGTATCCATACCACTGAAAAGGAAGAGGGAAGCAGTGAAGGCCCAGGAACTTTGCAGTTGTGATATCTGCTAATCAAACACGTGCAGTGGTGAGGCCTTCAGTTACAGCAGGGAGGAAAGGAGTTAGAATGTACATGTACCTACAGTGTTGGATGTTGGCATTTCAAGTGCTTTGTGCAAAGGTGTCTCTACTGGTCTGGACCATCTGGCTGCCTGTGTACCCTGTCGAGGATTCTTGCATTAGTGAGTAAATGGCTACTCAACTCTTCAATTACCATCCTTTTAGCTGTGTGACAGGGAAATGGATACCTGTGACACTCTCAAGGGTGTTCAAAAAGACCTTGTAAGAAACCTTAGGATGCTGTTATGAAAGAGGAGAGTATTTTTCAGTGCTCCTCTAAGTTTTTAAAACAACTCAGTCTTTTTATCTTTATCCTGAAGTGCAGGTAACTGCTCACTCTTTTGGGTCTAGGTGTTGGGTATTTTGGGTTTGTTTTTTTTAGCATTTTGGTTTGATATTACTATTACTACTACTTTAAGGGTAGTGCCTTAAAACAAAGTTTGGTCAGTGGAATAACTATGCTGTTAGATTTTTTTTTTATGAGACAGATTCTTAGTTTGGATTTCTAAACATTTGAGAAGCATCTGAATACATGCAAGAGACTTGCTGATACTTAGGCATCTGTCAGGGATGCAGCCTTTTGCCACTCCTTCCTGTTGCAAAGCCTTCTTTTCCCAAAAGCAATGAAGAGCTTTTCCTTGAAGAACATGTCATCTTAGAGCTGACTTGTTCCTGAGAGCAGAGGAGTCTTTGCCAATGCTGACTGGAGTAAATTCACTTAGGCTGATGGCTGATGAAGGGATGGAGGATTTATAACTTATTTGAGTACCCATATATCGCCCTCTGTGTCACTTGCTTATGATGGCCCTGCCAGAAGATAAAGAAGTGCAGGAGGCTCAATGCAGGCCATAGTGACAGGCCAGGGACAAACGTCTCTGTTGGGTGAATTGATTTGAATGGTTCTGGTGAACTATCGGGCTGGGCTGAAAATATTACTGCATTTTGTGATTCAGCTAGCTTTGTATCCTGGTGGAATTCCAAATGCGGGGAGAGTTAATTAAAGTAACATGTGTATGTATTTTGTCTAGAATAGCAGACATGGATTTAGACATCTCTGTATGCTAATCTTTTACCCATATCTTATCAATCTAAATACAGTCTTGTACTATTTCTAATGTAGTGGAATTGCCATGAGGCTGATAAATATCAGTTGTAATTTATAGGGTGTTTATTCAGGTAATGGTGTACAGAATACTTTTTACAGCCCCTAGAGTCTAAACAGGCAGACACCTAGAAGCATAAAAATGCATTATGAAAAGACAGAAAACAGACAAATTGTTTTATTTTCTGCAGGTAAAATTTAAAGGACATAAAACTTAATATGGTGCTAAGAATCTGTGGTGGGTTTTTTCTTTCTTGTTTTTTATTTGCACAATGGATCCAGAGCTTGAGGAAAAGTGGCTGGCATGAGGATTGTTTAATTACATTTTTCTGAAGCAGAATACCTTGTTTTCTTTTAAGTGTTGCCATTGTGTCCCCTGTGAGTCTGAGCCAGCATTTCCCCCCAGCTGTGAGACGTCTGACAGAGAGGGGCTGAGAATGGAGGCTGTGCAGAAGGGCAGCCTGCTGGCTCTGCAAGCTGTGCCTACAGAGCGGCTGGCACCCAGCTGATCCCAAAGGCTCTCACTCCTTTTAGATGCTCTGTGGTGCCCATCAGATCTTTTGATCACTTTAGGGCTTTAAAGAAAGTAAGCTGTTCTGTGCTAGCTCATGTCACTACCTTCTATGTTGAAAGAACATTTCTGTACAGCCCTTTATAGCAGAGAGCTGTGGGCTACAGCTGTCCCTGGGCTCCAGGTGGATGTCAAGTCAGTGCTGTGCGAGGCACCAGCATTAAAGCTGTGTACAGTTCTTCTCCAGCTGCAGTTTGAGGAGCTTTCTTTTATGTATGTATAGATTTCTAATGCTGCTGGAAAATTGCTAACTGTTCTAACTCATAATTGTGGTTCGGGAAGCTGAGGTGGGGAACAGAAAGTGACACTTTGCGAAGTCCAGTTGCCATGTATTGGCCCAGAAAGCCAAGACTGGCCCATCTCTCTTTTCACCAAGGTATACAGATCACCCATTGTTTTTTCTAGTCATATTTCTTTGTTGTTGCAAGAGCATACTTTTAGAAAGCATTGATAGCTGACCAATAATTTTCAACTTTTGAGACAAATCTGTTACTCAACCTTTTCTTTCACATAGCTTTCCTATCTACTTCTTCCTGTAAATGAGTGACAGGATGGGGATCACTGCTCTTTCCTGATTCAATTGATTCCTCAGCAGCCTTGAATTGCAGGCATCTCCTGCAGTGTGAATGTTGAGATGGCTTGCAGGACACTGCTAGGAAAGCCTAGAGCATGCAGATTTGAGAACAATCCAGTAAGAACTTGCTAGAGCTCAGACTGAAAATCATTTGTTCTCCCTTCTAATCTGTCATTTCCCATCAGTGCAATTATAGAGGAGATTATCCTTAAAGGAACTGAAAATGCAGAGGGCTTTGACCGGTGAGCCATGGATAATTGGGGGAAATATTAGTCAGGGAGGGCTCAGTCTTCTGCAGCCAGCAGTGGTGACAGGTGGCATGGCTCTATTGGCACAGTGTTGTGGTATGGAGACAAAAATGTCAGTCAATCATGTTTTATTGCTTCAATTTTTTTTCAGAGCAGAAACATAACAAAATTAAGCCACAGCACTTGCTATATGTGAACAGTAAATATACAAGAAATGCATCACAAATTGCCAAAATTGCTAGTCCAGCATATACTATACTGGCACAGAGTACTCTGAACTAAGACTTGGCTCTGAGACTCCATTCTACAGTCCAGCTCTATCACTGTCCCAAGTACAGGAGTCAGATGAGATATACTCTCTTTTCTTTAAAAGATACTGCATGTTCATTTCCGACCTCTGACCTATAACTTGAAGACTTCTGCTTGATGAAGTCAAGCTGGCTGCTTCTTTCCTAGTATGAAGGATCCACAGCCAGGGCAATAACTGACCAGATGATCCTGCAACTAGTGGTTTTCCTTATTTATTCAAAATTAGTTAGTGGGAAGATTAATTGTCTGACTATAAACTGCTTTAATTAAATACAAATATCGGAGTTTTAAAATAAGCCTCTGAATTGGATGGACCTGGTAATGTAATATCAGGGGTTTTGTGTGTGTGAATACTGTAATTAAGTATTGTTTTCAACCCTAGAAGTGGCTGCACTTCATCAATTGCAGCTAACAGCACAAATCTACCTCACAGGGACACTTGATTGCTGATGTTTCCAACTATATTTTAATATCCTTTGAAAAATGTAGAAATAAGTGTTCACTTCAAGCAAAAACTATTCATGTTGGTTGAGAAAGTAGGACTTCTGCTGCAGATCTTGGAATAAATAATGTAGGGCCTTTTTATTAACTCTGTAAATAATGGCTCATGTCAGAGTCTAGATTTCCTCATTGCTTCTTTGGAAAAATCTTTTATTAGTTTTTTTAGGAATGGTGGCCAGAGAAGAGAGGCGTTGGTGTCTGATAACTAATAAACTTATGAAGTGGATCTGATCTGTGCTGTTTCTTCCCCTGCCAAAGTGTGATGAGTTCCAACTTGTCAGCCAATCAGTTTTTTTATTTCTTCATCACAGTACTGCTGGTTCTTTGAACAGCTTGGGTTGGAATGGACCTTATACATCATCTAGTTCCAACCCCCACATTTTCCACGTGAAGAGCTGTTGCTTTAGGAAGGTGAAACAAAACGCCTATGTTTTGGCATAGGGCAGTGGTGTTCCCAAGCGGTCAGTGGTGGAGCTGATATTGGTTAATGCATTCACTAATAAATGAGGTGATAGGGTGGAATAATCCCTCTCTTTAAGCTTGCAGGTAACAGTAGATAGTGGAATCAATTGGTATGCCAAATATCAGGGCTGCAATTCAAAGACGCTGTCGTGACCAGGAGGAATGGATTGCTAAAAGTATTAGCCATCCTAAGCACTGTGTGGTTAGGGATGAATTTGGAATCTTGTTTCCAAGTGAGAATGGAGAAGCAATAGAGAGGCTAAAACATCCTTTGAATTCATTGCAGGTCCAGAGGAATTTTGTAAGAGTACAGGTTTGATTGTTTTCTCCACTGGTTGTCCTTGTTCCTGTTGCCTGCCTAGCATCACAAAAAATGTGAGGCTACCAGTTTTATAGCATAAGCAACTCCGAATCCTAGCTATGGCACTCCTCTTTTTGCTTCTATACAGATGTCTTTATGAGGCTGCAAGGAATAAAATCTGAAATAGTCAAACCAAACAAATTGTATGTATATTTTGTTTTCCCACCAAAGGCAGCACAGAAGATGGAATATTTGATGATCTCTTGGAATGTTTGATGATCTCTACGGGTAACATGGAAGCTGTTGGGTTTGCCATAAGCCAGTTTTTAATTTTTCAGGCAGTAGAAGGCAGCTGCTTCCTTCAACCTACATTTAAGACTAAGAAGTAATGACAATGAGGTAGAATAAAAGTCAGGTTATATTTGGAAGTCATGCAATGTGTCCTCTAAATGAGGCTGCCTCAAATTTGAAGGCAAACTACACCCACTTGAACTTTATAGAACTTTAAAGCTCTCTATATACAGAGAAAGTGTTTCACTGGTAGTTTTACAGAGCAGCGTCTTCTCCACACCCTTATTTTCTGTTTATAACAGAGAAGAATTTTCATTAGACACACTAGGGTTATGTTGTCTCTGTTTCTGTCACTTTATTTAGATTCTAGTTTCATTATGTCCTGGCACACAGAGACCCAGCATATGACTAATGTGTGTGTAGATTGACCTAGAAATTTGGAAGTTTGATTTTGCCTGAATTTTACTACCCTCTCCCCCTGCTTTGTTTTCATGTCGTGCTTGGGTGTGTTTCAGAGTTGAAATGCCATCTTCTCAATGCTTCTCAGAGCCTGGAGGCACCTGGAACTCTGTGGGTCTGCTTTTGAGATGATGTATTCTAGGGAGTAATCAAACATGAAGAATCATTGCTTCAGTGGCTGGCACCTTTACTTTGTTGTTCTCAGTTCTTTGTTACGGAACTGACCAACAGTACTGTGTTAAAGTTACACAGTATTGAGTGAAATAGGTGTGTTGCATGGTCTCCATTTTTTTGGGTTAGAGAATACTTGTCCCTTTAAAACTGATAAACTCTGTCAGAGATTGTCACAAATTATAACTATATATTTCTCATCTGTCACAGAATATGAATGAACCATGGACTTCAAATACAGCCACTCTGGCTTGCCACGTATCACTGAGCAGTCATTTTGTTTGTAAAAGCAATGATTGAAGTCTTGTCAACTGCTACGATAAAAAAAAAAAAAAACAAAAACAAAAAAACCACCAAAAAGGACCCATATTCTGATTTTGATTTGATGTGAAAAAAAAAATTAGTTCCAGCATTTAGGTCAAAGCAAGGCAGCATGATCCATTCAGAGCCTGAGACACATTTTGGGAATCTATTGCTCATTATTAGCACTCCCATTTACTCTTTATATAACCAAAGAATATCAGTTTACTTCCTCTCTTTTTTTTTTTTTTTTCCTTTCTGTTATCTATCACATAAAATTTCATCTCTTTCCTTTCCTCATCACTTTGTTGGGAACCATTGGATGAAAAAGGACAGTAAAAGTTCTGCATGTTCTTGTTGGACGGATTCTTTTCTCCTTATAGTTTGGATTTTGGTGTTTTGTCTATGTCCCTGGAACAATATACCTTTCCAGCTCCCCTGAATATTGAATCAGTAATCTGATCTTTAGTTTGCATACCTGTAATAGGGGGATAATGCTTTTATAAAGCTCTTTGTCAAGTGCTTTGTATAGGAAGGGAATATGATAGCCCCTGACAGCTCATAGGGTTATTTGGTGCGAAATAAGCATTACACATCTTAAAAATGGGCTTTACTAGTCATGAGTTAGAAATCCAATCTAAAGAAAAGCAACATGATGAAATATAAACAGCTTTTCTGAGCAGAATGTTTTATGGAACTTCTGGCAGAGAAATGCTATCAACAGCAAGAACTTACTGTAGCCTCATGTCCTTTGGATCTGAAGACTTCTCTATTTCTCTTATGGATTGTTGTTTATTTGTTCAGTAGACTGAAGTGTACCCTTGGAGACATTTCTGCAGCAAGCATTAACTCGTTGGGCTGTTGGGCCACACTTTCTACTCCCAGCTGCTCTCATCAGAAAGTTGTGTCCTACCCTAAGCAGCTGCTTTGGAGACAGCTGGCACAATCCAGCTACCCTTCAATTTGTGCTTGCTAGCAGCTGTCTGGCACGTTGATATTTCTCAGATCATCCCTCTTTTTAATGAGGCAGCTCTGTGTGTCATTACTGTTGCCTCCTGGGTGTGCTTTAGGTCCCAGCAAAATCTGTGAGTTCTTTGGTCATCACACTGAATTTTTCGGTGGCAACAAGATGGCTTGATATGTTGCTCCTGTGTTAGAACAGATGTGGTGTTACAGTGTGGGAGAGGGAGGACCCTGACAGTCAGAAGTGCTAGATTAATGCTAACCAGTGCTGTCCAGTCCTAGCTGCTGGACACCACTGCTGTCTATGCTAATAATAGCTCTCATTTGTCCAGCACCTTTACTCGAAGAGGGCCTGAAGCAATTTATGAGCTGCATTCAGGCAATGTATCCACCTCTGGGTTGAAATGAGACAAGTATGTGATAGTGCACAACAAAGCTGCATGAGTTTCAGAGAATGTTGGATAATCACTGAAAGCTACTGGGTGAATGACAGGCTTATTGTCACATGAAGGAGTGGACAGCCACTGGATTCTCTTTAGAGGTCTCCCTTTGAAGAGGACATCTGAGCCAAAGGGAAACGCCAAGAACAGACTCATAAAGTCTGGATTATGGTGATTTGGCATTTACAATTATTTCCTTCCCAGAAGCTTCATGAATGTTTGTTCATCAGATCTTGGCTCCTGGGAGGAGCCCAGAGCTACTGTTGAGCAAAAGCTCATGTAATCCGAGCATTTAACAAGGATGCAACAGCTGGGCACATGCTCAGTTGTGAGGCTGGTGAGTTTTAGAAATAAATCTGCTGGAGCTTTTTGGTACATAGATCTTTAGAATTGTGAGTGTGAGGAAGCTTGTTCAGTTTGTTAAACATCTGTGGAACAGTTCATGAAGTTTATTTAATGGGAGCTCTCTTTCAGTGATGAAATGCACTAATAGAATTAGTACTAGGTGAATATGTGAATTGAGGCTGATGAGCACCAAAACCCTCTGAACAACTAACTTTTTAGCTGTGGATTAAAATTATATTAATAAAACTTATCAGGAGCTATCTCTCCTAAGTGGAGGTTCACATATGAGTAATCATCTGTATCTTAATCATGACTAATCATGCACGCCACTCTGATTAAAAAGTCTCTATTCAGAAGAGGAGGGATAACAGCAGGATGTGAGGATACTGTACATTAGGAAACATTCAGTATTTCACCACTTCAGGTTGTTTTTTTTTTTTTTATTGTTTGGAGACTGGAGTCATGGTGTGTATGTGTGGACTGGTGCTCCTCTTCCTGTAGAGGGCTCTGGAAGGTGGCTCTATGATACCATTACCTTTTTCAGGGTCTGGAGGTGATAGAAAACAGACTTCTTTTGGTTCAAGTGCACAACTTGTGTAGAACCTTCTCTGTTGCTGCTTCTCATTTCCAATTTTCTTTGTAGGTAGAGCTCTCTCCTTTCTCTGATTGCTCTGCATCTCAAATAGGGTCTCTTTTACTGCTTCTTTATGTGGCTTTGGAACACTTCTGTAGCCTTAAGGAGAGGATGGTTTTCTTTCTGAAGTCCTTCACTCTTTCCTCAGCCCTTGACCTTATTATCTGGGCTCCTTTTGCTCCTCCTCTCACAGGGCAGAGGAGAATGGAATAACTGCAGCTGTACCATTGGTGCTGTTGACCAGGGGATTTAGGAAAGAGAAATTTCTGACAAACACTGATGAGAAAGAGAAACATATGCTTCCACTCATGCAAGACAGTGCAGAATGAATACCCTGAGGCAACTACAGTTCTTATATGTTTCAGGTGAAGGGAGATACGCTGTTTGGAATCAGATTTGCTCAGGTGTTAGTGACCTCCTGCCTCTACAGACTCCACCAGGACTGTAATTACTATACTGCTGAAAAGTCATTAAGTTTCTTTCATCTAAGCAATAAAAAGCAGTGTGAGACAGAGGACAGGGTGCTTTGGGGAAAAAAAAAAAAAAAGGCAAAACAAAGAAGAAACCAAATAACAAAACAATTTTGTCCTGAAAGTGTTTAATTACATCTGCTGGGGAAGAAAGTAGGAACAGGGTGTTTGCTGCGTGGCTCAGGAGTCAGTAAGTGAGAGTGAGTATCTGGCTTGGTAAATAGAAAGTCACTTCTGGCTGTGCCAGAGAGAAAATGTGTTGCCATGCCTGAGTTGCTTTATGTCCATAATCAACTTTCTGTTCAACTGAATCCCTATTTTTGTGCATCTACTTTAATACTAGTGATGATGGTGTCTTCAAAATTTTTCTAAAGGTCCTGAAATAGGATGCTAAAGATCAGGGCTTTCTTAAGCCTTTTCTTCTCCAAGTCAAGAGGAAAGTGGTGTACTGGACTGAGGATCATTACTCAGGGCTCTCAGCATCAAAATGGAAAGTATCCTGAACCCATAAGTTCAGATTCCAGCAAGACTAGGTTTTTTTGCTCTTAATTCTCTTGCCATAAATGCAGAAATTCCATTTTTCCTTAGGGCAATATACCTCTGATCAGTAAAACTATTAAGGCATTATAAAATGAATATAAGAGTAGCCTTAGATACATTAATTTGCTGTTTTGATATGTTTATTTCAATCTTCATGTTTAGATGAGGCTTTAAAAGTGGGAACAAAATGCTGCCATAGCATTTGGTGGAGATCGTGTGGAAGTTGTATTACAGCAGTAGATAAAAGGTCTTTGAAGGGCACACCTCCTGAGATGCTTTGAGGGGAGGGAGAGCCCTCAAGCAGTTCCAGGATGGATGACTATGTACATGCTTTTCTCAGTGTGACTGTCCATAGAGAGGGGAGAACTACAGAATGGCTGTTTCAAATATGACTGGTTTGAGACTCCAAAAGGGCATTCAGAGTTAGCTCTGGTACCAAAACTGTTTTGCAAAGGTTTGTACTGCATGTTAGGGCTGTCTGTAGGAAACAGACAACTCTAACATTGCAAATGTCTGTTCATCCCCCGCTTATGGTTGTCTGTAGGCTTTTCATTTCAGTTCTGTACATGGTGCACCCAGTGCTGATGTGAGCAGTAAGATGAATGGCTATTTGTTTCATCTTACCAGAGCTAATCCATCATGGTGCATGTAGCAATTGGATTTCTGCACTCCAAAAAGCTTTTACTTCCAGATATTAGATAAATAAGTAGATGTAAGGACCTCTCTTTCTAAATCTTTATTTTCCTCCTTCTTTTCTTTTTCTTCCCCTTGCCTACTGTGTAATAAATATGTTTATTTTGGTAAATATCTGTAATTTGGAAGTAGCTTTATTTAGCACTTAGCCCACTACAGACTTAAAGTGATTGATATCAGCATTGTTCTGGAATGCCAGAAAATTAGGTCAAGACTTCTTTTTTAATTCCTTGATTAATTGCAAGCAAATGTTTTCATTCCTATGGATCAGCAAAGACATTGCTTCAGGATGAAAAGATACAACCTTTGCTGGGTCCTATTAGTAACTTCCTGTTGGAATTGTTTATTCTCTTTTTTTGAGGTTTCAGCAAAATAGATGAAATGACGATTAATACTTCATCATTTGAGATTCTCTCTGTAGTCATTAATAACATGTTTACCCACCCCATATCCCTTCCAGTTGCTTTGTAAAATTCTAATAATATTTCCAGAAGTGTTTGCTTTTTGTTTATATTGAACATAAAAGCTTTACCTAAGATATTTATTTGATCACCTTTGGTTTAATTTGTTTCTTTTCATTCCAGAGATTTTCCATTGAACCCATCTGTCTACTGTGTATGCTAAAGTACAAGATCAAACCATTTTCTGCTCTTTCCTATATGATTGGTTAGTTGGGTGGGTTTGTATTGTATAATACATTCCAAAGCCTAACACTTCAGTTTCACTTTCTGTGCCAAGGAAAAACTCCTGAGGGTTACTTTTCCAAAATTAAAGGACAGTTTAGGGAGCAGACAAAAAGAACACCATAATTTTGCTTAATTTAATCTCCTTGTATAAATCATTAAGATGACTGGAGGTGGGTTAAGACATTGGGGCCCAAGCTGTTTTTGTTTAGAAGAGCTGTGAAAGGGAGCACTATTAAATTTAAAGGGTCTAATTATGTTTTTAGTGTCTGCTGAAGCCTCAGATTTTACTGTACACCTTAGGGACTGCTGCAATTGCGCTGTTGATCTTTCAAAAAAAAAAAAAAAATCCATTTCCTATGTGTTCTCTTGGATTTTCCTAGGAGATGCTCTCACCCAAACAGTCTGTAGAATCAGACAGCTTGCACTTGAAGTGGTAAGTCACAGTAAGAAGTATAAGCATTGCAAGATGAAGTGGCTTACCACAGGCCCAGAATGGTGGGGGAGGAGGAGAAGAAAAGCTCAGCTGACATACAGGAAGGGAGGAAAATGGAAAAAAATACCACCACACATCAGGAACTAAATGCTTTCCTGCTTTGCAGAGAACCTGCCCATAGCTTAAGATTGTTTGGGCTTTTTGCATCTTTGCAGCCTTCCTTCCTTTCCAGTTAATTATTCATGCACTTGCTACTAGCAGGCATGTTTTATTTTCCTTTAGGTGTAATTAGAGCAATCAGAGGGCTTGTAATATTGTAATAAAAATGCACTTTTGTTTTTTCTTTTGTCTCTCTCCTTCCTTTTTTTCTGTCTCTCTTCCTCTCATTTTTGCTGATATCTACTGACCACTGACAGTTCACCAATCCTTCTGTCCTTCTAAATTTTTTCCATTTTTTTTTTAAGCTATTTATCTCCTTTTTTTATCTGTGTGTGAGTGCAGTTGCCAGTTTAAAAAAGCAGATAAACTTCTGGACTTCAAGTTTTATGAATTCTTGCAGAGGAAATGGCCTTGCTGTAATAGCAGCTGCGCTAATTCTGAAATGAGCAGAATTAAATTGCACCCTCGAGGGCAATCATTTGTATACAATGTGTAGCAGAGGAAGAGGTGACAGCACAGGTGAACTTTTACGTGCCGTGTCTTTGCATGTTTTGGTACATGTTGAGAAAAGATTTCCTTCATGCTCAATCAGCCAAAGGTTTTATTAGGGTTTGGGGTTTTCTTTTATTGTGGGGTGTTTTATTCTCCAATGTGGATTCTGGATCAAGACAGGAATAGAACTCTCTTTTGATAAATTACCCTTTTTTGATATGAGTTATGCAACAGACTTACTACATCACATTGTTTCTTAAATAGGTATACCTAGTGTTTAAACTTACTTTTTTCCCTACAAGTACATAGCAGCTGAAGCTCCCTCAGTGCAATTATTTTCTTGCATGTGTCAGAGCCATTCAGAGGTTTTGCACAATTTATTCAGTACATCGCAGTATCTCTTTTGGGGTTTGTTTGAAATGGCCTGTGCATTGGAGTGTAAAAAGTGAATCATCGAGGAATAAGATTCTCTGTAACCAGCAGTGACAAGAAGTAGTCCATAAGCACTTAAGATAATTTTGGCTAAACACTCTCTGCATCTTCTTAAGGCAGCTGCTGATGGGCTTCTCTTTAGCGTTACTCAATGCCATTCATATTATTTGTGTGATACTGTTGATGAACTTGCAAAGAGATGGTATTCATCAATACTCTTAACTAGTCAAGGTGAGAGGTGCTTGATAGATAGGGGGAACACAAGTTGGAAGAGAGGTTCTCTGCAGGTTTGATTTCTGGGTCGAGATATAGCTTGTCCTGCCCAATGTCTGACTCGTTCTTACATGTTTGTGTGGGTAAGAGTCTCTGAGAGAATTTGAACCATAAGAGGGCATAAATTTGGTAATGGCTTTTCACATGGAAAAAGCTTGTTGACAAGGGGGAAGGAAGAGTTGACCTCTGCAGTCTCAACCTTTCGCATTGCTTTCTCCTTTCCTCAGCTGGAGGAAATGATCAGTGCCAGTGTCAGCACTGAGTGGCAGTAGCAGTCTTTGCCTGTAGCCTGTGCAACTCTAACAGTGGAGAAAGGTCTGCATTACAGGCAGTGTGAGCTCCAGATCCCTCTACCAGGTTCACAGTTGGAGAAAACAAGGAAGTGCCAAATGTGGCAGCTCTGACTTGTAAAGGCAGAGCTGTTGAAAGGACCAACAGTGAGGAACCAGCTTCAATGGATTTTTCTTCAATAGCAATGTGAGCCAATTCCCCACGTATGAAATCCTCTTTTGATCAAAGATGGCATTAAAAAAATATTTTGTTCTGATATTTTGTTGTTTTTCTTGGTATCTGTATACTGCACACTGTACTGAATGCCAGAGTTTCTGCTGCTCTTCTCTATTTGTGCAGACACCATTATATCATCCTGGAGGGGAGAGGCATTATTACTCCGATTTTTCACATATGAGAAATGACAGAGCTTGTCATGTCCAGAGAGCAGAAGCGGGCAAGGGTCTGCTGGTGAACATTAGCTCATTTCTTTTCTTGACAGCCTACCAGTGCTGCCAGGAGCTAGCAAAGGTAAATGGATATGACAGTAATACCTCTTTCTAGTGGCAGAGCTAGATCATGCAGTCAAAGATCCCCTCTGTGCAGGGTTGGGCAAGGTCAGCTCTTTGGTTAGAGCTCTGAAGAATACTGAGTATGCTTTGTAGAGAGGAATCAGCTTTTTGGTAGTGGCTGTGATCCTGTCTACATTTTGTGTTATTTTTGAGGTGGAGAATGAAGTGAAGGTGAGTCGTCTTAGAATTGAAGGGAAGGGTGCCTGCTGTCAAAGGCACCACGGGCATAGGCTTAATTGAATCCTGTGCACCTGTAGGTAATCATAGAATCATTAAGGTTGGAAAAAACCTCTAAAATCAGTGAGTGCAACCTTTGATCAAACACTACCATGTCAACTAAACCATAGCGCTAAGCACCACGTCTTGAACGCTTCCAGGGATGATGTCTCCACTATCTGTCTGGACAGCCCATTCCAATGCCTGAACACCCTTTCTGTGAAGAAATTCCTCCAGATTTCCAACCTGAACCTGGTGCAACTTGAGGCCATTTCCTACTGTCCTTTATCTAGTTGCTTGGGAGGAGAGGCCAACCCCCATCCATCAAGTTCTGGTATGCTTTTCCTTCGAATGGAGCTGTATATTGTTCTTGGTGATTTTTAGGCCAGTAGCACTAGCATCAGTATCCTGGCTAAGCAGCAAAATCTCTATTTGTTTAACAGTCCCTTTATAGCTGCTTTGCAGTGGTTCACTTCCAGTCCTAGCTATGATTTAGCCTGCATTGTGACATTCCTTTTTGGGAAAGCCTTCTATGACCAGGGTTAGAGTGGATAAGGGAAGAGCCACTAATGTAATCTATGTGGACTAGTGCAAAGCACTTGACTCTGTTCCAAGTGACACTCTTGCTTCTAAACTGGAGAGACATGGATTTGATGGGTGTAACACTTGGTGGATAAGGAATTGCCTAGATGGTAGCACTCAAAGACTTGTGCTCAACGCTCCAATTCCAAGTGGAGACTAGCGATGAGTAATGCTCCAAAGGGGTCATTGTTGGGACTGGGCCTTTTTAGCATCTTTGTTGGTGCCATGGACAATGGGATTGACTGCATCTTCAGCAAGTTTTTTGACAACACCAAGTTAAGCGGTGGAGTTGATATGTAGGAGGGAAAGGATGCCATCCAGAGGGACTTTAACAGTGTGGAGAGGTGGGCCTATGCAAACCTTATGGTATCCAGCAAGACAAAGTACAAGGTCTGTGCCTGGATTGGGGCAATCCCAAACAGAAATACAGGCTGGGTGAAAAATGGACTGACTGAGAACAGCCCTGAGGAAAAGGATTTTGGTATGTTGGTGGATAAGAAACTCAACATGACCCAGCAATGCACGCTCAAAGCCCAGAAAGCCAACTGTATTCTGGGCTGCATCAAAAGAAATGTGGCCAGCAGGTTCTCTTTTAAGAGGTGCTGCTCTAAAAGCCAATGATATTTAACTGTGACAGCAGCTGTCTCAGCATGTTTCTCAGGATTTGTCTTCTACTGTAGCAGGAGCTAAAAGTCCGGGCCCACATGATGGTGTAAACTGACAAGGCTTTATTGAGCCATAGCAAGTACCTCATATCCATCATCCAGCCCACAGCAACTTTAATGTGGAATTTCTGATTTCATTCTCTTTGGTAAGATTTCCTTTGGTATGTGGCTGACTTTTGATTAAAAAAATGCTGTTTTACTTAGGCAATCTGATAAGTAGGGGTCTGATTTTTTTCTGTTTTAGAGAATTCCTTGTCATGATCTGAGAAATGGCACAAAGTTGGTGCCGGGAAAGGTGACTGCTCCACATATTCTTTGAGAAACACTTTCCTCTTTAATCAGTGCTGTGGCAAGCTGAAAACACTTAACGTTTTGTGATGGCTCTGGTTTCTTTTCTTGTTGATCTCTTTCACTCTGGACTGAATCAGAGCTGTTTGCCTGTAAATCATAGGGCCTCAGGAACTCATGGTCTGATTTTTTTTTTTGTGGTTTGCTTTGGAACAGGATAAAGTGAGTTATTGTAGGTTTTGAGTCCTGGGTAACCCAGATGGTACAGTAAAGAAGGAGAGCAGGAGGAAAACCCTCCATCAAATGATGTTGACTGTTGTCATCTTTTTTAAACTTAAGTATTGCTTTATGTTTTGCTGGGGAGGTGGGCAGATTTTCATATTTGGTAAACCACTGACCAAATTTACCATATTTGGTAAATCTGATCAAATTACAGCCCAAGTGATGAATATTTAATTAGATCTGTACTCTATGAAATACATTGCTGCTTAGGTGGATTAAGGCTGGGTAGCCCATAAATTGGTAATTTGGTTGTCAGCTTCCACAGTGCCCTGGACAGTAACAAAACACATGAATTCCTGTGGTTTCCTGTATAAAAAATTAATGTTTGGATTGGATTGTGAAGGGTTTAGATCTTTTATCCTTTTTCTATTTCTTCAATTAAAAAAAAAAAAGGAAGATGGAATTAAATTAAAAATTTAGGAATACTTTTAATATTGCAGTGTGTCAACTAACTGCACCCCTCAAAGTTACCAGCCCTCATCTTGGCCGCTGACATGCGTTAAAGAAGCATCTTCAGGAATGTGATATTGCCAAGAATTAAAATAAGTTATATCCACTCCTGCAAACTTTGAAAGAGTTATATGTATAGAACATGAACTAATTTAATGTCATATTACATTTTCCTTCGAGTTTTCTTACTGCTATTAGTCAAATGAGCACTGTGAATACAGGGTAATGTTCTTGCTACATCCTTAGCATTTACCTGCAGGCAAGGTGTGGCAGGTAGTCAAGTGCCCGTTTGGTTCACTCATGTGGGAAATGGATACTGCAGTTTGACTGGAGTCAAATCTCCACGGGTTGCTGGTATCTTACAGCTTTGAGGTGAGGGGAGAATGGCATAGACTCGGAGTTTACTGTCTGCAATGTGTCCAAAACTGAGGCAAGATGATCAGACTCTGAGGATGAGTGGCAAGGAGCATCCAGTAGGTCCTGCTCAGTAAATTCATGTCAAAACCTCAGGGGAGTATTTTCTCTCTCCAGGTGCTGTGCTATTTCTGGGTCTGTCCTGGTAATGTCCACTGAACAAACACTGACTGTATTTCATGCTATATTATTGTTTACTGTAGCTGATCTTAATTTATATTATTATATAACATAGCAATGGGGCAACCCAGTCACTGCAGATCAAAGGAATTAGTGCAGCTGTCATGTGAATAAGCTCACATTGTGCCTCACAACACCACCCCAGGCTTGCTGGAATCGTGCAGACTCAACTCTGTCTCCCTCTCATCTCTGTGGATACAGCTGAGGATATGTAAATGCGTGTGTGTGTACGTATGGATCCTGTAGGTATTTACACATGCTTAGGCAATGCTGCCTTACAGCATGGGTTATTATCTGGGCTTGACAGCAGCCTTTGAATGCAGGCATCCGTTTCCCATCCCTATGTTCCCTGAGGCTGTCAGCAGTCATTGGGACGGCTGGCAGGGTGTCAGCTAAGCTCTCCTCTCCTGGAGGAATATTACAGTAGCAAAGCTGATGAGAACTGTGACATCTTTGAGGGAGGACACTGCATGAGGTCTGCATGGTATGCATCATCCCCTACTTGACGAGTTTTTCACAGCAGGGACTTTTTTATTGTTTCTATTCTTGTCAATATCTGTCAAGGTAGCCAACATAGTTATCTTTTCAATTATTTTTTTCTTTTCATTTTGCTTTCTTTCCCTTCATAGCTCAGTCCCCAGCTGCCATCCATTGGGTTCTCATCTTTGCTGATGTCTGGAGAGTCCAAGAGCTGCAGCAATGCAGTAGGTAACAGTCTGCTTCCCATCAGCTCTGATCCAGGACACAGCACTAAGCCAAGGCTACCAGGGACTGGTGTGTAATTCTTTATCGAGCATGAAAGTAAGAGTCTCATCTCCAGGGATGGGTGAAATTCTTGGAGATTTCTTGGCCAGAGCAATCTTTTTACCCTTTCAAACTATGGGTTATATAGTAAGATTTTACTTTCCTAAGTTTCTATTTTAAAATTTGAATATAGAATCATTTCCTTGCTCTCTCTTTCACAATTGAATGTGTTGTTAAATACTCCAATTTCGTCTCAGTAATGGCATTTCAGGGAGAGGAGAGAGAAATGTTCCTAAACACGTGTTTTTAAAAAAAAAGTTTGGTATTGAGGAATCACAGTAATTTTTTTTTTACTACTTTATTTTCAAAAAGCACTTATCTTCATATCTACTTGTATGCTAGGAGGAGATGGTATGTGGATGGAGGTCATGGCCTGATAGACAATGGTCTTTGCTGGGTTCAGGTACCAGGATGCTTTCTTGGACCCGATATGTAATTGTCTGAGGCATTTGATGTAGCTTATACAGTTGTCCTTTTCAGAGAAAGGCTTGGCACTCAATTCCCCTTAAGAGAGAGGTGGGGCATCTCTCTGAGGTGCTTCTAAAAGTGTCCTGAGCGGTCAGTGTTTGTTAGGCTGTAGCCACGAGGTCCAGTAGGTCACAGAAGATGAGCTCCTGCGTTGGGGATTCAGGGTTTGAGAAGTGAGCAAATGCAGGACACAGGGCACCACTGGCAGCTGTCTGCCCCTGCTGTGAAAGCCAGCTTGAAGAGCCGTGGACTGAGTTTGCACTGATGAATGTTGTACTCTGCAGCTTGTGAACTGTATTGAATCCCCCACCATGCTGCCTTGCTATTGCTGCTGGCAGAGCTTGTTGTGTTTATGAATGTGACAGTCAAACACATCAGAGGCACAACTTGCCCACTGATCTGTGAGGCCGCCTGCCTTGTTCAGTGGGAACCCAGCTGATAGCAGCAGAGAACACAGAGATTACTAAGAGGGCTTGATTGGAAGATTTATGTCTGTAAAGTTCCTTGGGACATGCCAGCTTATGAGGTTTGGTTATCCATTCATGAAGTTCATTTAAACCTTGAGGGGGAAGCTTATTTTCCTAGTCTCAAGAGAAAAGTGTTGGAAACTATTTTCCACTTCTAGTTAATCTATTTATCATGGACCGTGATGTTTCACCATGATATAAAGTGGATAAAGAGGAAAAGGCATGAAGAAGGCTTCAAATGCAGAGCACAGTAGTTTTAGAAGAGAGTCAGAGATCCTGGTCTTTACCATGATTACTGTGCCAACATACAGAATTGTGTTTAAATTAGGGTTTATATTGGCATAATTATTTTGATAAATATCACACCCAAATGAGCATAGTTAAATAAAAATGATGAGCTGTCTTAGCCCCTTTGTGGTGGGAATGAAGATGATGTTATGTAGGGTTTTTTTTTTTTTGTTTTTTTTGTTTTTTTTTTCCCCTAAGAACATTCATATGTTTTTCTGCCCTCCGGGTTGTTCCAGGACATAATGTTTTTATTTCTGTTGAATTGTAGCAAGCAATGATTGTTTCGTGTTGTGGCTCTCCTTGCATGAGGAGCATTTTACCTTCCTGCTCAGGATCTCCTTGTTTCATGTGCTGTGTGAGGTTGTAGAACAGGGGATTCAGCTGTCCACTGCAGTTGTTTCTGCTGGAATTTGTATTTATTTCAGTAATACATAGCAGATTATTATCTGGGTGAGGACAGGGCTGGTAGCTGCATTACACTGACTTGTAGCACTGCTGTGGCCTTTCTGAAGATAATTTCTTGGAGCAGCAGTTGCAAACTGTGCTTTCTTCATTTTCAGCTTTAGACTGAAAAACCCCTAATCAAAAGACAAGGTGACATTTTCAGGTCTCCTGCGATGTAGTTAACTTCACCCTTAGCCCCTGTCTCTGGTTGTTGCCCTTTTCACAGCAGTGTAGGATCATTTCCTGTGCCCAAGCATTCTTGGAGGGCAACAAATCTCCTTAGTGCTAGATTCCTATAATAAGAAACAGCCCTGCACTTCTCCTTTTCTGCTCTGAATCTCATTTGCTAGACTTACTGGTGTGTGTTTCAGTCCTTTAATTTTTCTTGCTGTAGCACTCTAAGCATAATTTGCTGTCAAACACAGGCTCTCTGATTGAAGTCCAACCAGATTTACTTGCAAATGTGTCTGGGTCAATAGCTTTTGTTTCAATTAGATTTACAAAGAGCCATTTTGGTGCTCTGGCATGTTACTCAAAAGGGAGGTTGTGGGGAGGGCCTTGGCCCTGCCAGGCACTTAATTAATTAATTGAGTTAAAACAGGAAAAAAAGAAAGGAAAGTAAAAACAAAGGAAATAAGAAAAGAAAAAGGAATTGGGGAATCTGATATTGTTTGCCTATGACCGAACAGGCCTGTAGCAGTTTTTGCTAAGGATTAATCAATAGCCAGGGCTCAGTCTGATGGGTGCAGTAAGATGCAGTGCTTTGAGATGTAAAAATTAGTAGAACCAGGCATCTTTGGATGCAGATGGGGTTGTGGCCACAGTTAGCTAAATGAGTGAAAACCAGTTGTAGCAAGGCTGAGCCAAAACCACAGTAGGCTGAGAAGAATTAGCTATTATCCAATATTATTTGTTTATCCATACTTTCTCCTGAAAATACAGAGGCAGGGTTTTCACATGAGGAATTTGAGTTTATGCCCTGAGATAAGAAGCTTGATTCATTTGTCTCCTTACCCCTGCAGTCACAATGAGATATTTGGCTTCCCATTGATGCTAAAGGCATTTGTGTGCTCAATGACTTTTCATATACCCATAATTATCTTTCTAGATAAATAAAACGAAATCATTAGATTTGTCCTAGAATGTTTGAATATCTTTTCCTGGTATTTCATAGAATCTGTTGGAAAACTGAGCTCAATACTGTGGTACTGTCCTAAACCCATGCTTTCTTTGCAAGGTTATCTTTCCGGGCCTCATGGTCTTTTGATGGTCTGTGTGCAAGGCTCCTTGGAATCAGCTGGATTTTAAGCTGTTAAATACTTAAGCTGTTAAAGGAAAATTTCAGTAAAGTCAATTTTAAAAAAATTCTTTGGTTGTTTCACATGTCTAATGTCTGAGAACCAGCAAAACCTTGCAGCATCTGCGTGGGGGTCAGAGGAGGGATCACAGTGAAGCTGGGCTGGCAAGAGTTGCAGCAGTGAGGCAAGCCAAGCTCCCGCTGGAGACTCTGTCACTGCAGTTGACCCATGGGACAGGAGAGGCTTTTTTGTTTTTTAAAGCTACTTCTGTGGTGATCTCTACAGTTATCCTGAACTCTCTTTTCAAATGTGATTTGTTTCAACCAGCTATGTTATTATTTTCTTTTGTAAGTGTTGTGTCTTAAAATTTTGGTGACTCTAATCTCTTTGAGCTGCACCTTGTACTACTTGCATACCTCAGAGTCATTGGAAACACTGTGGAAGAAGATCCTCTTCATCAAAATATATAAATATTTGGAAGAGTAATAGCATTGAGAATTTTCTAGTCATAATAAATCCTGGCATGTTCCTTCAAACAATACAAATACAAACAAGTGTCAGAGGAAAAACTGAAGGGTTTGAAATGCCTGATAACAAAAGTAATTCCATACACTTTCCATTTTTAATAGGCTGCTTTAATTTTCTTAAGTTAACTTTGCATTTTACTGGTGTCTCAATTATGATCAACTTGGCATCTTCAGTGATTTTGTGAAGCAGCTGGGCATACAAATACCTTCTTTGTACAGATGAACAGTGAATAACTGTATGCTATTGCTCTTTTTTAAAATTTATTTTTATTTTTTCAATTAAAAAGAATAAAATTCACATGTGAAAACAAGCACAGATGACACAAACCTGGTCCCAAACTAGCTATCTGGGTGATTCTTATGTCCTTCTCAAAAAGATTAGATTTAGAACCTTTGAAAAGCAAGGGACATAGTGGGCAATTCAGTGTGTTAATCATGGTTGCACCAATAGTGGCAGCTATGTTCCTAAAACAGGAATGTTGTGGATGGTGACATAAAAGACAGTGTGGTTGGGATGGCTACGTTAGATTTTTGAGTGTCTGTTCAGAAGATTTGATCTGGCATCACAGAACAAAAACAGAGCTCTACACTGTCATTTTTATTGGTGTTGCTTTGCAGAACATACTTTTAAAACATTGCAAGGTGTCAGATGTCAGTGAAGTGCGTGAGCTCCCCACTGCCTCAGATGGAGTTGCTCCAGCCTTCAAAATCTGAATCAAGGCAGTTGATTTATAGCAGTAAATTGCACAACCTTGCATCCTGCTAGGATCACACTGCCCTTAAATCTGTTCTAACCACTGAGAAGAGAGCTGATTAACTCTTCAAAATCTGTTGTGCAGAGAGAATTTGTCTACAAAACAGCAGATTAGAGCGAAGTGAAGCAGCCTGGTCTGGTGTGCAGACCGGCAAGTGGCAATGGGATGACTCCTGGGTCCTGTGCTGCTTCAGTTGCTGTCTCTTGACCTGACACTGAGTGAGAGGGATAGCTGGCCTCTTCAACCTCAGGGTGCAAAGCTGAACAAAAGCAGTAGAAAAACAGCTGCTTCTAAGTAGAGGACTTCGGGGTGAGTGTGGAACTGATTCAGTATATTGCTGAGGGGCTCTTAACTCCAGCTGGCTTCACAAGTCTTTGGTAGTTTGTGTAAATTCACAGATGGAGGACAAATGCACTCTGTGCTCTAGGGATGCTTTGTTTAAAGGGGGCTGCTTAACCTCAGCAACTTCTCCAGAGGCAGTGGAGAAAGAGGTCTTTTTTCAGAGGCCTTTTTTATGGGTCTTTTTGATGGTATCTTGTGGCAATGTTGTACTGTAACACGAGGCAGTATGTTTATTTCCATGCTCTGCCAGCCCCTGATGCCAGTGCCACCTGTTTTGCTTCCCACTGCACAGCTGTGCCTTTGTGTACAGTTTCTGAAATGCGTTTTTATGACATCTGTGTTTTAGCTCCCTTGGGATCCATCACTTGCAGTCCTTTCTCACTGGGCACTCTCTCCCTTCGCAGAATCAGTGCTATAAATATAGCTCGCTTAAATCACCACTCACTGAAAGAACACAAAAGATTGATGAGTAAAATTTTGCCTTGGTGGAAATGAAATACTTGCTATCATGATCTCATCCAGTAACACTGAGTGGAGATTTCTTTCCTTTACAGTTGAGTCAAAGTGACATAAAAATGAGAGCAAGATATGCATAAATGTTCAGCATTAGACCTGTACTCAAACATTTGTTTTGTTCTTGGACTTGAATTCCTCGTCATGGATGGCTCAGGGAATGATTCTATGGGAAAAATGCTGTATTCATCATTATGAAGTCCAGCAATTGGCAACGGGGACAGCTTACCTGTTCATTGATATGAAGCCCGTTCCCTCAAGAAGACCTATGAGAATTGCTGCTCCTGTAGAAGTCACCTGTACTCACTCAGGATATACATGAATGCAGCTTAAAGCAGTGTTATATGGATGTTTTCTAGAGGTGTATAAATACCTGTGTGGTTGCATGTATATATGTGTGGTTGCCATTACTCTGGGCACTGCAGCACATACTGTGATATCTGTAAAAATCTTCCAGTTCAGGCCACAATAAGTGGACAAGTACTGTGGTATCCTAGCAGGTAATTATTGGAAAGGTCTGGCTGCTTGAAGATGATGAGCATGTCTATTTAGGGAATGTAGTTTGCAAAAACATGTAGGATTTATTCAGATTTTTTAAAGCTGAAGACCAAAATGTAATTATAGTAACAAATACAAACTAGCGAATACTGCAGCCATGAGAGTGTGATCTTTCGCCAGCTGGTTTGAGAGTGCAAGGAGGAAAAGCGTAACCTGATGTAAAAGCAGAAGTTGTTTCTGCAAGCAAGTTGGCTGAATTTCACAGTGACTGTGCTGGCCTTGAGATTACAGAAGTTCTGAGGGTTGCCTTTGGGATACAGTGGTGTCTAAAATTCCCTCTCACTGCAACCCCCTAGGTGTTCACTGAGTTTAATGTAGAAGGAACACAGCAACAGTCAGGCTTGCATTTTAACTGCTGGAGGAGAATATTGTTGCAGTGTAATTTTTTTGGCCGCTGACTTCCAAAATGGTACAGTTTCCCCTTTTGATGCCATTCAGACTTGTTTTGTTATCACATCTTTGAAGAACCAGTCTCACTGCTACATTTCCTGTTTCCTCATTATGTACAGGCTGAAAGGTGGAATAAAATGTGTTTCAGCCCCAGACATGGCATAAATGAGAGAGACTTCTGACAAAGAGCCCTAATTATTAGCTGATTACTTGCACTTGAAAATGCTTAAAATACAGGTCATGGCCAGTTTTTGTTCAAGTGAACTGATATTTCTAACTAGTTTACAACAATGTTAAAGATAGAGGTGGCTCTTATATAGCTGGCTATCTCTACAAGGCTGTTCTTCCCCTCCTGACACAGTCCCTTAATTATACTTGGAAGTAGCCTAGGTTTACAAGGAGGGAGCCAGAGGCATTTGCCTTGAGTGCAGTTCCCAACAACTTTCTTGTAGCCTTTCTGCTGTGACTTGCTTTCATTGCCAGGTACCAGTAGGGTTTTCAGCTAGGCAGATAATGAGAAAATTAGAAATTGTGGATTATCATGAATACTGCTAACTCATTTTAGGGTTAGAGGTTTCCTTCAAGGGAGATGCTGTTCAACTCTAGGGAAAGAAAAGAATGTGTGAGTGTCATGAATGCAAGTATGGGATCTTTGGAGAATGCAGTTTTTCTGTTCCTCTGTTTTATAAAGCTTTTCTTCTAATGAGCCTCTAAAATAGAGGAAGCATGCCAATGGCTTCTGAAGTGTGAGACGTTAAAGAAAAATCCCATCTTTATGAATATGTTCTTAAATTTTGCTCAGCAAAATCCTGTTCCAAAGTACCTGGATGCTCTGGTGCATGATCTGTGAAGTCATTGGGCAATAGTGAACTGCAACTAAAGAACCTGTGTGAAAATTGCTGGTGAATAGAAAACAGTATTTCTCATAATTGTCTTACATTTTGACTCAGGCTGAAAGACTTAGGAGTAGACAAGCTTCCTCTGATTTAAAGAAAACAATATATTTTAGTAATCTGACACAATGGGATTTTCTTATGAATGTTGATCTTTACTGTAGAGCACTGTCATTAATTCTCAAATATAAGTCTTGTATTCAAATTTACACTATAAAATCCATGGATGCAATGTGAAGTGCAGCATATTCTATCCCCTGAAGCAATTTAGAGAAGTAAAGTAAGCTTTTAATTTAATAAACAAAGGCATCCTTTCTGAGATTAAAACAATGTATTGGCAGTGCTTTTTCTTACCATCACAGCAAAGCAGCTTAGGCCATAGTGCTAGTTCATCCCAGCACCTGTTTCCTGCTTGCACAGGGAAGGGAGAAAGAACAGTTGCATGGTCTGGACAGAGTTGAATGATTGTGACATTAACTGGAGATTTGAGTGATTCACTTAATTTTTCTTTTTGACTAAGGATATTCTTTGTGGAGTGACAATTTTCTTTATCTCTGATGTAGTTCAGTTTGAAAAATAGAGTTGATATTTTTGTGCTTCAGAGAAATGTTCTGAGATAACTCAGTGTATTATACATCTGGGACAGTCTGAGCACCAATGGCATCTGTGTAAGACTCTGGTGAGAATATAGATCAAACTCTGTTGCTCATATTCTTCAGATCCTGAATAAAGAAGTAGCACCTTGTCACCAGTTTTTATCCATTTGTGTTCTTATCCCTCATGGAGTTCAACTAGACTGATTTGTGGTTTTTCTTCTTGCACTTAAGAGTTTTGTTTTGGCAGGTATCTCTGTTCTAACAATTTCTTTTTGTCTTTTGGCCAAGATAAAAATAACACAAGCAAATCAAAATTTATTTCCTTGCTATAACAAACCCAAGCCACAGATGAGCTGTGGCTCAAGAGCTGGTATCTTTCAACCTACCATGGCAGGGCTTAATTCTATTCTTCCCCTGGTTAAACCAATATCCCTTTCTGTGACAGAGCTGAGAATTTAGAGACTCAGCAAAAGCCAAAGTCTTGTACAAGAGCACTGGAATGATTGGAGAGTTTTATGTCTCCCACAAGTGAGGGCTGAGCAGTCTGGCTGTTTTATGCCATTCCTGATGTCAGTCACTTTTCCTGAAATACATGAGCCAACCTAGGCCACTGTCACAGTACACAGCTACATGTCCACTTTAAAAAGTACCATTTGCCTCCTCCCCAAAAGGAGTAGTGTGGTTTTCTTGTTTGATTTTTGGTGGTGGTGGTTTTTGGTTTTTTAGGGGGGAATTTTTTGTGGTTTTTGTTGTTTTGGTGTTTTGGTTTTGTTTGTTTTTTGTTGTTTTTGGTTTTGGGTTTTTTTTTGGGGGGGGTGTTTGTTTTTTTTAATCTTGGTAGTTCTAGGTCATCTGCTCATCACCATTCATTCATTTTCCTCTTACACACTATTTTTTTCTCCCTTTGTAACTGAGGTCAAATGCTTATATGTAGGTGACACCAATCATTTAATACAGTTTCTCCCATTCCTCTGTTCTGGCTCAACTCCCTTGCAACATTCTTCTGTCCGACCAGTGACAAATGGGGCCTGGAGTGAGATGGAAATGAACTCAGGAGTGAGTTTATGGGACTGCAGGGGACCATCTGTTAATGTAAATGTTTAAGGTAAAATGCATTAAGGCCTGCACGCTGACGAGACATTTCATTTGCATTCTGCCTCTGGGATTATTTCTGGCTCATGCCTAAGGGCAGCAGAATTCCAGGGCAGACAAACGTGCTTTCCCCGTTTCATCTTTTGCTAGTGCAAGTTTTACGTTATGGTTGAGATGCCAGACCTGAAATGTGAAATGTGTTGCTTAGATTCAAAATATGGCTTTGGTTTTAAAAATTAATGTGGCCTATGCTTCACCTCCAGAAAGTATAGACTCTATAGTACCTTTTATATTTATAGAAAAAGATAATTCAAATATCATTTCTAGAAGCAGGAGAGACTTCTCTATTCTTCACTATTCAAACGTTAAATATAAGAGCAAGAAAGAATTGATCATAAAGAGAAAGTGCAATGGGTTGATACCACTCATCTCTCACTTCATGCATATCTTAAATTAAAATAATAAAGAAATCTAACCTACATTTTTCTAACATGTTCAGATAATCTCATGAGGAACCTAGGGGAAGGTGGCTTAAAAAGGTCTGAAGGTGTGTGTCGCTGCATGCTCATCTGGGGACAGTCCATAATTTTAATCCTGACAGTGTTCATTTAGGTCTGTGAAGAAATGTTATGTATTCCCAATCATAAAGTGTGGCATAAGTCTACAATTTAAAATAGTTTAAAATATGACTCTTCTGAATTAGAAACTGGGAATGCTTTTTAGCGTCTTTTTTATTTTCTGCTTGACTCTAAACTGCCCTTAGAACAAAATATTGTTGGTATGAATGGGAGTCATATTCATCATACCTTTGAATGAATTCAGGGCATTCCGTTGTTGGTGTACCTTTAGGAACATGAAGAACAGGAGAGTTTGAGGATTGGAGTTTGAGATAGTAATCTCAACTCTAGTGACTTCTCTGATCTTGAATTTATGAGATGAAATACAGACAAGGTCATAGTTACTAATCAAGTGTCTGTTGATTACATAAATTTCCAACCTAGATCTGATAAGTCTGGACTGTAACAATTGTTTTTCTTGATAGATAAGTTGTTCATAGAGTGTCATGGGTAAAGCCCAGATGGAAACTGAGCACCACTCAGCTGCTTACTCGCTCCCTGGCCCTGCCACTGGGATGGAGGACAGAGAAAGGACTAAAAATGAGAACTTACGGGTTGAGGCAAAGACAATTAAATGGTACACAAAAGAAAGATAATAATTATTATTATAATAACTAAAGCATTTGAATACTCAAAGCAAGTGATACACAATGCTTACCACTCCCCAACCAATGCCCAGCCAGCTCCTGAGCAGAGGGCCCTGTCCAGCTTTCCCCTGGTTTATATGACGAGCATGACACCATATGCTATGGAATATCATTTTGGAGTCAGCTATTCTGGTTGTGTCCCTCCTTAACTATTTCTGCCTCTCCAGCCTTCTCCCTGGCAGGGCATGAGAAGCTGAAAAGTCCTTGACATAGTATAAATATCAAAACCATCAGTATGTTATTGACATTATTCTTATACTAAATCCAAAACACTGGACTATACCAGAAACAAGGAAAAAAATGAATTCTATCTCAGCCAAAACCAAGACTTACAGTAAGAAATGTTAAAGTTCTGTCTAGAGCCACATAGATCACACACAGCTTAAAGGCTTTAAAGAGGATTGTGTCCATAGATTGGACACTACTCTCTTGTTTTATCTTGCATATGCCAGTCTGAATATGGCTAGATAGCTTGGATGTGGCTTGCTCTGATACCAGCAGAGGGTAATTCTTGTCTTTCATTTATAGGAGAAGAGAGCAACAATTCCTACCTAATTCTTTTTCCTGCCTTGGCAGCAGGAGTGTCACAAGGGTGACATTGGCAATGAAGGTTGATGAAGAACTTTGTGCTTATGTCTTCTTGCTTTAGCATACTTATTCTCTACTAATTCCTTGCGTGGGTACCCTGCACTGAACATGCCTTTGTGTGGGTTAGAAATGGATTAAGCTTAACTGCCAAAAGAACTCTAGGTATAGAATAAGGGAATTACAGACAGAATGCTGTTAAGCCACATTCTTATTTGTTCCAAAGTAATTTTCCTGTATTGGCAAGCACTAAGGAAAAGCTTCTTGTCCTCTTGTGGTAAGGGGAGAGAAAATCCAGTTTTGATTCAGCATGTCCTTCTTTTCTCCTTTTCTTCTAACTTCAGTTTGCCCTCTCTGCCAAGCTAAAGAATTGCACGTTCACCTCTCACTCTCCAGCTGAAGAAGATTGATGTGCAATTAAGATCTCTAAGGAGATGTATTAAACGCTGCAAAGATTCCAAATTCTGTCATGAATCTTCTTTTTATGTTGTTTTTCCTCTCCTTCTTATCCTGTGTATTAGTATCTCATCTCCAGGATTGTGATGACCCTGGCTCATACTCCAGTAAAAGGCAGGGGCTGAAGGTATTATAAAACTACTCACTGAAATCTGCCTCCAGTCACAAAGATCTTTGAAACTGGTTTGGTGTCATGCCTTTTTACCTGCATCTTTTCTCCTGTCTCATGCTGTGTTAGGTGAGAATTTGATGAGTCACAGTTGCTGCAATGTGGCTGGCTTTGAATGTTATCCTAAGACTTGAAATTTTTTCTTTTTAATATTGAAAGAACTCCTAAGTTTTGGAAATTCTCTTCTATGGTGGCTTCTTCCCTAAAACTGCTAGGAGCAGTGGAGATTTTTTGTAACTTTTGGCTCATGACAAAATACGGTAATTGTGGGAAAATCTGGAGAGACCAGTCATTTTGAGATACCCACATTTATTTTCTGGATGCAGATATTCAGTGTGGTTATATTACTTCTCACTGATTTGCTTTCCTAATATTTGATAGAGCTTCTATTCCAAAGTGAAGGTATTTCCTTTCTTCACTTGTATCTTGGTGCTTGGTTTTCCTTAGGGTTTTTCCTGTTTTTACATGTCTTCAAGTAGTTGTGTGTTTTGGTGTTGTGTGTGGCTTTTTTGTATTTGTTGTTTTTGTTTTTTCTTTCTTTCTTCAATCATCCTTCTGTGTAGTTTACTTGTGGATTTTGGTGCAGGCAATATTGAGCATACCAGAGTGCATTTGTATTTCAGACATCTTTTCACAGAAGACAGTTCTTCTCCTGCATAGTGGTTACTACTAATCTGAAATATTAAGTCCATTGCCCTATTTCTTGCCATATGCATGATACTGTTCTTTTGATGGACCATTTTTCAGCATTGCTGTGCTGACACTGGTATGTAGATATTGGGTCTATAATATTACTGCCTTATCTGTACATACTGAATTCTAAGATTGCTGCTTATGTTTGAGTTTGCAAATATTTTCTCTCTGTCTTGTATTATAGATTTGTTTTTGATTTAGTTGAGTGAAATGGAAATCTTCCTGCTTATGTCTGCGAATTTGGAAATCAGGCCTTATATGATGGCAGACTAAGAAAGAAGTAAGGCATGTTTTTGTGTCTTATTCCTTATTGGCTTGTCATCTGGGATAGAGAAATACTCCACTAGGTGCAGCTTTTCAGAGAGCAGATCAAAGCAAGAAAATATTGTTAGGTTGAATGTTCTTTGTTTATAGAGAGGATTCATGGCAGCAAAGACTGTTGAATTTTATCTCTACTTTTGTAAAAATCTGTGATAAAATTCCTTCAACAGAAGGCAGAAGTCAAGCCTTGATTACTTGCTGTCCATAAGGCCTGTGTTGTAAGTTTAGATAGAGCATTAGTTTCAGTGTTGTGAACAAATTGGACTACAAGTGATTATTAAGTTTTCCCTGCAGTTTCAATTGCATTGAATATTCTTCAGTTCCTAGCCAAAGTAATTGTAAAAAAAAAAAAAAAAAAAAAAAATTGTGCTCTGTTAACTTCCAGTGCTGCTTTTTGTCTTCCCTGCTGGTGAATTGACCTGCCTGTACAATTCCTGCAGTAGTGTCCTCTAGAGTAGGAGTCCCTACAGCTGTAAGGTTTTACTGTGATTGGCATTCTGTATGCAACCACTTCAAAAGTGAAATCAGCTAAGGGAATTGAGCTCATAGGATAGTTAAGAAAAAGTCTGAGGACTGCAGAAAAGCAGCAGTTATGATCTTCAGAGCAGAATCTCCATCCTGTAAAGGTGCTGAGCAATTGTAAGCCCTATTAGATGTGATGGAAGTCAGCACCTATAGTCCATAATGTAAGATTATGCAAAACTTTTAAATGTTTGCTTTTTCTGGAAATGTTTGCCACAGAAATTATTTTTTTTTCAGTGCTGAAATCCCAGCAGGGCCAAATACTTTCTTCTTCATTTGTTTTTCTAAGTATTCGAAGCCAGTGGCAGACAACAAACAACAGTGTGTTGTGATGGTGAATGTGTCCACTTTGCTCCTTGTAAGAGCAGAGCTGCTGTTTAAAGCCAACAAAATTGATGAGTTGAACACAAGAACTGAAGGTAGGCAATAGAGTTAACTTGGTTTTGGTGTTCTCTCTTTCTGAGTATTTCTCTGTTTCAGAAAGGAGGAAGAGGATATTATATTTTTTGCCATGCTTTGTGTAAAGGAAGAAGTGATGTACTAAGGAATGCAGAGTCCAGACTGAGCAAATACCTAACTAAACTAATAGAAACAATATTGATGCCCTCATGTGACTATTGTCCCTAAAGTTAAGCCTCATGAATGAGGTTCCTTCCAAGAGCTGGAAGCATAAATAATTATATTTTTACATTCATAATTTATATAAAAAGCCATCACACTTTTTTTTTTGTCTTGTTAAAATATCTTTTGTAGCCTGGATGTTTTATTTGATATGATTTCTTTTGCTTCAGAAAAGTAGTATGAATTAAGCTATAACTGCCCCAATGGAACAAAGTTAATAGCTATTTAAATTAAACTACAGCCTCCAGTGGATTACCACCTCACTCTCTTTGCTCTAAAATAGAGCCATTTTATCCCCTAGGTTACATAGTCTCCTTGTCGGTCATGGGAATTTAAATTTGATGCATTATCCACAGGAGGGCTCCCTTATTGTTCCCTGAAGGTAACAGAAACATATTGGGAGTTTCAAGGGGAAATTTCAGTTTCAAAATGCAAATGCTAGCAATACAGAGTTCAAAGAAAGCCTCTTTTCTAGCTCACACCAGAATCTGGCTTCATGAGAAATTTTATGCAGACCAGCCTTAATGTACTTTCTGTTTTGCCTCTGAAACTAATATAAAGGTTGTGAATAGTGTTCCTGCATTATATCTGCACATTCTGAAATAACTTCTAAAGTGGTTTTGTTTTCCCCAAGATGTTAGCATTAAGTCTGTGGAGAACTACAAAAGCAGCTCACATCAGGGTTGATGAAAAGAAGATAAATACAAACACCATGCTGCAAAGATGTTTACAGAATATGATGAATCCTCAGATGTTTCTCCAATTGTTCTGTATTTATCTTATCTTTTCTAATGGAGGATGTTGGGAAAGGAATTGGACTAGGACATCTGGTAAGGAATACCCTAGAATAATTCCTAAAACAAATCTTTTGTGAATCAACAGCATTGTCAGTTTCCCTTTTTGTGCTGCCTTGGCCTAGTGCCCTTATAATGAAGGAGAGATAATTCCTTTCATTTTTTACAGACCATAAACAGTCTGCTAAAGTGTCTGTGATGGGAAGCTTTTTATGGCGTGTTTGGGGAGAGAGATGTGAACATTTTTCATATGAAAAGCTGCAGCTTGCCAGTGTGTTTTGGTTGTTGCATAAAATCATATTTGGTGACTGAGCAGTGAAAGAACTTAAGTCAAGGACTTCTGAGTTACTGTTTTCTTTTCCCATGTACAAATTTTGAAGCAAAAAAAATAGTATTGACTAACATGGTAATTTCTTTCCTTGATGGATGTGCATCTTGGGTTGATGTCCATCAGTTTTTCTGTTTTACTGCTTTTCTATCTAGTTCCAGGTTGCTCACTCCAAGGAAATGTGTCCCTTCAAGGGAAGTTTGCAGCATAGGCAATATTATTCAGCATAATATCTCACCTATTTGGCATGAGAACATCTTGTGAAAAAAATGTCAAGTGCCCTGGTGAACTCTGAACTTACTGAAATCTTTTAGCCTGTTCCATTGGAGAAGAAAATCTCAGGAGATAACTCACAAGAAAAGTCTTGCAAACCCAAGTAGAAGAGGATTAGATTCCACCTATTTGTCTGAGAAATAACTAGTTATTATCTGATAGCATTAAATGACACGATGAAGAGATGCCAAGCTATCAGGGAATAATTGGAAATTGCTTGCAGCTGTGTCCAGCATAGATGATTTTATTTCCTTCAGTGTTAGATTGACTTTTCTTGTGCTGCTGTGTGGAGAAGAATTTGGGAGAATATTTAGAAGTAAGAACTATGAAGTTGGCTGTGTGGCTGCTGTGATGAAGGCTGAGAAATGGCATGAGATAGTAGTCAAAAATGGTCAGAATTCCTGGACTGCAGACCTAGTTCTGATATCAGGTCAGCCTGCTGTAGGTGTGAAAGTAAAGGCTAATGTTTGTAATACACCATAGGGTCTTTACAAGGTTTATTGTCAAAAGTTTTTGATATCCATGGATTTGAAATGGCATGTGAATAAACAGTATTATCATTCATATTTATGACAGTAAGAGACCTTTGTGTTGCAGACATTTTAGAGCCATCTAAGTTCTGACCATATATTACAAAATGATTAAAAATATAGACATGAGAGGACTGTATACAGGTATTCTACATGATTCTTTCAAGCTAGATACCAAGATCTTAAAACTAATATTGAAGTTTAAAAGTGGTTCAGAACAAATAATACATTTGCATATGTACTCTTCTTTCTTGGCCTACAGAAATGGAGAAGTTTTGGTTAAATCATGCTCTTCAGGAACTTCTTTAGCAAATATTTCTTGGTGAATCTGGCCTCTTTTTCACCTTTTCTCCATTTCATTGAGCCCATCCAAATTTGCATTATCTGGGAAATATGCTATTTGAAATGTGCGTCTTTTCAAGACTGGAATATTCCTCTAATAAATACCATTTGCTAGAACATCTGCAAATGCAAAAAGGCTGCAAAAATAACCAAATCACACGGTATGCCTATGAAAACTACAGGAATTAGATGATACAGTGGTAAAAACATAATTCTTATCTACAGCTCTTGTTAGTACAGTTTTTGTGAAGCTGTAATGATGATGAATGATGACCTTGAAATCTCTTTCATCCCATTGCTGAAGAAGAGGTAAAGTAGGTTAATGTTTCTGTCTGTAGTATTATATTTGAATGTGAATTAAACACCTTTTTTTGTGCCTATGCTGGATTTTCTTCTAGAAAATGTTACACAAACACCCTTGTAGTTCCTGACAAGATGTGCAATAAGAGCTTCAATATAGCTCTTATATTGAAGTATTATTTTGACCTCCCAGAGATGTGCTCACACACTATTGCGACATGTGCATGTTTTCTTTTATGCCAGTGGTAGTCAGATTGTTGAGTATATTAGTGAAAGATTTCTACTTGAAATCTACTGTGTCAGTGGGGCTCCATCATATCCCACAGACCATCTCTGAAGTGGTGCAAAGTTTCAGAATTTGAGAAAATAAGTCAATGCATTATGTTCTTTTCTATTTCTGTTTCTCTTCAAACTTGGTCCTGTGTACCTACCATTCATTCTTTCAAGAACTTCTGTGCATCCACAAGCTGGATTTTCATGGGTAAACACTGAGGTCTCACAAGGTGACTTTAAGGACTGAGTTTTGGTGGAGTTGTGTCTTAGCTGCGGCTGTGAAATTGGAAGGAACAGTAGTAAGATCTTCCTGTTGAGGACAGTTCCTTGTGGCACCCTTTTGAAGGTCAGTTGGAGACTTGCATTGCAGCTCATCTTGAGGCAATACAGACAGCCCCTGGCTTGCAGTTGTTCTAAATGCAAAAAGACCTAGTCTTTTCATGAGGGCACATCTGTAAAATGCCCCCCCCCCCATTATGTACTGATGCCCATTTCACACAATTTAGGGATTAAGAAGAGTGCCTTCCCAGAGGCTGATCATAATTTGCACATCACCATATCCTTAGAGGACATGTTACACTCCCTAGCGTGCCCAGTTGTCACCCTGTCCTTTTAAAAGTTTTGAAGTTCTTCTAAAACTTTTCCTATACCTTCTGATATTTACATATTTCTACTAGAGTTTCTTACGCACTGTCATGTAAATAATAATTGTTTTACATTCTTCTTTCTGGGAGGAAAGAATTAATAGACTGCTACTTTAACCAGTGTGGTTGGAGAAGTAACAATTTCATCCTCCAATCCACTACCACTTTTAGAATTCTACATATTACAAAGTCAGAAATAAAATTCCCTCCTTTTACTTCCTTTTACTCTTTCAATC
Organism: Vidua macroura; assembly: GCF_024509145.1. Lineage (NCBI taxonomy): Eukaryota > Metazoa > Chordata > Aves > Passeriformes > Viduidae > Vidua > Vidua macroura. The sequence continues at coordinate 21,073,954 of NC_071576.1, read as the reverse complement.
TTAGTGTGCGTGCATGAGTTATTTTGTGTCGTAGTGCAACACCCAGTTTTCATTTATTTTTGTGCTGTGACCTCTTGAAGATGAGTGACACTTGCATTCATCTCAGCTACTTTTTTTATCGTGTTGCTGTTTGTCTTTGCTTTGTGTGAAACTTTTTCACTTCCCAGTTGCTCTCAAACATGTTGACTTCCACTATTTATCCCTCTACCTGTTGCTCGGGTGGGTCTGCAGCTTGCTGATCTGCAGCTCACGTGGGCTTTTGCTCCAGTTGAAGCGTACTGAACGACAGAGGCCACAGAAAGGCAGTTCTGGCTTCCTGCAGGCCCTATGGACACTGCCTGTCGGTGCTTCCAGAGGATTTGTTAGCTTGTGTATGTGTTGGTGCAGCAGCCACCTGCCCTCTTCAGCTGGGTTCTGTGGAGGGAAGGGCTTTGCAGTGCCAAAGGGTGCTACTCCTTCCTCTCTAGGCATCGCTACAGCAGGGCAGTGTCCAGTGTCCAGTTTCAGCTTGCCTGGAGGTGCTTATAAAACCAAAGCTATCTTTTGAGTCCAGTTTGGTGTTTTAGTGTTTCAGTAGTGTATCAGCATGGTTATTCAAGAGTTTATTTATCTTTTTATAGATCCTTTTATTTGTAATCCTGATGCACTTTTAGTATACTGCAGTAAGAATTGTCAAAGTACCTTAAATGTAAAAGACTTGGGGAGATTAAATGAAAATTCCTTGTATTACTCTGTTTCTCTTGTGAGGTTTGTTTTGTTTCAAGCTTAGGTACCTACTTTTACTGCAGCTACAGGATTTATCTGTGCTGTTTTATGCTGGGATCATCTCACAAATGGTGGCAAATTCAGTAGAAGGGTGTGCTCCCTGCCCTTGGCTTCTGTTGCTGTGGGTAAGTTGATTTCTCTGCAGTGCAGGGTTATATCAAGGTACCTCAGTACTTTTCTGTTGTAAAGACACCCACCTTTTCCCCTCAGCTCTTTATAGTTGGCTCTGTGGTTTTTCTGTGGTTTTTTGTTTCTCCTGTACATGCAGAAGGCTGGCAATCCCAAAAGGCTAAAGATGTGTAGGAGATGGAGACAAGTGAAAAACTTTTTGCTGAAGATCAGGGCATTGAAAGAGCCAGAATTCCAGAGGTCTTTGCTGGTGTTCACTTTCCTTTGTTGTATGATAACCACTTAGAAGATGTATATTGATACTACCCCACACACTGACACCTTATTTAACAGGATTTCCTGCAATTTCTGTCCTCTAAACACTCCCTTGAGGCATTGAGGATTCTTTTTTAACAAGTCGTAAATATAAATATGCATGAAAAAAGAGGGTACTTGAGTGCTACATAACATTCATTCCAGCCACAAAGTTAGTAGATGTGTCCCATAAACACCTGGGGGTTGACCTTTTTAGATGCCTCAGTCTTTGCAGCCAGGGATTCATGCATTCAAATAGGCAGAAAGAAGTGAACAGGACATGGTGTGAGAACTGGGAAATTAGGAAATGATGATATAATTTGGTCACATCTGATGGAGAATGGTGTCTGGTTGTATTTCAGGAATTGCAATTTATTGCAATCAACTGAGAACACCATCAGAGATTGTACAGGTGTAATAGGACACTCCTCCTCCTCCTAAGGCTTTAAGTAGGGTTGTTGTAGGGAATAGACTACCAATCCCCAAGCAGGGATTTGGCTCTAGTAGGTTCAGGGAAAGAAAGATACTTGTATCTCTGGGCAGCATGTGTATACTAGAGCCTCAAAATTCATTAGCCAGCAGTATTTCTGAGGTCCCTGCCTCACGTCCGCTATCTTATGGGATAAAGGCTGGCTGAACTTTTTCAGGGGGAGAGCTCTTTTATATACTGAGAGAAGAACTTGAGGTGAGAGTTCAATATCTAAAATTTGCCTCTGAATTCGCAGGTAGATATGTGTATTAGCAATATTAAACTTTCTAAACACTCTAATAATATAGCTGTTCATGGATATATGGTTTGAGCCTGTTTCTGTGAGATTGTTTGGATGCTGTCTGCTGATGCTATGATATATGTACTTTACCTGAGCTTGCCATGTCATTGTTATGCCCTGACAGGATGTGAGAGCACCCTTCCTCCCTTGCTTGGTAGGAGGACTCCTCCAAGAGCCTTGTGCATGGAACATGACTGTGAAGGACAGTCTGCTGCATTAGACTTCCTTGCCTTGTGCATGCTTTTTGCTTCTTCCTTCTGCAATGCTTAACTAAAGTCTGATGAGAGCCAAACATTTGAAAAAAAAAAAGCCTGTAAGGCAGGTAATGGATACTATGCAGCAATCCTGCGTCAGAAACCCAAATCCCTTGGGTTTGGGTGTGAGACATTTGGGGAGTGAGGATGGGTGTATTTATTTTATCTTTTTTTCTTCTTTTTTTTTTTTTTTTTTTTTTTTTTAATCCAGTAAGATAATTTCGCCTGATTGCCTGATAATGGAGTTTGCTTACTCTGTTTTTTGATCCTGTAGTGCAGCTGCTGCTCTATTTTCTACATGGCTGGGCTTTACTGCAGACCTGTCGAGCCATAGCTGACTTTGATTTTTCTTTTCTGTGTGGTTTTTGTTGTTGTTGTTTTTGGTTTTTTTTGTTTTTTTGTTTTTTTTTTTTTAGAGAGAAGAGATTGCCATAAGCCAGAGTTATGGCAGTGCAGCCCAAATATATAATTATCAAGGCAGGAAGGTGCCTTGGGCATCCCAGCCTGCCTGCAGTTGGCATCACTTAATTAGCTTAGCCTTGCTTTTTGAATATTTCTCACAAGAAACTCATTTCTTTTGTGATGAGTTTGTATGATCTCTGTTATTTGTTTACTTATTTGAGCTTTTGACAATCGTTTGTATTTTGTTTTGTTTTGGATTTTTCTTTAAGTGGAGGGAAATGAGCAAGATGAAGAGCTCATTTAAGAAAAATATTTTTGTCAACTTCAATGTGCTTGTGACAAGGCGGGAGCTCCTAATCTCTCCTTAATATCTAGGAACACTTTATAGTTGTCATGTAAATTTTAAGAATCATATCATGATCCTTAATTCATCCCTGTGGTATAATCTTGGCCAAAGCATCCCAAAACTTAGCAGGAATCCTACATCTCCATCCTCCTTAGCACTTTTTTGTAGCATGGCACTACAGGTCTGTGCTATGTCCAGTGAGCTCATAATGGGTTGGGAGGAAGGACAAGAGGGACTATAGTGTATGCTTGTTGAAATAGGGAACATTTACTTGAATAATGGTAATTAAATAGTATTCCAGGACAACACCCTGAGTTGGATGATCTTTTACCACAGAGTGAGTGTGTCACCTTAAAGTTTAACCAGTGAAAGATTTGGATGCTGTATCAGACGATATAGTGTTAGGTAAGTTACTTTAATTAACTGTTTGCACACTCTTCATTGCAAAGGCAGGGTAACACTTAGGTTAAATCTCTTTTATTGTGTCCTGTTCAATTGCAGAAATGTAATAGTACACCTAAGAATTTTCTGCTGTAACTGTGTCACGTAGATCGTTATTGTTGTATACTCTTGTCAAATAAAAACATAAAGTTGGAAAGGCTGAAAGCATTTATTGATTTCTCAGTTGAGGCATAAAAGAAGTAGACAACCTTTCTAGACTTAGGGACTTAGATCTGAGGAAGAAGAGGAAGGAAAAAGAGATATCTTTGACATAGATGACACAAGGACAGTGGTTATGTTTCTGACATAACCCGATAGGCCTGATGTTGAAAGTGCTGTCTCTTGCTGTGAAAGGAGAGGTATAAATGAGGGGAGAACTAGGTGCTGCCTGAAGTATTTGCTGGCAATGTTTTAATACAGTGTGTCTCATATATAGGTATAATTTTAAATATTTTCCAAGCAGATGGATGAGGCTGCAGACAGCCTATAAGCAGTGCCTTTGAGGGATGTTAGGACTGTTTCTGTTTGTTTCAAGGGGATACAGCTCCGAAGCCTAAAAGTATAAACTTTAAATATAGACATAATTCACTCTTTCACAGCTGATTATTTTGATGGGAACATGTGATGAGTTTGAAATAGAAGAGTGGGAGACTTTCAACACTGATTTAGAGTTGGAAGTCATCCATTCTGTTGCAGATTTAATCTGGTGTTGCTGTTGGTCTTTAAAAAGGCCTTTTAGAGTAGATGCAAAGCTTTCTCTGAAAATAAGCTTTTGGGGCTTCTCCTGGCTCTGCAGTGTGGGTTGCCTGCATCAAATAGCCATTAACATGCTGTTGGTAGCACTTTGCTAACATCTAGTCCTAAATGAAATGTCCTAAGTATGATTATTAATAACTGTTTTATTCCAGATATTTTATTTGGTAGATTTGTAATAGCAGTGATCCTTAGTATTAACATGCTTTCTATATTTACGACAGCTGTTCAGTCCTAGAGAGTGAAGGGTAGTGTGGAGTCTTCAGGTCACATGGTGGCATTGTGGAGAGTTGTGTTTGCTGTTTGGCTTTTAGAACATAACATTTGAATGTGTGGAAGAGTTGTATTATGCATAGAGCTAGATCTGATTTAATCTGTCATTTTATGTAGGGTGATTTCAGAGTAGTAACCCTCAGCCATTGTCAACACTGTGCTCTTATTTCAGTAATAGATGTCAGGTTATTTATTGCTGCCACCTTCCTATTATAAACTGGCTTCTTTTCACTACAACAGTTGGTCTAAATTTGGGGGTAGTAGTTTATTCCATTATGAAGAGGAAATGATTTTCACAGAGCCAGAAAACTTTGATGTATTTTTGTTATTTTTAAAGAATTATATAAAGTCCTTCATTCTCAAATAAAATATGAAACATAGATGCTTCTGTCTACTCAGAGCACCGATTCTCTCTATATGTATCCTTCCTCAAATGTCACATCCCTAGCCCACACCACACATGAGCTCAGACAGACCTAAACTTCTGTCACTCTCTCTGCCTGGAGAGTGTGACTTCTCTCACATGACTTTTGAAGGAGTTACATAGCTATAGTGTGTTGTGTTGTGCTTTGCTGTTTGCTGGATTTTTAAAAAATTCTAATTGCTCAAGACCTCAAACAGCATGATATTATCCTTTTGTCTGAAGTGGAAGCTTGTTTTCAACTCTCTGTTTTGTCTACCTTTCAAATACTTGGGTAGCAATTAAATCTACCAATTCCACTGCATTCAGCATCTACTTATTATTATTGTTTTAGGCAGATCTTTGTCATTGTGTCCTCAACAGTAAACCTTCAGTCTTTGATCTCCTCTGCCATCAGTTGTACTGGTTAAATTTAAGATACTGCTTCCTATAAGCCTTGTTCAGCCAGAGTGCTCAGTTTGGTTTAAACCTAGCTATCATCAGTTTTCTTGAAAGCAACTAAAAGCATTTAAAAAGCAAACAAAAAGCCAGTTATTAAGTTAAAATAAGCCAACCTTTAGTAGAAATAAGAACTTGTGCATATTAGTTTTTCCTAGTTTTGTTTTAGACAGACTTGTTCACAGGCATAATTGTAATATTTTTAAGGAGTAGTAAAGACAAGTTAGAGAAGACATGGGATATAGGGGATGGGTCAGAGGGATGGATGGCATAAATTCAAAAAATAGAAGATCAGCAAGTTGGTTTTTTTATGTGACTTTGTACAAGCATGATTGCATACAGGTTCTTTGTAACTTCTTGTTAACTATTTCACATCACTTTCAGTTTAGAAATATGAGATGAAAAGAAGTTATTGTTTCTTCTTGGGTGGCAGTAGCAAGATGCTAATTGAAGCTTTGGGTTGTTCTTTGTTTCTTGATCTTCACCCAAAGTAGAAGTCCCAAAAAGCTGTCTTCAAAAAGCTTAGAGTTGATGATTTTATTAGGGAGGAGGAAGGGGAACAGGCAGGAGCAGTTAAAATATAGGTTTTTTTATTTCAGGAAACATAAATCTCTGTGCTTCAAAAGGACGGGCTTTGTGTGTGCATGAGAGAGAGAGTGCAAACACTAATGCATCATGGAGGACAGGTCATTCCGCTGAACGCAGTTCAGCTCCTGAGTCTTCGGAGATTAGAGGCAGCAATAATTTCTGGCTGCTGTAATTTATGTTAATGTGGCAGCCCAGGGTTGTATATTTCTGCTGAGATGGCCATTTTTGTGAGGCTTCATTCTGACCACAGCAGAAACCTCAGGGGTTTCAGGTATTGGTGTTTGTCTTTTGCTGATTTAGCCAAGCAGTGAAACAAACATTTTCGTTTTTATTATTTAATGATGGAATTTAATGTCTGTTTTTTTCTGATTTCAGTGGGCTAAAATGGTAAAAAGAACAGGAAGGAAGCAGTAAGTTCTGCCTCTCACCTAAATTAGCCCAATGTTAATGTAGGATCTGGCACTCTTTCCAGTTCCAATGGATGAAAAGAAACATTGCTCCAGGAGCCTTCCAGTAATCCCTCAACACTAGGGGTCTTGTGCCATCACTGAGTTCCTGCTTCAAACTCCAGTTTTCCCAACATCCTGTGTTCTGCTGCAGTCTATCCCATCAGCAGGGAGAAAAGAAGTACTGGTCAAGGTCAAACAACACACTGTGGAATCACTGAAATAAGTGTCTAATATTGGAAAAGTGAAGAAAGTTTAGGGAAAGAAATTAAAACTGTTTTGGGAATTAAAGGAATTGCTTTTAGAGGTATTACTGAAAGTTAATCTTGCTTAAGTGATATCTGGGAGAGAGAAGGGGAAATACAACTCTGCTAGTATTTGATGATCATAAATACTATAGAAAGAGACAAGATACTTAGATGACTACAAGTGGAGAATAGAAAAATTTAAGGGTAAATATTATAGAAAACTTCCTGTCATGGAGATATGTCCTTGCCCTGTCAAGCTCTGGAATCATTTCCCAGGAGAATAGAAGAGCAACTCCATGGCTTGACAGGTTTTGAATTAGACTTGGAAAAATGTTAGTCCATGCAGCATGTAGAATAATCTTTCTCTTGGCAGCAAGATAGCATATGAAAGGAGGAAATGATGATCTTGCAGAAGAAATTATAGTCTAGTGATTTATGTACAGAAGTGGGCATCAGGACATCTGATTATTTTCTCTATTTTATCACTGATTTACTTTATAATACTGGGGCAAGTAATTTAATCCTTCTGTGCAACCGTGTTCCCATCTGTAAAAGGAATATTTCATCATCTGAAGAATTTACTCCCTGGACAATGCTCTCATAGCTGCATGGTACTCGGGAGTGTTATGATCATTTTTAAAAATGCCCACAGTCTGGAGCAAGCTGGAAGCTCCTTGCCCCAGGTGAGTAACTGCTTAACCTCAAGACCAAAACAGTTGGTTAAAGCATCCAGTCTTTCATTTCCTTCACCCTAACAAATAAAAGTCTTTATAGCATAGTTGATGGAAATCTCCTAGTCTGCCCTCAATTCTGCTGCATTGCTTTTGTCTTTTGTTCTCACTGTAAACTGATACTAGCTTGGGAGACTAAAAAGAGAGGAGAAGTCATTAGGCTGTGTTAATTTACACCCAGCAAGGCCACAGCCTTTGCAGTGTGTGGCTCAAACCCAGAATGGAGCTTGACATGAAGGCACTGTTCTACTGCCTGCTCATTACAGCAGATTGGTGTCATTCCCGTTGTCCTCTAACAAGCTTGTTTTTCCAAATTACTCGCTCAGTCTCCTACAAGCAGCCACTAGCAATCATGCCAATTTCATCACCACTTTTCCCCTTGAGGATCTTCCCTTATCCCTTGGTACTGCAGTTGTGTTCAGCCTGAGCTGTCTACCATGGAAGGAGAGAGGACACTTCCCTCCACCTTGAATAAAAGCTCCTAACACACATTAAAAATGAGATGTGACCTGAGATGTCAAAAGTCTGGCATCCCAAGCTAGGCACAGTAAGTAATGTCTCACTGGGGTTTCCACAGCATTTTCTTGGCATACCCACTGACTAGCCTGGTGCCAGATTTCAGGCACTCAGGAAGGGTTTCTTCTGTAGGAAGCTACAGCAAGACTGTAATAGATCCAGTGGCCCTCAGGCAAGCAGTCAGCTAGCAAACCTTTAGGGAGCTTGCTGGGCTTGTTTGAGAACACCTGAGGCTACTGTTTGTTCATATAAATAATATTCCAAAGAACAGCAAACCTTAAGTTCTCATTATTCAAATTTGGATTTGGTGTGTCTTGTTCACACTGTTTATTTATTTTAAATTATTTGCTGGGCCACTGAAGGGCTACATTAATGCAAGGGCTGGCCTTCTTACCATGGACCTTTGTTTCTTGTTCTTCACCCGAAATAGAAGTCCTGTTGTTCTCAAAAAGCTAAAAGTGGATGATTTTATTAGGGAGGAAGAAGGGGACAAGGCAGGAGCAGTTAAAGTATTGGGTGTTTTCATTTACACTAATGTGACTTCTCTGGGATCACTGTCATTATTGTTTATTGATGCCAGTTTTATTGGTAAGGCAAACAAACAGACCCAGGCTATCTATAATCCTGGAAATGGAATAAAACTGATCATTAAATCCAGGGACTTTCAGCACTAAAAAGCTTCTGGATGTTTGGAGGAATACAGAGCCTTGTAAAAACCATTGAGTAGAGTTAACATGACAATTTGCTTGTATGTACCACAATGCTACTTTAACCTGGAGTGTAACAGCAGAAGAATCAGAAAAAAGTCAGTGTTTAGGGGCCAGGAAAAATAATCCAGCTTCACTATATGAGTCCCCCTTGTAGAATATGCCTTCTACACTGTTGAGTCTGCTCTGTGTCCAGAAAATAGCACAAGTATTATGCATTGATAATTGAAACAGCTGTCATCTGCTCTCAGAATTAGTTTCCCAAATAGTCTGTGAGACAAATCTGTGGGTTTTTTGCCTCATCTTGGAAAAAAAATTACAGAATAAAAACATTAATTGATGCAGGTGGAGGAAAATAACTCAGGAATCCCAGTATTTTTAAAGTACGACTTTAGCCAGCAAGATACCTTTGCAAAATCAGCTTTGTAGCACTTGTTTCTCCAAGTACTTCAAGAGAAAACACACATGCTGCATATGCCCAAGCTGTCTCCGTGGCTCCACCTGCTCTACCACAGCCTGCTGGAGTGTGATCCTCCCACTCCATATTATCTGACTCATGCCACAGAATGATTTGTTAAGAAGGAAAAGAGAAAGCCAACTTGCAGCAGGCTTTGTTCTTTTGATATAAAAATTTCCGCTCCCTTTGCTTGTTGAGTTGACAATTCCCATGTAAATATTTTTTTCGTAAGAGGTGCAAGATGGCACAAAGGTCCAAGTAGGAGGGAGCTAAATTTGAACCCTAAATGAGGGCATTCTCTGTCCCTGTTTTAAGATGTAGAATTGAGAATGAATGTTGGTCTCAAATCTTTCTGTCTATTACTGGGATTTGAAACTGCATTGTCACATTGTCAAAGACACCAAGCAAAGAAATCCTGAAAGAGAACAATTTGCCATCCTGACTAATTTCTTTCCTTCCTTACTTCCAGCCTATGGTCTTCTTATGAATGCTCAACAGGGCCTCACTGGACCTTGTTAGTGTTTAAATAATAGGTGTCTTGCTGACACCTGATACAAAATTCATGCCTTTTTTCTATCATTCATAATATAGGTTTTCTAAAGTACAAAAATTACTTTAAGGTTTTGTGGAAAAGTCTGTGTCAAAGCAGCCACGGTAGGGAATAAATCTTCCAATTCTGACCTGGTTAAAGGCTTTAGCAAACAAGGTGAGGAGTGGGCTAAAACATAAGGAAAGGAACTCACTATGAAGGGGCTGTGTACATGTTCTGTCCCTGGCAGGCCTCCTTGGCATCTTTGTTGTAGGTTTTGTCCAAGGCAAAACTCAATAGGCAGTTCAGGGATTCTCTGTCACAGTTATGTTCCCATAGTGATGATGCCTTTTTTCTTTTGACAAGTCAGAAGGGTGAAAGATTTACTGTTATCAAGGAAAACATAAAGAGTCTCCATCCTTTTTTGGATGTGGGTGGAAGCCTTTCCACAAAGGATGAGGAAAAGACTGAGATACTAAATGCCTTTTTTGCTTCAGTCTTTTGTGGTTGGACTAGCTATCCTCAGGCACTCAGCTCTCTGAGCTGGAAGACAGAAATGAGGAGTAGAATGAAGTCCCCATAATTCAAGAGAAAACAGTTAGTAATCTGCTGCTCCACTTTAATGCACACAAGTCTATGGGGCCGTATGGAATCCACCCAGGAGTACTGAGGGATTCTCTCACAGAAGAGCTTGAAAAGCCACTCTTAATCATTTATGAGCAGTTCTGGTTGAGCAGGAAGGTCTCAGAAGACTGGAGGTTAGCCAGTGTGATACCCATCTACAAGAAGGGCTGGAAGGAGCCTCCAAGGAATTACTAGCCTGTCAGCCTGACCTTGGTGCCAGGGAAGGTTATGGAACAGATCATCTTGAGTGCCATCATGTGGCACACAGAGGACAACCAGGTGATCAGACCCAGCCAGCACAAGTTTATGAGAGACAGGTCCTGCTTGACCAGCCTGATGGCCATCTATGACAGGGTGACCCACCTAATGGATGAGGGAACGGCTGTTGGTGTTGTCTATGTGGACCTTAGTAAAACCTTTGACTCTGTCTCCCACAGCATTCTCTTGGAGAAACTGACTGCTCATGGCTTTGACAGGCACATTCTTTGCTGGTTAAAAAGTTGGCTGGATGGCCAAGCCATGAGTGGTGGTAATGGAGTTAGACCCAGCTGATGGCCAGTCTCAAGTGGTATTCCACAGGCCTCAGTATTGGAGTCAGTTGAGTGCAATATCTTTATCAATGATAGGCATGAAGGGATTGAGTGTTCCCTCAGTCAGTTTACAGACAATACCAAGTTGGCCGGGAATATTGATCTGCTTGAGAGCAGGAAGGCTCTGCAGAGGGATCTGGACAGGCTGGACAAATGAGCCAAGGCCAGTGGTATGAGGTTCAACAAGGCCAAGTGCCAAGTCCTGCACTTGGGACACAACTACCCCAGGCAGTGCTACAGGCTGGGGGCAGAGTGGCTGGAAAACTTCCCGGCAGAAAAGGATCTTAGAGTGTATAGACACTGAGGACCTGGGGGTTCTGGTTGACAACCAACTGAACATGAGCCAATGTGTGCCCAGGTGTCCAAGAAGGCCACTGGCATCCTGGCCAGTATTAGCAATAGTGTGGCCAGGAGAGCCAGGGGAAGTGATTGTCCCTGGAGAGCAATCGTGAGCAGTCTTGGTGTTTCGCTTACTTAAAACTTAACAAAGAACAAGAGAATGGTCTTTAGAAAATAATTCTTCCAAGCTGAAGGAGCTGGTGACTAGCCATTATGTGACAGTTTACCTAATTTCATCACTAAGTACATTGTCCCTTACACACCTGCCTAGTCATGACTCAAGTAGTGAATGCTTTTACAGTCTGTAATTTGGAGATGTTGTAAAGATAAGTAAGATACAGCAAAGTGCAGTTACCCTCATTATAAGAACAGGATCTAACAGATTTGTAAGGATGTGTAATGTGCTTAAATTCATTTTAAAAGCCTTTTTTTTAAAGATTTTATATGTAACGCACAAGTGTGTGGTATGGTAACAAGCTGAACCTAGATATTAGAATGCATGATTTGCCAAAGGGTTTCATTAAGGCCAGGAGTTTAGCCAGATGCAGAGATGACATTTATTTTGATAATCACTCTAACTTTGGATATTTCTATTAACAGGGAAGTTGGAAAGGGTACTAAACCTCGTGGTTTAGATCAAGATTGGAGATGAGGATATTGCCTTTTATGTTAGGATCTGATTGTCTCCTTGCCACCTACAGCAGAATTTCCCTGTGTGTTCATGTCAATGGTTGGGTCTTGGCAACTATTGCTTCGTGAGCTGGGCTTTGTGAGCACACCAACCTTTATATTTGTATCTTTCTTGAGGCTCAGGTTTAAGCAGATTCGTAATTGCTTGCTCACTAGATTATCCTTTCTTTCTTCCTTCACTTTTGCCTCCTGCAGATGTTGGTTGTAAATTTTCTGTCACAGTTATGATGCTTTTGTGCTATTCTCTTGCCTCAAAGTGGTTTCCTTGCTCCATGTAGTTAGTGGTATATATACAGGTGAAACAGCACATGTCAGCCAATATCTTTAAATTATTTGTTCCTCATTTTCCTTTCCCTTTTCTTTATTTCCATTCCTCATTGCATTTCTGTAATGCCAGTTTCTGTTAGGGATCTCCTTCTCCATAAAACAAAACCTTATTAAAATGTAACTATGCAGATATTTGTATTTAATGTAAATAAAGATTAGCTTTCATGTTTAAAAGTTAAGTCACTGATTAAGTAACCTGTAGACTTTTTGGCAATCATGGTAATAAGAGTATTTATGAAGATATGGTCTGTATTTAGGGAAAATTAATCAGTTTAGAAGTAAAATCTATATGGCTGAAGGAAATAACTGTCTTTTACAGAAAAATAAAAAAGGGTGCTAGTGGGAAAGAGATGTCACTGTCATCAATTAAAAATTGAAGGACACATTTAAGACTGAAATGAAAATAAATCAGACCTAAAAACATTGCTTCTTCTTGCACTGTATCTGTTCCATAGACAATGCAGGACATCATCTCCAGGGCTGTCAATCAGAGATGGTTTAGTGAGTGCCAGTCTCAGTAAAAAATAATTAAATTGACAGAAACTACCGAGCTGGATTATCTCAGTGTCTAGAAACCTCTCACCTCTGCAGAGCAAGGTTATTTAAGCCCGTATTTATATGAGAAAATGAATGCATTGGTCTCTTTCAGCCTGGTTCCTATTCATTTACTTACTAAAACCAGAGTGATAACTCAGCGTGTTAATTTTGCTTGAGAGAAACAAACGCAACTTTTCCATAGTAGCTGCAAATATACTGCTACATTGAATGAACTGATTATGTGAGTATCCTGATCCACATGGGGCCGAGGACCAAAGATCAATAGCAACAGATTTTAAGACAGATCAGAACTCTGCTGATGGAATAGGTTCTGTGTAAACCTTGGCAGTCTCAGCAGTATGAACATTTGTATGTGACTCATTAGCATAATAAAAAGAGGCAGGATATATGTCAGAATGTATGTCTGAAGCCAGGAGAGATGTTTTTTAAACCTTCTGCATGACCACCAGAAATTTACACTGCCTCTCTATATTTTCCAATAAGTTGGATGGTGTAACCAATAACCTCTTCAAGAGATTAGGAAGCAAAATTCATTTGTAGGCTTACTTTTCAAGTGTTGAAGGTAGTACAGATGAGTAGAACAGGTAGGTGTAGCTGTAATGATTTCATATATTTGTAGAAAACTGAAGAGCAACGTCAAAGGTAGCTTTTTAAATTGTTGTATGTAGAACTGCAATGTAAAGGCTGTTTTTATAATTTGCTGATTGAAATAGAAAAGAGTGTTGGAAAAAATAAAGCACACTTTTTTCTCTATAATTAAAGTATATTTCAATGTATTTCTGTATGTGAATAGGATAAGTGCTTAGTTACTATTTTTACTGACTTAAAAACTTAGACATTTTAAATTGAGAGTTTCACTTTTATATGAAAATGTAAAGGCTTTCTTTTGAAACACTATGTAGTCTTTTTTAGATTCTACTTGACATTATTGTTTTGGGTGCAACAGTTTGAATATTATTTTCATTTGTAGTAGTTTCAGTTAGATTGCATATGCATTTTTGGGGGTGAATGAAACATACAATAAAGTGTTTCATGCTTGTGTTAAAAACTATTGTATGAATGGATACTCTGACTTTTTGTAGGAGAATGGAAAATGTAAAGGTATCCAACCTGTTTTCATTCTCCATGTGTCCAGAAAACTCTTGCTGTGATTGATGTGACCTCAGCCTTCTGACAAAAGGAATCTGATCAGGTTATTTCATTTAAAATGGATGCAAACCAAGAAGAATTAAAAGCATCAGCAGGACAATGGCGTGAAAGCTACAGACAGAAAAGGATCATTGCTAGGAAGAAGCTACAACTGATCCATAAAACTTGGTGCTACTTTCCTAGTTAGACATTTTTGGGATGAATGATAGAATAGGAAAGGAAGACTTTCCTTGAACATCCCAGATGAAACTAATTGGGAAGTAAAATCTTTCCACCTCTCTTGCTCCCTGGGCATTTGCTAATGGAAAAACCTTGTATGAAGGAATTTTCTTGCTACGTATGTCAAAAGCCAGAGTATTTTGAAGGTACCTGAGGGAACTGAAATTACATAATTTGAATTCTATCAATAGTCTAAAAGGAGAGAGCTGCTGAGAAAGGGAGACTTGGAGTCTTACTATGAAATTACCATTCTGGATATTATTCTGACAATGAGATTGAAGAAAAGTCCCAGCCAAGTTGTGAGTTGGTGGGTTTCAGTCTGGTTGAAAAAAACAGGCATGACCCTGATCATGTTCAGGAGCACAGCTCACTCTGTTTTAGGAATCTTGGCAGCTGGAATACTTAAATAGTGAAGAAAATTATGCTGACTTGATGTGAATTAATCAGAGTAACTTATAAAGATTAAATATACACCCCCATCAGTACAAAAAAAGTCCCTGCCTACTGGCCATGGTGCTCATCTCCAACCCACACACATGTGGAAAGACACTGGAGCTGATTACAATCTGTAAGAATATTATTTTTAACAGTTGTAATAGTCCACTCCTGAATAATCATTGAGTGTACCTTTAAAAAAAAACCCAAACCCAGCCAACAAAAAACCGAACCCAACCAAAACTAGAATATATTCAGATGACTAAAATACAGTTCCTTTCTTCCTACGCAGACCTATTATGCTCCAACATTCCCAATGAAAGCATCTGCAGCAAATCACAAGCAGGATTTTAACCATTTAGTTGTCTGATGTTCAGTTTTTCTGATCATTGTTTTGCAGCTTGGGGAGTGTTCTACCAAGGTAAATTTTTGAAAAGAAGAAAAAAAAGGTAAAGTTTTGAAAAGTCATTACCTTGCTATGGAATAATTTAAAATTCCTTCTCTGAATGGCACAGAGATATTCTATGACATTAATCCTGTCTGCTGTTAGAATTTGCCTATCAGCCTATCACCTTTATAACTGAGCACTTGGGTTAATGAGTTGGCATTCCTCTTTCTCTTTAGAAGTGTGGAGGGCAGGCAAATCAAAGTAGGCTGTTAAATTTTGTAGAAGACAGATTTTGAAATGTGCCCTAGAATGGAGCCTGTGGCATAAGTTGGGAAAAAGAGACTGGTGGAAGATGCTACCATGGCTCTGTATTTCCTCTAGCATGTACTGTCCAGCTCCACCTAGTTGGTGGAGTATTTTTTTGTCTGGAATTGTTTATCTTCCATGTTTTTGAGACGAGCTTTGGATGTTCATTTTGGCTCTGATGGTTAAACTCTTTGCTTTTAACACAATTGGGTTTTAGCAAAATGTTCTATTATGTGCTGTTCAGAAATAGTTAAAGGATAAGATGTTGGGGTGGTTTTTTGGAATCATGTTCCTTTTGCATGTTGGATAGTACACATTTTATCTGAAACAAATCTCTCTAAAAGAAAATATACATTCCTGTACAAGAGGCTCAGTACTTCCTTCCCAGTCCAGATGTGCCACTGCACTATGCCAAAGGTTGGTGCAGGCTGATCTGGGTTAGCTGCTCAGTGCCAGTGCTTGGGAAATATGGTATCCTACCATCAGCTGGAGTAAAGAAACCATCAGGGAGTTGCTCTCCATGAAATCCTTTCTGTGAGGCATTTCTGCAAGTCCTCAGTTCATTGTTGCTCTTTTTATCCCCCTCTAGTTTCTGTTTCAAATTGGGATAGCTCAAAAAATGACCATCCTCTTTCGTTCTGCCAGACTGACCCCACATACAGGCTCATTAAGCCCCAGCTTGCTTATTGTTTGCACTCTCAAAGCAAATGTAAGTCAAGGGAGAGATTGGTGCTTGGCTTTGGCTCAGAATGTTGAACAAACAGCTGACTGGTTTCTAACTAACTCATTTAGAAGAAGAAAAGCAAACTCTGTTTTTAATGTTAGCTTGCTCTAGTAGCAATTTTTCTAGGGGATTTTTTTCTGTTGGATGGAAATACAGAGCAAGGATGAGTCCAGTTAGGAGCTTTGGTGTCTGTATTTTCAGGCATTAAATAGAGATACTGGAATGGAATAGAAATCCCTAATTAGCCCCTCAGAGAAACAACCCCAGATTTCCTGTGCCACAATGTGGCAAATGAAGGCCTCTATGTGGCAAACCCTACAAAGTAAATCTGGCAGGAAAGGAGAAATCAAGTACTGCTCTTAATAATGGTAGAGAAACAAAGTATTTGGTGACGTGCTGTGCTGCTTAAAATTCCTAGTCTCAGGTCCCTTCCTTCATCTCTTTTCCCCGACAAACATGTACAAAGAAACCCTTTTAAAGATGGAAGAGAAAATAAAATTAATTTCCTTCTCTGACCTCTCCCTGGAGGCCAGGAATGTAAAGATAAAATCATAGTTACAGCTTTCCAGACAGTACATACTCTCTTCCTCTGGATCAGTGTGGAAAATATCAGCTTGATGTTTCCTGAAATACCTGGTTTCTGAGAATCTGTATGAAATCTTTACAGTTTTGTGAAATCTAAAGTTTGCATATGCTGCCAAACCAAGGAAAGATCATTATGTTATCTTTAGTTTAGTTTAGGAGCATGACTTCAATGCAGTCCCAAGGTGTTGAAGAAGTAGATGATGCTTGCAAACTTCTGTCAATTGTAACTAAATATTCCAGAATCCCCAAACTAAACAACTGAAACATTTATTTACCCAGCTTCTCACCATTGCAGCCTTGCTTTATTTTAAGCCCTCTTCAGGGACAAACAGTTGAGTCACACTGGAGGTTATCAGTTACAGATTAGGAAAAAGCATGGGATGCTTAAACTGGCCATCTCTCTCACCTTCAGCGGGGGTGTTAGCATGAGTTATGTGTTAGCCTGCTGAGGAAGGATGAGTGGGAAAGGGGAATGGCTGTCAATGGCAGACATTGAAAATTACATTCTTTCTGTGATGCAAAATGAGTCCGAAGTACTCAGACAGCAGCAGACAGAGACAGGCTGAGGGAGCATCTCACCTTTGGGTTGCTGAAGAGGGAGGAGTTCAGATGTGAAAAGTGGCAAAATGAACAAAAGGTCCCAGAGTAGCAGTTTCATGAAGATTTTGTGGTGCATCAGATTTTGGTGGTACATTCAGATGGCTGTAAAAGATAAGCAAAAGATTGATGTCTGAAACTGTGGCCTTTCCTCAGCAAAGTCACCTTGTCTCTGCATTCAGCAGCAATGTTTCGATGTGCATGTAAGAGATGTTCTACTGTCCTGTGCTTGTGTTTTACCACTGGAGGGTCATCCCTCTATAATCACACCTCCCTTAAAAACCCAAGACTCTCTCATGCAGTATCCTTTTTCCTATGTCTGCAAGTCTTTTACTTTTGCTACAATCACTCTCCTCAGAAATAGAAAACTTATTTTATGCTACTATTGGCACCAGTAAGGCCCCTACAGCTTTGTTTTCAATTGCTTTTTTCATTCTTCTGTGTTTTAATTATGTGTCCTTAGTGATCAGATTTTATCCTCTGAGAAATGGAACTGTTACTTTATATTTGTGATCTAGTTTTGAGATTCTGTGGAAAACATTGTAAAGAATAAATAATAATTCCGTGGCATCTTTTCACTTTCTGGAAGATTTCCAGTCTAAATTTCTTCAGTCTATATTTTTATGCTTTTAATTTGATTTTTATTATTTTGCATTGATCTTCCATCTTTCCTATGCATCTCATATTTGCAGATTTTATTTCTCTTTTTAGTCAGCATTGGCCCAGCATTTTCATATTCAAATTTGAAACTGTCCTCCTAAATCAGTCTAAGATAGTCACAGATTTTCTTCATGTCTATTCCTGCTTAGCACTGTCAAATGGAGCTTTGTAGTATTTGATAGGCAGTCTGAAGGAAAATGAAGAAGGAAATGTCAGAGCCAAACCCACTAGCTAAGTAATAATGAATAATCAGTTTTTACATATTTACCTAAGCTTTTCTGTCTTACAAAACAAAAGAAATCAGGTTGGAATTCTACAGGGAAATTAGACTTTTGTGTGAGATTTAAAATATGTGCTCCTTTCTGGATTCTACCTACATTAATTTTCATTCAATATCTTTTCTCTTTCTAAGTGCAATGTATAACTATATATTTATTTAAAATAGATATGTAGTATGTTTTATATAATACTTTTGTCCTGTTCTTAGATTTTGATTGAAAGTCACTGTTCATTCCCAGACTGAGACATTCTGTCTGAAGCATGGGATATTTTTAATGATACCTGTATTGTAAATTCTTTTTAATGTAGAATGAACTATTGAGTAGTGTCAGTAGAATTCTAAATTAAATGTACATGAACCATGTACTAGTTCTGGTTGCCTTAAAATCTGAAATAACACTTTCCTGGAAAGCTATTTTTGGGAGTGTTTTTTTTCTTTGTGGAAGGCCCTTGCAAAGCTTTATGAACAATTTTTTTCTCTGTCATAATGGCACAAAATATTATGATGGTTAGTGGCATACTACAGCAAAGCAAAGAATATTGTCTGCAGTGGAATTTTATGTTACCTAGAAAACATTTACCAAAGAGTAAATATACTCAGAGCACTGAAATTCATGCACTAAGTTTACATATATTTGGCTTAATATTTTGTGCTGTTTGTAATAATTTTTGAGTGCTGCACTCAGGACTTCTCTAGCTGTCTCTGAAGTTCTCTACTGGTAGGATAGAAGTTTTCTAGCTGTCTCAAGAAGTTTTCTACTGGTAGGACTCATCACAGGCCTCTTCGATTCGTGTTGAATTCCACTTCTGTTTTCAAAATGTGATTTCGAGTGGTTGTGCATGTAAGGAGGCTTGGTTCCCATTTTCAGTGTGGTGGTTGTGCATGTACTCTTCTCCTATCCTTTTCTTGGCCTTGCTGTCTGAGCATTCATGTTTCTCTCTCAGTGCTCATTTCCCTGTAAAACCAGAGTAGGATGCAAGATGGAAACCCCTGGGATTTTAAATCCCAAGCCAAATCTGAGTGAGAAAGGCAAATATCACTCCCACACTCTCAATGCAACTGCTGCATTGATTTATAGATTAAAACTTTTCTTTTAAGTCTTACTGCCTTTGACTCCTTTGCAAACCCCAGAAGCTTTGTCTTTGCTGACCATAGAGGCACATATAGTTATGGAAAAGCTTCTCACTTTGTGGTGCTCTCTGTCAAGATATGTGATAATCACTCAAAATCCTCCTGACTCTATGTGTCTATATTGACTCTAGTTTAAACAAAGAAAGCAAGCATAAGAGTACAGGTTATTTTGGGAATAAAAATATAAAGTTTTCTCTACCACAGTGATCCTTGTTGTTGAACACATGGTTGCTAAAAGAGTTTGACTTTACAGCTGGAGCAATGTAAAAATAGTTTCAATTAAAAAGATGTGAAAAAGTATAAAAAGTATCACAAACATTTGGGTTTCTTAATAAAAGTCTGAAATTTGCAGAGACCAGGATGGTGCAGCTGGGTACAAAGTCTTTGTTGCTAGTCAGTTGATACAAATTTAATGAATCACTTGGCTTTTCTAGGCATGAATAATCACATATCCAGCTTGTACCAATAAAACCTGTATACCACACCCCACAATATTTTGTTGTCTTTCTGTAATTAAATTATAAACTTAAACTAAAATATTCTGCAAATTTCTCCATCTGGACCTTGTTACCAGAATAGTGGTAAATGATTCACTGTCTACAAGAGTTTCATAACACTGAAGAGGAGATGCACTCCACCCCCTTTTTACAGACAAAGAGCAGAGCCATAGGGGTTTAGTGACTTTCTCAATGTCACCTCCTAAGTCAGAGAGAGATCTCCTGTATTCTAGGCAGGCAGCCTAATGACTGAGACATCCCTCAACCCAGTGCAGTTTGTGACCTAGATGAATGTTTGGTGCATCTGGCAACACTTCAGCCATGTTTCTGCTGGGAACAGCTGTAGTGTTTGGCTGTCTTGCAGGTATTTTGCCTCTGTGCACATCTGGAAAGCTAGCAGGTATGCAAGCATGGCCACTGTGACTTTCTGGAATGTGAAAAAAACAACAGTTAAGGTTTCAGGGAGTTGTCTATTATAATATCCTTGCAGAGCTGAGCTGGGTTACCAGTAATAACTGCAGTGAATTTTCAGAAAGCTTTCGATAATGGAAATCTGCCATAAGCTGTCCTGTCAGTAGGTGGAAAAGGTCAGTTGTGTATTCTGTTGGAGAAAGAAAATTGTGGTAAAGGTCAGAAGAATTAAGACATTTTCAGTCTGCCTCATTCTGCCAGTTCCTCTGGTTCTTTACTGTGGTGCATGTTTTATAGAGTAAGGGATATAATTAGAAAGCTGAGAAACCCAACAATGAAAGCCCATCTCAAATTTTTAGCTTAAGCCCTTCAAACTGGGATTAAGTTAGTGAATGAAAGAAAGTTTTTAATACTCCCTTCTTCCTCCACAAAAACATAAGCTACAGAGCACAGTGTGTTTTCAATAACCTAAGTGATGTTAATCTAAAGTGAAACACACTTTGTTATTGAACACAGCTCTCTATCATTAAACACTGAAATCACAGCACTGGCTTTATTCTATGGTGTGCTCTAGGCTTTTCATGAGTGCTGGTGGATTTGCTCTTATTTTCTTGTAAGTAGAGTCCTTAAGATATGCATATTTTAATTGATTATGTATCTGTATTGAGCACAATGAGACTTAGCTAATGCAAGATTGGAATATAATGTTAAAAGTGGATATTTGCAGATGATTCCCAAAGAAGCTGCCTATTTGAAATCTAAGGAAATACTCTGTTTTAGTGTACATAATGAGCCTCTGGAACTCACTGCTGTATGGTGTTGTGGAATCTTAAGTACATTGGAAATCTTTAGTGAACTAGAAGTGTTATATGGAACAATATATATAACTAATGAGCAATCTCTCACTGAAAAAAAATGTTTGGAAAAACCTAAAAGAAATGCAACGTGCAATACTTAGAGAATATAAACAAACCCTCAAGTAAGAGATTAATAAATATTTAGGCCAGATATTCAGTAACGGCCTACCAAAAGCATTCTTACACTAAAGGAAATGTTTCCAAAAGCTCTAAAGCACATTCTTGCCAATACTGCTAAGTGTCCACGCTTCTCTTCTCCTCAGGAACGGAACATTTACAGTGACACAGGCCATGAGGCAGAATTGAATGCTGGATATTAGCAAACCATATTCCATGCAAAACTTAACCACTTCTTTTCAGTGTTCACTGGCTTTGATCTGCTAACAGTAGCCTGTGCATTTGCTAGCATTGGCATGAGACAAAGGGTCCCTCTCTATTGTTATCTTTTTTTTTTCAATAATGATGCAATTACTCAGTAATAGAGTACATGATGTGTATCTCTTCTAACTGTGACTGTCTGCCTCTGCAAAGAGGGAGTTGGCCCTTTGAGGGTGCAGTAAGAAAGGCAGTGTCAAAATAACAGGGTCATAGTGAAGAACATAGCTCCACAGGGATCAAGGAGGCTGCAAGCCACCATCTAAGAACAGCAGAGATACTTCCAGTAGCACGCATAGGACAATAAGATCCAATCAAGGGAAAAAAATGAGCTTCATAAACTCAAGGTTTAAAGTTGATGGTGTGGTCCCTAGGGATCAGCAGATACATTGGTTAACATGGAAAGCTTTTTAAGTTGATTTTTTAAAAATATTAAGATGAAATGTGTATGGCAGAGAAATCTGAGCCTTTTTGCCCTAATGTTTTCCTGTGGTCCCATAACTCCTGCTACTTCTGCCATTGAGTCATTTCTTGCAGGAGCATTTCTATGCAACTTTCACTGGTGTTCTTCTGTGTGGAAGTCTGCAAAACTGAGCTTAGGGTTTCAAAGAGAAATGCTTGCTGTGAAAAACTTGGATCTGGCATTGCTATGTGAATGGTGGCATTCTGGGAAGTTGTCCTATGCAGAGTTACCAAGATTCAGAGGCAGCTGATTCTTCCTACACTGGGAGACACAGAGAGCAACTCCTCTATCAGTGACAAGAGCCATACACTAAAATTTGTAGCTGAGCATGCTTTCCCTCCTTTGGCCCACTAGTAGGTCTGAGCTCCAGCTCACAAGAAGCAGGTGACTGGCAAACTGTCACTCATCCAATTCTTGATCTGGCACAGCCAACAACAGCTGTCACTTTCCTGACTAAACTCAGTCTTCCAGCTAGAAGCTTTGTTCATAATTCTGTTAATCTCTTGCACTGACTGTTGTGACTTTGTTCCTTTGGATTTCCTTGTGTGCAGTTCATTCAAGTGGCTGTTGAGATAGCAATCTGCAGCCATTTCTCTGTTAGTGCTCATCTTGCTTGCGTCACATTTCTTTCTGAACTGACAGGGTTTTTTTACATTTCCTACTCAAATCATATTACTTGTCATCCAAGGCACCGTAAAATTCTTTTCTTCCTTCCATTTCTACTTAATGCGATTCCTGTTTAGCTCTTATCAGACTTCAGGATCTTATTTTTGGTTTTCCACTCTTCTGTTTTTACCTCTTTAACAGCTATTTGGCACAAATGCCATGCCTTGACCTGTCTTTTTTTATGTGTTAAACACCACTTTCAACTCATTCAAGTATTTCCTTGCAATCTTTCCCATAACCTCTTTTTCCCTAAGTCACTGCAGAAAATAAAATTGTAGCAACACAAGTAAAAAGGGAAGTTTCTGGTCAAAAAGTAGTTTAAGAGACCATTTCTCATTTATTATACTTTTGGAATTTATTTGTAGTTCATGTGTCATTGAGTTATGTAAAGGAAATGAAATGAAATGGAAAGGAATTTTTGCTACAAAAAACTCATAGGTGCCACCTTTGCACTGGAGCATTTTTGGCTCACATGAGCTAAGGAGAGGTTTGCAGGGCCTTTTGCTGACAAACATGCATTTGGAATTGCCTTGTGTTTGGTCAGGTTGATGAATAAACACAGTGGTCTAGAAGCCAATATAACTGGTTCTGTGCTTGAACAAAGAGGCTTAGCCTCAGAGCAGCTTTTGAGCCTCTGGGAAGAAGTTAGAGCTGAGTAAGCAAGTCCCTCTGTGCATTGGATTCAAGAAGCATATAGACATATGCTGCAGCAGAGATAGTCCTATTGAAATATGAGGGGCTTATGTGGGTAGCTCACAAAGGGATGTGGCCTCACCAGAGGAGGCTGGTGAGGCATAGGGAGTGACAATGGCTCCTGTCAGATTCACACATCCTTGTTCTGTATGAGGTTAAGCTGTGCTTGTGGTTGTGGGTGACTTAGTAGACATGTTTTTTCTTTGGGACATCATGTTGAAACAATATATTTAAAAGCATTCACCACTTTGGATTAATTTCCTATGTTAATTTCCTCTTGCTATATCTTTGGAAAAAGGTCTTTTACTTTATTTCCAGCTATAAACTCTTAGATAATGTTGTTTGTGTGCCATTGAATGGTGGTTGTAACTGTATAGCTTATTGTTAAGTGAAGGAATTTGTAATCAGATTCTCACTTGTTCAAGATAATAACTTGATATAAGTGAAATAACACATTTGAGGACAACTGAGAATTTGAGCCTTTGTAAGAATATATTAAAAATGTAAATGTGATAGACAAATAGGGAAATATTTTGATAAAATAAGTTATGCAAGTATGGTTGCTTTCACCACAGTTTTAGTAAGATGTTGCTGCATATGATGACTTACCTCACATTCAGGATAATTTTGTGTTGTTCTAGTATGCCCATTCATCAAGCACTTGCCAGCAGTATAGGACAGTATAGTTATTTGGGTACAGGTTCAGGCAGTTTGTAGAATATGTTGTCTTTGCTGCTGTCTAATCACTGAAGCTACAGGATGCAGCAAATATTTTAAAATGCTGCTGGAAAATGGAGAAGAGAGGTACATGAAGACCCTGATTCACACTAAGAGTTTTGTTACAGTGTATTTCACAGGAATAATATAATGATTTTGGCTTCAGAGGAGGAAGAGTTGTTGTATCAATGCATTAAAATAAGATCTTCTTTATACTGGCTATTTCACTGATGAAACTTTCCTTAGTGTGTTTTTTCCTTTAAATATTATCTATGCTATTATTTTGCTTTTACCACATGTAGCACAGGGGAAAGTTATTTGCTTGCTGAGGCACCAGCATGCCACACAGTTGTATTTCTTTTTAATTTCCCTAAGCTGAAAGATCTGACATCAATTTCAAAAGATGCGACTGAATTCTATTTGGTAACATTTTAAGTAAGCAGATATACCCTATGCACATGTTTAATAAATGTGATTGACATTGATAAGTGTGGAGCCTATTCCACTTGTATGATGCAGATTTAAATACAGAGACAGCCACGCACAAGCAATGCAAAAGAAGGAATTCATTCACCACCTCCCATGGTCAGGCAGGTGTTCAGTCCTTCCTTAGAAAAGCAGAGTTCCATCACATATAATGGTGACTTGGGAAGACCAGCATCATCATTCTGAACATATTCTCTGTCTTCTTCTCCCCTCACCTTTATATGCTGAGCATGGTACCATCTGGTCTGGAATATTTCTTTGGTCAGTTGGGGTAAGCTGCCCTGGTTATGTGCCATCCCAGCTTCCTGTGTACGTCCAGTCTGATGGGGTAGTGTGAGGAGCTGAAGAGGCCTTGGCTGTGTTTTAGCTATCTCTAAACTAGATAAAACATCCCTGTATTATCAACACTGTGTTCAGAATAAATCCAAAACATAGCTCCATACCAGCTACTATGAAGAAAATTAACTCTAACCCAGCCAAAACCAGCACTCTTTTTAATTTGACTTGTGCAACCTTACATCAATTTCATCCTTTCTTCTGCTGGAAATTCAGGGTAGATAAAAATAATATGGACTAGGTCAGTTGCCACTGTTGTTCACTATGTGCTTTGACATCACTGTAATTTACTGCCATAAATACTACCAGAAAATAGGTGAAGAAGGCCAGTGGCTGCCTTTGTGATCTTGCTCTGATTTGGGTGGTGCAATTTTCAGCTGCAACTGAAAATTTAGAACAATTAGAATTGTACATTTTTGAGAATGTCATGTATGTGTGATGAATTGTAGCAGGTCTTCCTGGGTAATAGAAGTTTACAGTTAGGAATACAGATTCCTAAACTTAGGCTCTTAAATCTGTTTTCAAGCACCTAAAGATGTGGCCTGGTTTTCAGAATTTGAGCATTTTACAGCCCTTGGCAATTTCAGCACTTCTGAGAATGAGGACAATTCTGTAGATGCTTAAATATGGATTTTGGAATGCCTAACTTTGGACATCTATTTTTGAAAATGTTGGCCTACATTTGTGGAGAAAATCTTAATCTTTAAAAGATTGCTGTAAGGCTCTCCTTGTGCAGGTGCATGCGCAGATACACGTGTGCATGGATAAGTACTCAGCAGCAGGAGTGAGTTCTCATTGCTGGTCCTAGCTGGGCTGTGCTGGGAGTTAACTCTGTCCTCTCCAGCAGTACCCTTCCCCAGCTTAATTGACAGCTGCCATTCTGGTGCTGTCATCATTGGACGTGGCATCCTTTGTGCTTCTGGCTTTTGTTGTCAGCAATGCTAAAACTAGTAAATGCAGATAAGTAATGAGAGAATTAGGGCCAGGAAATGGGAATGTCATTTGTCGTAAGTGTTCATTAGCTTTTGCTTAACTAACATTGCTATTGTTAAGAATCTTGCTTGCAAAGTCCATTGAACACCCAAATCATTTGCTAGCTGTTTATTTACTGTACTGCCATGAGGAATTCATTGTACTCAAACATGCAAAGCGGCTCTGTCTTGAGGCAGCATCCATTCAAATTAAAGTTCTGTCAGAAAGAAAATGGGATGGTGTTGTGTCTTTTAAATCAACATCCCCTCACTAAAATCTTATAGTAAGAATCCCATGACTTTTGAACAGATGATTTATATAACTGGGAATTGCATCCTGTGAGGAACCTTTTGAGAGGAAGAATAAGGGGTCCTCTGTCTTTCAGATTTCTGTCTGTTAAAAGCTTAGTTGAAATTTTGAGACTATGTGTTTGGATTCTGATACTAGTGGAACTGTTCTGAGTGTCAATATTCTCTGTGGGTCAAACTCTTAACATTTTTTCCAGGATTAAAAAATACTAAGAATTTTCTTTTTAAATTCCTGTCCTCCTAGAAACAGTCTTTCTACAATCTGCATTTAAAAGCAATAGATGGAAAAATTTCTACATCAGTCTCTTTCTGAAACAGAAACTACTGTGATTTTTCCAACTCAAAGGGCTGTTTGTAACCCCAGAAAATATGCACAATTTTTAACAAGGCAATATTTTTAAAGCTAAAGTGTTCCCCGATGACCTAGCTCTGCGAGTACCTAAGTGCCTGCAATGCCTTGGGAGCAATCTCATTCTTCATTCTGTCCCCTTTCAGCTTTTCTTAGAAGCCAAGGTTTTTACCAGATGTGACTGTTCTTCTTATATGCATGCATATTAATAATAAGATAATATCTACAAAGGTCTCACTAATTTAAAAAAGAATCTATAACATATACAGCATATACCTGTGTAAGTAACAAAATTACCTGTAACAGTTTCCCTAGGACTTCTATCCCTAACTAAAGCAACATGCACTCCAACCTATATCCATTGCTGTTATTCCTTATGCTCTGAACTCTTTCTTCCTCCTCGTTGCTGGCCCTTAGTTGCATTGTTGCTGCAAACCTTTTATTTGAAGAGGAGCAGGAGGGAGAGGAGTGCATGACTGTACGTACGTGCAACACTGGTGTTTGGATGGAACTTTGCATCATTGTTTTCACCTTTCATGGGGAGTATCTTCGGTTTCTTCCGTTCGCCTGAGGTTCTGGCATGGCATCCTCTTAAATCAAGCTTGAAGGGAAATTGATTGAAAACACCATTATGGGAAAACAATTTATTCTTTTCTCCTTGACAGAAGGCAGAGTTTTGTCTATACTGTGGAATAAATATTATCTGCCTGTTAGCTTTAAGACGTGGAAGCTACTCATTTCCGTATGGTGGCTTTGATCATTATTTGAAATGGGATTTTTCTTCTACTCTGCGCAGTCATTTGATGTCAAGAGCACATAGTAAGGATCAGATATCCCATGCCCTGCCTTTTTTTTCTCTTGTGTGTACACTCACACAAATGTACCTCCATTAATGTACATCGCCTCACGGAGGAAGACAGTTTTTTGCTGTTTGATTTCTCTTTATTTACCCTTAAGTTATCCAACAGTCTCTGCTGCCGTAGTGTCTTGTTTCTCTTGATATGCTTTAGTGCTCACTACTTTGACTCTTGAAGTGTCCCTATTTGGGCAGACAGGGCCCAGTACTGTTAGTGTTCCTCAACCATAATTACTTCCAAGTTTCTGGGTTGCATTTTAATTTTTATAGGGTTAAGGCCTTGTGCTGAGGCTGTTGGTTGCTATAGAAAAATTGCTCCATTGAAGGCCAGTTTTGGGGAAATGCTGCCATTGAGAATTTAGAGCATTCTTTCAGTCATGCTCCCAGTCAAGAAGCAACCATGTCAGATTTGTATTTTATCTCTGATTGTCTGAGCACTCATACAAGGCTTTGGAAGCTAGATACTTCCACAAGTAGTGCTTGACAAAGGGATTACGGGCAGACTTCACAGCTCTACAATTTTTTGCATAAAAGTCTATTGTGATCAGGTCAGGAAGCCTAGAAAGGAGAAAAAAAAAGGGGGAAAAAAAAGACAATTTTGAACCAATTAAATTTGTCTGGGTGCTGTCTCTAGGGGTGGGGAAAGGTCTCTGGGAAGACTGAGAGTAGATGCAGGACCTGAGGAGTATGACAAGGAGAGACTGCTCTCTTCAAGGAGGAGCTTTGAGGGTGGCAGCAAGACTTGTCTGTCAAGGACAGGAGGATAAATTTGAGTGCTAGGCTGAAAAGCCAGGCATTCTTTATCATGATGCCCTCTCAGTCTGCAGGCTTCACATAAGATTCAACTGCCTGGCAACTCGGAAATACTTGTCAGGTAGGAAGGAAATGCTGACAACATTGTCTTCATTCTGTGGAAAGGTTTTGGATGAACTAGTATGCTCAGAGCCCCAGTAGGCCTCACACTGCTGAATGCCCATATATTAATAGTTCTGCAAGTCCAGTGAATTTTCCTGGTAACATTTTCCTCTATATCTTAGAGTAGTGACTCTGTAGGCTGTGTATCCTGGACTGTTTCTGCTGCCTGTCTCTGCTGTCATTCTCCTAAGTGTTTGCAGAGTATTGCTGGTAATTTCTATGTAAATTTGCTCAGGCTAGCAATTGAGCAGCTTTCTGTTGACAAATGAAGGAACATCTTAATGGCAGAGAGGCTGCTTAAGTCTCTTTGGAGGGAACTGAAGTGGCATTTTGAAGGTCATGAGAAGATCCAGTTACTGTAATGTGGCTAAGGGGAGCCCTCCCTGGAATATCGTGCTTGACTTGATGAGTTTTCCACTCTGACAGTCTTGCAAGATGGTCACAAGGGTGAACCTCTCAGACTGCCTTGGCACTTTAAAATGGTGATGAGCTTCAACTGGAGGGGGGAAAAGCATAGATAGAAACTTATGGAGTTTGAACTTTTTGCTTCCTGAACGTAATTCAGGGGGAAGTACTGGGAGGGTTCATTGTTAACAGAAGTCTCCAGTGGATGGCGAGTGATTTCACTTGAGCCCTGAATCTCCTTTGAGCAGACAGACTGAATGACTTGCTTCAAGTGTGAAATTTTGCAAGGAAAGATATATACATGTATGTACTTGTGACAGTACTCTTCTGCATAATCTCTGTAGGTTTTGCACATCATCTATATCCTTGTCTCCTATTTATTTTGGGGAGAAAATTTGGATTATTTTTATTTGCTCCTTGTGAACTGGATTTGGTTTTGTCTTCATTTGCTCTTGGATGTGCTTACTTAAGCTATCTTTGAAACAATTGCAAAAAACCATCTGTGGTTGAAGTTGTAAAGCTCTCTACAGTAAATTGAGGGCTGAGTGAGCTAGAGATCAAGTAAAGAAGCAGAACATTATTTTAGATGTGTTGGAATATGGAAGTTTATAAGTTAGGTCTGAATTTTTTGTTTTTCTTCTTCGTCCCAATGTAGATGGGTTTCTTGTGCTTGTGCTCTGCTGGAAGGGCAGCTACCTGGTATTCAGGCATTACCACAGATATATATAGCTATAATAAATTGCCCAGAAAACTATTTTGTATTTTTCTTCTCCCAATGCCATAATCATGAATGAGCAGATGAGAGATAAACTTACCTTTTCTTCTTGTTTATTGGATCTGTTTTTGATCACTCTCAAATTCCTCTAAGTATCAGAGTCCCAAGGTCCCAATGCAGTCTGTGTTGTATGAATGTATATGACAGCATGACTGTGAGGAACTTCCAGTCAAATATAAGAAAATAGTAATAAGAGTACAGCAAACAGGAAAAAAAAGGGAGCTAGAAAAACTGTGATTAGGACAGATACAGAAATAAACAACATGAACAAATGGAAAGTTTCAAATTAGTTGAATTTATTTATTACATGCTTGATAAAACAAGATAATGAATCTGAATCTTGCACAGACCCCCAAACAGGCATACAAATGGAATTGGAGCATTTTATAACCACCAAATTAAACTAAAAAGAAACATTTACTGCTGAAAGAATTAGAAAAACTCTCAGCATCTCCCCTTCTAGAAAACTTCTTTTACCCCAACATATAAGCAAAACAACTTATAGGACAGAGAGAGAGTCAGTGTCTCTGCCCAGTATTCTCACTTAACAAGCTGCCAAAATTCGGCCACAGCCTCAGCTTTGCAGTCAGTGACACTGATGTGGCATTGAACTTCTAGGATATGTTTAATTCATTAGATTAACAAAAGACAATTAAAAAAAAAAAATCAAATGTCTGTATTTTAATTCAGTGTAAAGCAAATAGCTCATAGGTTATTTAACCACTTAAGTCATTAATACAATGACATTTTGAAATTGATAAGGTAGCAAAGATAAAAATAATCATGTGAACTATCAGCACACCTCTTTAACTCATTTTCATTCATCTCAGAGTACGTAAAAGTGGAAACATGCAACTCAACAGAGCAAATATTTTCTTGAAGATATATGATCTGGGTAGGAGAAAATCAGAACTTAGCCACACTTATAATAATAATAACAACAACAACAATTATTATCCTTTATTACATGCAATTTTTTTTCAGTGGTTTCTTTTTGTCTGGTTTTGGTTTTTTTCATCTGATGCACACAGTCCTGAGATTAGAAATGCTGAGATCCCAAAAATAAAAGGAAAATTCTTACTGCATCTTGCATAGAGCTAGAACAGGGAATTCATGTTCTGTATGAGTGAAATCAATTTGCTTTTCAGAATATTGAGACTGCAGAAGAAGGCACATGGAATAATTATAATAAATGGAATATTTTTAGATACTCCAGTAATAGATAGTTTTAATTGCAAATGAAGGACACAAGTAAAGCACAGTAGAAAGGGTAAATGGGGGAAAATCAAATGGAAATATTTTGGTTATTAGGGAAATGAAGCTGTGAGGCAAAGAGAGGCAGAGAGAAGACAGAGACCAAACAATGGTGCACAGTCCCAGTGTTAAACACCGTGTACTGATTTCTTCCATGGTGGTAGGAGCAGCCAGGACAGTTCAAGGAAGCAGGTGCTTGTTAGTGGTAGCTTGCTGAGAGTGGTAACACAGAGTAACCCCTCTGACACCTTTGCCTGTACTAGAAGGAGAGGAATTGGATGCTGGGATGCCTTGCACTCTCTGGACTGCAGGTTTCTACCACTGAATGCTTTGTGGTGGGCAAGCAGCCTGGCTTTGGCTGCAGCTCCAAAGCCTGTTAGGGGTGGTTTCATAGACACCTATCCTTTAGCCAGGGATTACTGCTGCTATTGTCACTCCAATGCCCACATAAAATGGGAAGGGACAAGAGTGGTGTGCTCAAGCTCTTATGCTGACAGCATTCCCAATCTACTTTATTTTGACTGTAAAATTTCAGTTTTGGCAGTTCAGCTGAGAAACCTTGGGCTGGTTTTAGCAGGGAGAGGGGAGGATTGTAAGTGAATTTTACTGCAGCCATGTTGCAAAAGAGGAGAAAAAAACAGGTAATTTATTTTTCAACTTTTAAAAACTTTTATCTTTTTGCAGCTGCCAAAGGGCAGCAAAAAGCATTTCTGCCCTTCTGTCTCAACTTCTTCTTGTGAAGTCTCAACTCCCTTTTCTTCTGCTTTATTTCTTCCAATTTTTTTACCTTAATTTTTTTTCTTCTTCAGTATAGTGCTATTTCCTTCTCCCACTTCCTCCCCCCAGTTCCCTTCCTCTTCCACTAAATACATAATAGTAAATAATAATAAATAAATAAATAAATAATACATAATAATACATAATAATAAATAAGTGATATTTTTAACATTTTTCAGCACTGACTGGACTGTAAAGTTTGAGGATCAACTGGCAGTAGGTAATCATGTACTAAATTGTAAGTTAGCCTGCATGTAGCTATTGTGTTGATGAAACTTGGGTCTGGCACAGGTTGATTAGTAAGAAACAGTCCTTTTCTCTAAAAAGCAATAAATATATTTATTCTAACAGAGCATCCCTCAAGTAGGATCAGTCAAAAATGTGAAACTCAGGTTGTTCTGAAGTATCTCCCAGGATCCTCACTGGCTGTGCATGGTGCTCTCTCTCTTTATCAGGACCTACCTAGCTGTTTCTTGAAACATTGTGGTAGAAAAGTAGGCTTTGGCTTTAGCCTCAGTATAAGGTTGTGTGAAAAGTGACTCTGATATAGATAGCAAGTGGACCCAGAGATAAGTGGAAATACTGCAAAAATGTCAAGGAATAGGCAGAAGTTGATGGCTGATTTTCCCAAGCTCTTTTCCAGACTCTGCTGTTGATATGTTGTGCTTCAGTTCTCCCACTTGTGAAATTTCTGATTTTTTTTTTCTTGTCAGGCTTTTCAAGCACTAATGAAACTCTAGTTTCTTAAAAAAGATGAAATCTGAAAAGGAGTTTAGTTTGTATGTTCACTAAGTTGTCAAGTAGATGGTCTGCACTTCTTGTCACTCACTTCCCAGTGAGGGGATGTGTCTCTCTGAGGTTTGGGAGTACCCTCAAGCACAATGGGAGGGTGGTGGAGGCCTATCACAAAGACAGCAGAGCTTACAAACCACTGTGGCAGAGTTCCTATAAAGGGAGCTGGTTTTCCACTGTCATTGTTTGTGTCCAATGCAATTACGAGGTTACTTTTAATAGATGTTGGAATAGCTCTTAACCTGTGGAAATATCTGACACCCCCCATGTCCCTCTCCTCAGCAATGTTGCAAATCCTTCCCCTCCCTCTCTAATCCCTTTACACATACAGAGGCACAGATGTCTACACTAAAGGTTGTAATTTTTTTTTTGTCTTTCCTTTAAGCTGTCTCAAGATTTATTAATTTCTCAGAGAGGGGATATATGTCCCTTATTAGCATGCTGGATTGTAAAGACTAAGTGCTCTGTAAGATAGACTAAATGAGATCTGAAGAGGTTGGCACACAGCCTCATCTCTTGCTCTCTGTCTGTCTTCCACCCTAATTTACTTTATATATAAAATAAAAATGTCAACTGACTCAGAGACAAACTGTGATCGGCATTTCTCGCGTCTCTATAAAAGCTGCCTCGATTATTCATCAGGGCGCACTGCGTGCAGCAGGAGAAGTAATGCCATGTCCTTTGTGTGTAAGCACCCAGCACATTCCCTTTGAAGTGAGCATTCAGTCGAAGTCCCCGTCAACCCTGGAGTGTACAGTCAGCCCTTAACTGTAAAAAAATACTTCTGAAAATAAAGAGGGGGTGAGCACTGTATTGGCAAACAAGAGGGAGGATTTTGAAGAGCCAAGGGGGTTAGGGTAACTAGGCTAAAAAAAAATGTAGGAAGTTTGTTGCCTTTCGTTTTCTTGATTTTTGGCTGATTTCTTCTGACATTAGTTACAGCATTGGGTATCTTGTCTTTTTTACTGACAGTTCAAAATTAAAATGAAAAGAGGACTCAGAAGGAACAGATGTTGTTACTATAGATGGCTAGAGTGGTACTTATTATATCTCATTTTTGACTTCTGTCAACTCAAACAGCTTCTTGTCTATTCCTCACCTTAAAAAAAATTGAGTCACCCATGGCAAAATCATGGCACAGCCACACCCTGTCAAACTCAGTGCTGCTCTCCATCAATCAACCACACAAATGTCACTGTGCAACCATCACGTGCCACATCTCAACCATGGCAGCAGAATGCTGTTATCCAGTTACTAAATTATATAGTATAGCACCTCTCCTTCTTCTGGAACAGAAATAGCATAACCAGCTTTTAGCTATTGAGATTGATGCCAAGAAATTTTCGGTCATCTCCCTTCATGGCTATTATTATGCTCCACACTGTAATCAGAGAACTTTGCAGTGATTAGTTATCAGGTAGTGGAAAAATGTGAGTGGGTTTCTAGCATCACAACTTGGGGTGGAAAATTACATTACTCACATAGGTATACAGCACACAAAATGGGAAAAGGAAGTGGTGATGATTGTCAGTAGAGAAGGTGCAGAATCTGCTTAAAAATTACTGAGTTTCCTCCGATATGTCTCTTCTTTCCATTTGAAAAACAGCAATGAATTCTTCAGTATAGTGTCACTGCCCAAGAGTTTTAAAATCTCACTCATGGATATCAAATTGCTGCTTAATACAAAAATTAACTTGTAAATAATTTTAGAAATAAAGTACTGAATAATATTATAGCTGTATGTGGGGTCAGATTCTTCCTTTCCTGAAGATATTTGTAAAAAAAACATTTGTCTATTTTGTAGGTTTTATAGGCTTTAACGTGAGAATGTAGCATGCAGTCATCTATCTCTGAAAGCTATTTATGAAAAGTGATTTAGCATTTGCTGCTTATCACTCCCCCATTTGAAAACTTTTTTCCCCGTAGTCAGGAACTGGAAACAGTACTGTGTTGCCACTCGCGCACTGTGAATAGCAGATAATTGAAGTGAGCAGCTCGCAAGTGTTCTGGAGGCGGAAATGTGCTCAAATGAACTATTTGGTGGATGTTTCTGAACAACAGATCCATTCACAGAAATATGGTTCAGTCCATGAGGAATAAAGAAGGGCCAAAATTGTATGGATTTTTTTTCCAGTGAATTAAAAATGAACCATAATCATTATTACTCAATGATTTATACACAGTATCAATGATAAAAGGCTTTGTAAAAGTGAGTTAGGAATGCTGCCTTCTGCAGAGACTGTGCAACCTTTACTGGTCATAAGAAAAAGTTGGTGATGAGTCAGAGCAGTGTGTATCACAACTTTGTAGTAGCAAGGAACCCTCTGCTTCATCTGGGTGTCTATTGCAAGACAAGGTTGAGCTATGAAATGCTACTGCAGGTGTTTAACCATTCACCCATCTCTCAGAAAGACTGAAGAGCTGAAGTTTGAAATTTGGTTATGATAAATGTGCACAAGCCTTTGGCAGTGTTTTCTTTCTGCTTTTACATTGAAAATGAGAACAGATCCAAAGCTCCTTGAATCTGAATTTATTAGCAAGGACTGAGAAGATTGGAGGTTCATCCTTATCAGAGATGAACTAGTGTCATTCAAAAAACTTGTCACCAAAATATGGTCCAATGCTTCATAATTTCAGCAGCTCCATATATATGTAAAGGGTTATGTTCATAGTCTAAAAGGAGCAGAAGTTAAGAGGTAGTTGCAAAAATTCTGTACTTTGTGAGGATTTAATGAAGAGCTATTTCATATCTGGTAAAGCTTTTTAATCTGTTTTATTGAAATTGGAAATTTAATCTGTTATTTGTCCCAAATATGACATCTGTTCTACATGGTTAGATTCTATTCATTGTTGCAACTTTTGAAAGGTATGCTCAAGTGACAGTTAAAGCCTAACTTTTCGTGTGACTTCACAAAAGTTCATATCCTACTTTGGATATCTTTGTAACTGCAGCAGTGGTAACATGGTAAGCTGAGAGCTGAAAGGGGCTGAGGTGGTATAATTTTTCAGAAGAAAAGCCTCTATTCAGCAACTGACATTACTTTGATTATGGAGAAAACCCAACTAATCTCTGTGTTGAGAAGACTTATGAACTTAATGTAAAGCCTCACCAGTTTTCTCAATGTATTTTTAATTTAGAAACTTAATCATGTTTCCATCGCTAACAAATTTGCTGAATCAAAAGGTATAACAGTGATCAGATTGTGTCGCTGAATGAATTATGTTCATGAATAACTCTAGTAAGAATAACCATATATTCTGGGAGATAAGTGGTTGTAGTTAAAATCATAAAAAGTGTCTGTTTTCAAATTCTCTTTGGTACTGTGATTTGTGTCCAGTCTCTGTGCTCTGAGAATGGGTATTTTCTGTCACCATCTAGGATTTTACTCATGTTGTAGCCTAATTCTTCTTTCCATTGTCCTATACGAATTCTAGTTAATTTAATGGGAGTGATAGAAGAATAATGGAGTAGGGGGAGATTTCCAACCTCGAGGGGGAAAAAATAAAGAAGGAAAAAAAGAAATTGCTTCATGGAGCAGAGCTTGGCATTAATGCTTAAACAGATGGCAGTGATGATAAGACTGCAGGCAGCAGCAAGTCAAGGTAGAGCGGACAGAGAATATTTGTTTTGTACATGTGCATGATAAGTGGGAGCAGTCACATCGCTTGTTCTTTTTATAATGTGAGTCATGACAAAACTGCTTTAGCTTTCAGGAATTTTAAAGAGAATGAGGGGAGGAAAACACTTGGTATCTGCAATTTAATGCTTTTAACTGGAGAAAGAGTGGTAAGCTAATACTCAAGTGTTTCACGTGTGCAGGCACTAAAATACCCAGGGAGTAGTTAAATACTCCTTGGAGAAACCTCACAGCCACTTCATACTCTCCTCATCACGACAACCTCACTTCCCATGGTTAAAAAAATATATAAGAAAAGGAGAAAATATTCACCCTGGGTTGACAGTAAGGTGGGAGATGTGTGGATCATTTTTCAGTTCTGTTCTTCTCAGTAGCTCTTCTACTTGCCTTCTTTCAGCTGGCCTTCAGATGTTTAAGTCATTATCTATTAATTTTCTCTGTGTAGTGTCGCCTCAGGTATAATTTGTTTCAGTTCAATGGAAATCCAGGGTGAGTTCCCAACAGTTACTGTCCTATCAAAAAAGAGTCCCTACAATACAGCATAATGGCACTGGACATAGGTCTAGTCCTATTCTTCCAAAAGCCAGTGGCTGTCTCTACCTGAGCTGTAGGAGACTCTCTCCTCTCTCTTCATAGTCTAAGCTCATGAGCAGTGCTGTCTGCTAGCGCACCTCTGCTTCTATCCTGTGGGAGCACCCATATAGACAGCTACACCCAGTCTCCCATAAATGAATCAATTACAAGTTTATCATTACAAAAAACCCCAAACCAAAACACAACAGAAAGTAAACCAACTAACCAACCAACCAAAAATAAAAATAAAAATAAAAAAACAGAAATAAGAAATGTATATGCTGTTTTGCTGAGAATATTTGGTTACAGAACTAAGAGATGGAAAAGCTATATTCCATTTAGTCAGTTTGCTTAAGCACAAAGCAGAATTATTCCCCAGCAGTGTAACTTGCAGGGTTTTTCTGTTATATATAAAGGTAGCGTTTATTACATATTTATTACTGCAGAGCCACTGGGATTTTCATGTTACTGTTGCAGCTAATGAGGTGGCACAGTTCTACCCTGAGGTCTGACCTAGGCAGCTTCTTGGGCTCTTGTCTATTTTCTTGCCAGCAAATCATCACTGGCTAACTTTGTTCTCCTGAAGGGATTGCTCCTGGATTCAAAAGCACTTAAGGGAAGAGTTATAAGGATGAGAGAAGACGAAGGATGAAGAACAGGAAAATAGTTTTTATGCTGGAAAATATAGCTGAAAAGGGGATTTGGGAGAAATATTGGCAACCAATTATTCAGTTCATTGGTAAGCAATTAGTAACTGTGGTGAGTATATCAAATTCCTCTAACTCGTGGGGTGCTTGTTAGCTTGCAGGATTGAGTGTGTGTACTGAGATTCATAAGTCTTAATTATCAGCAATTCCTAGACACATTTGACTGTGAGTCATGGCAAGCAGAGCACTTGTGGTCTTAGGTTCTGTCTCTGTGCCTGTGTACTGAAAGAGATTCTCCCTGCTGTGCATAATGACGATGTTTCAGTGATGCAGCTTTAGAACATCTCAGATGAAAACAGAAAAGCTGGGCCACGTGGCACCAATAAATTTATTCTGATTTCTCAGATTTTTTCAAAGGATTTTAGTATGTACTTAGAGACTTCATGCTGGATCTTGGACTATCTGGTTTTGCACCTCTGATTATATGCTGGGTCAGGTGCTTTCAACCCCACCTGACAGGACAATAGCCTTAAATGTTCTACCATATTCGTTGGCTAATTTTAGAGAGCTGAAGCTGTGGGTTTATGCCTAATATGTATCAAATTAGTACTGTTAGAATGTGTGGATGTCTGGTATTAATGATTGTGCAATCATGCTGTCTTGTCAGAGAATATTCAGGGACAGCCAGCAGGGTGTGGTATTGGAAAACTCACAGGAGTCTCCTGTCTAGGGGAATGGATTAAGGATTATTACAGATGCTCAGTTTGGTTGTGATTTTATCTGTCTGCATCTCTCCAATTCATTTTAGAGACTTTATCCTCTGTTCCAAGCCACTGTCATGAGTGTGCTCTCAGACATATGAGTATGTTATGTCCAGCTCCTGCAGCAAGGAGTTCAGTTCCTGCAGAATTTCAGAGCCTGCCTTGTGGTCTCAGAATGCTCTTATGCAGTATCCAGTATTGGAGAAAAAATGGGATATGTACAGGATACCTCTGAGGAAAGCAGAGATGGAGAACTTCCTTTTTTACTGTAAGGAAGCATCAGGTGTGATTAGTAAGTGAGCAATTTGACTGAGCTCCCTTCAACTCTATGTAAGTTGCAAATACCTTTTTACACCACAGAAATCAGTTATTAACTTAGTAAATTGGGCCGGGTGTTAATTTTTGAGAGGCTATTCAGAAAAGTACAGGTGTGGACCTGGACTCAGCAGACAGAAACTCATTTGTTCTTTTTTTTTTAATCTAAAAATGCCTTTTGGTGTCAGAGTATCAGGAGGTGCTGGAACATTTGCTTCACTAGTGCTTCCTGTTGGACTCAGTTCAGAATGGAGGTGGGTTATCTTATCATGGAGTAAATATTAAGGAAAGAAGGAGGTCTCATTGTTATGTCCCCCCTCAAATATCCATGAGGCACAGTGACATGCTGACCTCTGATGATGCATAGGGATGAATGTACCTCATCCTTTTTAAGGGAATTCATCTGGAAATTTGTGAGCTAAATCTCCTAAACTATTTTCTTCTTTGTTAATATGAGTTTTTTGTATGAGCTCTACATTATCACTGTAAAGAAGGGTTTCAAAGCGTATGCTAGGCATCAGAAGGCAGCTATTTCTGAGTTGAAACGTGACAATTTTTTAAATCCACAGGTTCTTTTACTCTGTCCACTGAAGTTCCCGTTTTGTTCTCTCTCTCTGGTCTTTTAAGCTTTGTGAGTTTGCTCCCACTATTAACCTTTTTCTTAGCAGCATTTTCCTGTCTCTCTGCTGCCTCACATCTAACTGATCTTCTGCTCACTCTTTTTAGGATTCTTCTTTTTTCCTTGAATTGCACTTGTCAATTGCTACAGTATCTGAGCCAGATCTCTTTTCAAGAATAGAGGGAACAGCTTTTTAAGTGTGAGAAACTCAGAAAACTGAGAATGATTTTTCCAGAGCTCACTTCCCTCCACTCTTAAACTGCCAGAGGTTTCATCCGTAGTTACACAGAGCAGAGAGAGATGATTGGAAAACAGACTTTGAAGGCTGAGGGAAGCAGGCAGAGAAGAGACTTCCTCCTTTCTGTACTAGGAAGCTTTCTCCTCGGATGGGAATGGTGTACCTCTGCATAACAGAGCAGACCAAGAGGGAAAAAAGTCTTCAGGGAACTGCTGGATTTCCTCTCTCTTTTTTTTTTTCATCCTGCAATGCACAAAGCTTTGCTTGAGGAAGGATCTTTGTCATGTTTTCTTGCTTTCTGAAGGTAAAAAAGGAGTAGTTTGAGTTCTGAGTTTCATTCCAAATGTAACAGAAGAGCTTTTTGAAGTCAAGTTTACCTACAGCTCTCAAGAGTTTGTCTTCCCTCCCATACTGTGCCCTCAGTCGGTGTGTATGAATCTTCTGGCACCCTAGAGGGAGGAAATGTATCCTGGAAAGGTAATTCTTAGTCTTGAATGAGTATAAAGCTGTTCCCTGTAATCCTGAATAGAGTTGGCTATGGTCCCAGCTGGAGATGAGAGCATAGTAAATTCAGTCTGTGAAAAGCCCACTTACACAAGGGACTAGCTTAGGTCACTTACAGCCTTTTCCTCTTTTTGCTGCTGTGATGCAATGGAAACAGGAGAAAGTCGTAAGAGAACCAGTGCCCTGGAATGAACTTGAATCTAGAATTGACCTCATCTCCTTTGCTTTCTTTTCCTTCTCTCTTCCTCCTATTTCCTTCTATTATTTAATTTTATAAACAAACGTCCCCCAGTGTGCACTGTGTAAATATTGTCACTGAATTACTGTCTGTTTGCTTAGCTCATTAGAGAAAGCCATGATAAGCTTTTTAATTACAAAATTACCTTCACCAAATCAATTTCTTTCATTTAATGAACTGAAGAAAACTGCAAATGGGAGGGGTAACATTCTGTTTTCCCCTGAAGCATAAATTAACTACTTCCAACCCCCAATTTCCTACATAAAATCAAGGTAGGCAAGAAATAGATTTTCTAAGTTGTTTGAAGAAGTGTGACTTGAAGAGTATCTTGAGCTCCTCTTTGTTTTCTGTCCTGTTTAGTTACTCCTTTTGGAGGATTGTTTTTTGCTTATCTCTTTTGCATTTTATTCTATGTACTTATTTTCACCTTAGAGCACCAATCACAGAACTGAAAGCAAAGTGTGTGAACCCAAAACCATTCACACAGCTTTTATACCCTGCTCCTTGGTGAAATGTTGCTTCTCTGGAAGGACAGCACCAGTAGAAGGAAAGTTCTTCAGCAATTCCAGAGGGAACTGGTTGGATGGAAAGAGATTGTTAGTGGCTTTACAGGCAGCTCATGTCAAAAGAATTGTGGTTCAGAAAGGAAAGAAGACAGACAAATCGATTGAATTGGTCAGTGGCCTGATGAATGTGTTTGCAGACCGCAGTTTTTCTGTAAGATCTTGAATTGAATAAAATGTCAAAAATGGGATAGCCTGAATGATCCTAGGACATCCATGGGTAGACTAGGGCAGAAATAGATGTATTTAGCATTGCATTTCTCAGTTGTGGACTCTATTTCAGTGCAAATATAGTTAACACTTTTGTCAATGGAGTGACAAAATGAGGGGAGTATCTGCATTTTCACAACTGATTTTACAATCTAACAACTCAGGTGAATCAATCAGAGAAGAGTGTTTTTGCTAAGGTACTGGTTAGGGCTGTAACCTAGAGCAAGTTAGGCACGGAGTAAGTCCCTATTTTGTTTATTTACTTTTAAGGGTGGACCTCTCTAGTAAAGCAGTGGGATAGACAGGTGTGTAATGTGTTAAACTGCTTGAGATACATTTACCAAAGCTTATCTGTCAGAGTTGTCTGTTTACTTGACTCTTAGAACTGGGACTGGCAGTAAGGGAAAAGGTTCTCTGCATATTTATGTAAGATTCCCTAGTATTCTTGTTTTGGTATATTGTCAGAGTGGGTAGCGTTATCCTTGGGTTCTACTTTGAGCTTAAAAATAATTAGATATTCCTCCTAATGGGCTAAAAAGTGAAGTAATTCACAAAGCTAACACTTAATTTGTCACCTGTACACTTCAGTATCAATATTCTACAGAACTCTGTGGGGTCAACCCACACTTCTCACAGTTTGCTCATTCTTACCTTATTTTTCTGTGGGTTCTTTCAGTCCTACCACTGGGGCAGATTTTCTTAACAATTCTGCTGAGTGTGACCTAATTATTTAATTCCTTCTCAGTTCACCCAGTGTAGAGGGTTACAAAATACTTAGCACCATGGCATCAAAAATAATCAAACTCCGAACAATATTTTTGAACCCTTAAAAAAAATCATTTGGGGCTCAGATGAAAACTGCAGCAATGAAAATTATAGCCAAAACTTTTTCAACCAAATCAACACTCCAGTTTCTTGCCACTTAGGTG
This sequence comes from Vidua macroura, assembly GCF_024509145.1. NCBI lineage: Eukaryota > Metazoa > Chordata > Aves > Passeriformes > Viduidae > Vidua > Vidua macroura. The sequence goes on along the minus strand of NC_071576.1, from coordinate 21,032,705 downwards.
GTTGCTTAGATAAGAGAGCATGATGGCAATAACAGGCCTAACAGAGAGGAGGAAAAGCTAAGTGTTCAAGGCTTCTAGAAGGGCTCCCCTCACATATAGAAGAACTCCTTTCAGCAGGCCACTGAAATCTTGCATAGGGAACTGGCTGTGTTTGTTACTGTGCATCATCTCTGTTCCCTACGGCTGAGAAAGCTTCAGCAAGAATATCAGAAAAGATAAGCCTGATTCTCTCCTGATCAGTATTGCACTGGACTTGTTCTTAAGCATAATGAACCAAATTTTGGAGCATTTATCTGCTGTTTTCATAATATAAAGTTGGTATTTATTTTCTGTATTTATTTATAATGAAATTAATTTCTCATGGTGTTCATTTCTGGCTGGCAGATGACCCTGGCAGAACAATGACCCTGGGAGTGCTGCTATTGAAGAGGTGGGCATGGCTATGACTGTTCTCAACTTCTTACTTCTAATTCAAGGATAGCTCTTTGAAACTATAAATAGGATAACAGCAATCAAAGCAGTTTCTTGGAGACTGAAGGGCAGCAGTTAGCCATTTCTACTTTCCACCCTCAAACTGCAAGCATAGCTTTTCTGCTGCTCTCAGTACAATCAGAATGTGTTTGCTAAGTGAATCCATGTGTTGCAGATGAACAGGTGTCCCTAATGTCAGATTACAAAATATCCTAGATCTGCAAGGCCCCAGGTCTCCTGGGGAGTAATAATGAAAGAAAATCCAATCTTCTGTATTTAAGCAGTAATAAGAATCCTCAGTGAAGCAGAACCCTTTTCTGTGCCTCTCTCCTGCTGCCTGCTGTTTCGCATAATGATTGTACCAACTGAGAGAACGCGCCCAGGACTCCTTACTACAGTAGTCTGGCTACTTTGTCGTGAAAGCAGGGTAGATCCTTGATTTCAGTCCTTGCTTTTCTGTTCCCCAGTAGTTGACTGATCAGAGAGGTGAACAAGGAATTTGAGAGGTTTTGTCCTCTGAAACTCAACTGAACACACTTCAGTTTAAAGTGCTGTAGAGTTTTTAACAGCAAATAGTAGTTGTGCGAAGCACGTGAAGGTCAATTAACACCCATTACTATCTATTATTACTTCTTACAAACAGGATCCAAACCTGTGTTTGGTGTTTCACAGATACCCTGAGGCAGACAGGTTAATGAGAAACAACTGAACCTGTACTTCTAGATCAACCTAAAAAGTTCTTTCTCCAGTTAGTATAGGACTTACTGAAAAGATACGTCCAGAGTGACTGACCCTTTCTGATTCTGAGTATCTTTTTTTCTGGAGAACCATATTTTCTGGAAAGAAGATCCCTGGCTTGGTGAGATTTTCTAGGAACCATTTCCCTTAAGAGATGGTTAAAGGCATAATACAAATAAGGTGAATAGCTTGTCAGAGCCTGCTGAGCTTCAGCAGCAACCTCTCGTGATGATTTCTAGTCAAGATAGGGATGAACTATTAGGAGCTGGAGAAGCCACTTCCCAGCACTTAAAAAGAGAAAAATTACGAGTAACCCGGTCATTTCATTGTGAAAAATCCTCTAAAGAATTTGTGTGTCTTTGCAATGGGCCCAATTAATTCATGATGTAAGAGGTTATGTTGCCACTGAGTTCACATGAGTTGCTCCCCAGAAGAGAGCAGTGAGAGCACTTGCCCTCCTCTCTCACATTCCCACTTGCCTGCCTGTGCCTGCTTGTGTTACCCTGCAGCTTCTCCTTCTATTATCCTGTCTGCTGATCCGTGCCTGATGGTGGTGTCAAGCCTCCAACACCACCAGCTCTCAGATTGCTGCACTCTGTGCACTTTAACATGACAATTAAAAATGATTTACAAATGGTCTTTTCAGTTCCAAATAGAGAGCAGCAAGAGGCTGTGATGCTCACTGCAGTACCAGAGACATCCATCCATCTTGGCAGCTGCTGCCTTTGCATTTGCTGCTTCTGTGTCCCTGGGATTTCACCTAGGATACCTGTTCTCCAAGGTCTGCTTTGTTAGGGCACTCTGTAGGGCTGGAGGGGTGAGTAGACCACAGTCAGCCTTCTGGAGATAAGGACCTATTTCCAGAAAAGAGGCACTTGGTAGCTTTATGGGGCTGTTACATAGATATACCTGTATGACGGGAGAAAAGTGTGCAGGAGGGAAAGTGCTGGCATGGGGACTGATGATTAATTGCCAATCAGAGATTATTAAACAGAATTTACTATTTGTTATTGTCAGTCTTCCTCAGAGAGAAAGTTGGACTTGTGATTGATCCATGAGCATTTTGGAAGTTATTAATGTGTTCTGAGTAACTAAGCTGTAAGGCACTGTGTAGGCTCTGAAGAGAAATAAGATGTCAGAGAGTTTTGGAGCACCTGTGTCAGGCACTCATCCTGAATCACTTTCTGAAGAGGGCTGCTAGGTCCTGCAAACACAGTATGAGTTCCTGCTTCTCCATCTTTATTACACTGAGTAGCTTTTTCTGCCTAGGACAGATCTGTGCATCTGTGTTTGGGCTTAGGACATGTATGGCTGGTTTTGTTATTCTCAGACCTGATGATTTGACACTTTTATCAAATAGTTTTGTTTTCTTTTGTTTTTTTAGGATCAATTATGTTTCCAGTCTGTGACAGGAACTCCTCAAAAAGTCCTGTCCATGTACATGGTGAATTCAGTCCCTATCTTTGCAGCAACTGAGTTGCATTAAGATGCAAGTATGCTCTGCAGGATAAGGTTTGCTCTGATAGGAAGGCTTTTTTCAATCCTTAAAAATTGTCAGTGAAGAAGAAGTAGCTGCTATGATATTTTGTCCACCAACAGCAGTCAGATCAATCCATGGAAGTGAATACAAAGTGCAAATGATACTTCCCTTCCTGTTTTCTCTCCTGTTGCATATATCAGCTCAAGTTGTGTCAAAAAATTATGCAATTTCTTGATTTATTTTAATAGGAAAGAGCCCATTCCTAATTTAATATTCTATTTACAGTAAACTCTCCTCCCTTACAATTCAGTGTCAGGCACTAACCAGCATCATCTTCCTTTGTGTGCTGCTCTGACCATGGACATGCCTCTTTGCTGCTGGCAGGGCTGGGATTGACTCAGTGCTCTGGAGTGTGGGCATCCAGGTGTCCTAAAGGGATAGATAGCACTGTGCAATGAGTGAGAGGGAGCCACCTACTCAGTGTTGCTGATCTAAGTGTAATGCTGAAGAACCTTCCAATCAGCCTGATACTAGCAAGGGACACAGTCATGCTGTTTCTCAGAGGTGGGTACATGACAATCTAAAGTTAATTGCTGCTACCACACAGTTCACCAGAATCTGTTTAGAGTTTCCTCAGCTGATGGTGGTGCCTTCTGCTGTCTGTGACAGATTACTTCTGTTTTTGATTTTGCTGCTTTGAATACTGAAATGGAGGTCATAATTGTTCTTAGTTCTGCCCGGATGGATTATCAGTGATCATTACTCCAAGGCTTGTTCACATAGAGCTTGTTCACATTTGTGTGCTGCAGAAAATTTAGTTTAGCTACATACTGCTCCCTGCTGCTCTGGAAAAAAAAAAAAAGTGGAAGAAGTGGAAAATCACATACAAAAGAGAAATAAAGGAAAATGCCATAAACATGTGAACAAGATTTGCATATCACACTGGCAGGAAGAAGATATTATGTTCTTATGTAGTAGCGGTCATACAGTGGCTTACTCAGAAAATACTCATTTTGCACAGTGGAAGCAAGAAAGAAAAATGGAAAAAGGGATTTAGACTGTATTAAAACAGTAAACATAGATACGTTACAGGTTTTTCAGATGTATGCATAGGTCTAGGGTCAATTTTGCAGTAAAAGAATCTAGTTATCTAGTAATTTTTGGAGTAAAAGAATCTAGTTATCTCAGACTCCTCTGCTATAGATTCCAGCCCCAGAAGGGGCTTCTACAAGTTTTGAAATACTAGAACAACATGAGGTTCAGCACAGGTTCATTGGTGGAGCTGATTGAGCTACCTTGTGGAATAATTGCTACAGGTAACAAAAGGACGGGCATGAGTTCTGAAGAGGGTGACAATGTTATTGCAGTGCCTAGGCCTGAACTATCTGGAGAGCTGAACCCAGGACAGAAGTGTTTGAGAATATAACATGTATCACTTGGGCACAGTTTGTGCAGTTCTGGTTGATGCTTTCAGTCATTTTGTGCTATATACTCTGGAAATATTTTATGTATTTAAGGAAAAATGATGGATAAAATAAACTGTGATTTTAATTTAAGTGAGATAAAATAATTTGCATCTTATATTTCCTTTTTCTTACCCCATCACCACCACCAAGTCAGGATGGAGTATTTTTTTTCATGACAAAAACTCTCATGTCCAATATGTCATAGTCTGATGTGTGACATACCTTGACGTGACAGAGAGTGACATTGAGGGTCAGAACCTGGAGTACAATTGTTAAGCTAATTTAAAAAATAAGTAAATAAAAAAAGTGAGGCAAGTACTGGATGTTGGACTTAAAATGCACTTTTCCTCACAACTTTTTAACTCTGGACATCTCCAAAGTTTTCATTATTCAGAAGTCTATGAGTCCCTACTTTCAGAACACTTGACAAAGGTGAAAGATGCTGCTACTGCCTTAGGGAGGAGGTAAATAGGAGTGGAAAGAAGTGACGTAATGTACCCAAAACTGAGCCACTTGCAGAATTAGGGATATAAGTCGGGTGAGTGGCAGCTTGGTTTTCAATCCCATTATAGTACTTTTTCAAGGATGGGGAACCTCAGATTTTCAGCAAAAGGAAATGGAAATCAAGTAGTGGCTTTTAGGGTGGTGACTGAACAAAGGTGATATTTACGGTAATGATTTTGCTAGCTAGAGGTCATATTAGATGAAGTTAAGGTTCCAGTGTAGTTTTTCAAAAAACACTGAGTTTTCTATATGGCAGCATTCATCCTTGGTTACCTTCTGCAGGCAGGAGAGCCTCTACAATAGCTCTGTATTTGTAAACACAAGGCATGGCTCCATTTCAGCTCTCTCTTAGGGTAGGGCACATAGATCCTGAGCAAGAGTTAAACATGCATTTCAGTGCATGTTGCTCAAATCAGTGGTGGTAATTAATTCAGAAAATTACATTCTCATTTTTCTGCTCCTCCCATTCCAGTAACATAAAAACAAGATCAGTCTATAGAGCTGAGGCGTTTGCACCATTCACAAGTGAAAAGTTGTCAGACACTGAAACACAGGTAAATGCTTCTGAAATTACCCTTAATTACAGTGTTGTGTGTGTCTCTATCATACACATTCCCTCCCTGCCACCCAACCTTCTTCTACCTCCCCCAGCTCAGCTGTGCTTGCCAGCACCTGAGGACCAAGGTATGTGCACTGCAGTCAACAGAACCTTTTTCATCTGCTTAGGCTGGAGCAGGATTTGCAGACTTTGTGATGAGGCTGTTCATCATGGGCTATGTTAATCATGAAGGCAGTGAGAGAACCAGATTGTGCTTCAGGGCATGTCTGTGTCCAGCACAGCAGCCATCATACAGAATCTTCTTGTATAGCTGTCACGGCTGAATTTTGTTTTTCCACCAAGACACAGGATGACACAGGTTTGCCATCTTGTTACTCTGTAACACCCTCTTCAATACCAGCAAATCTCTTGCAGTTGGAGGGGGAAGAGACAAAGCACTTCCCTCTAGTACAGGACTTGGAGGAAAGATTTCTGCTAGCCAGCCTGATGATCTGAAAAAAATGCCAAGTTACGAGTTTAGTGGCCTGACAGCAGAGTTTCACCTAAATAGCTGACATCATCACCTGGTTGTATCTCATCTCAAGAATGGCCTTTTCTTGTCCTGGGAATTATTTACTTTGGGGAAGAGCTACCCTGATCAGACCCACATTAGGAGCAGGGAGTATTTAAAAGTGTGTACAGAAGAGATGACATGTTAGCAGGGCATTGTGTTGTTTCAGGATGCTTTAAACACAAACCTTTCACAAATACTACACTGTGAATCAGCCTTGGCTTTGGATCTTGTGTTCCAGTCCCAGACATCTCTGAAAACATGTCTTCTTTGTGGGGGGAGACCATGGCAGCCTCAGCTTACTTGTGCATATTGAGGGTCACAAGATGGTGGGAAGAACCAGAGCTCAGGACAGGGAAAGGCTCTCTGCAGGTGTGACATACTCTGTTGAGGCATAAATATGGCATCTTTTGCATGCCTGACACATGAAGCAAAGATATTGTAACAATTTTCCTATTTTATTTCCCCTAGTTTAATCAGTTCTTTCCAAATGACCCTTTTCCTTTCTGGTCTTTGGATTCCTCCTGAACCCCACAGCCCTTGGATGGCACTTCTGAATATGCATGAGCTGATCAGAGAACCTAATGTGTGAATCACACTTAAAACAGACCCACCCGCTCACTCCCTGGCATCCACTTTTTCAGAACTGTGAAGTGAGAGCAATTTTAAAATTAGAAAGCATGTCATCAGGAACTTTTATCAGCCCTCAGAGAAAATAAATAACCTCTCAAGATGTGTGAATGGATTTAACTAATGCAATTGTTTATTTATTTTTGCAGTTCTAAAAAAAAAAAGCTTTCATATTTCTTTAATATTGATGCTCCTCTTCAAAAAATGAGCAGTAATTGTAATGACTGTCAGAAAATACTGTCATCTCTAGTTTTAATTCCATGTCTCCTGAGATCCTAGCATGCAGTTTCCAAGGGTTTACTTTTGCATGTGGTATGCATGCAACTTATTTTATTGGGAAGAACAAAGGGAGGAAATTCTTTTTTTCTGGTATGTGTTTTTCTCGAACATTTACAGTTTAAAATAAGCAATGTTGTGTAATTTTTAGAGTGGGTGCATTTTTAAGAAATTGAAGAAATCAACCCAACTAGGAACTTAAATTGACAAGTTTTAACAGAATAAATAAGCATAGAGGAAAAGAATCTAACATCTTATTTTGATGTTTGTTTTTTCTTTCAAGTGTGGTCTGTGGGGTCTTTAATTTTTCATAGATTTTAAGACTGAGATACATGCTAAAAACACAGGACAGGAGGGTAGTCTACAAAGGAACTACAAAGTTGACTTCATGTAGCCTCACAACCTTGTGTTCTGATGTCACAAGACTTCAAATAGCATTAGTTAGGACTTAAAGAAAAGATCTCCAAAACACCCCAAAGGAACAGTTTTTTGCAGGAATCCCTAGGGATGATTTGGTAGATGGTCTTTTGCCCCTTGAAGTTGTTCTGATTCCGCTGGTCTTTGGGGATAATGCACAGGCCTATTTGGTGTTTGTAAAGATCTTCTGTCAGTTTTCACAATTGCAGATATGTTAAATCCAGGGTTCTGGTCTAGTTCCAATTTGAGGAGCTATTTTCTGCTCAGTTTCTGCAGCAGATTTGTATTGGCTGTGATCTCCTCCTCCATTTGCTGTGTTACATTTTCATGTTTGCTGAGCTTTTTTAAACAGTCACCACATTCTCCTTCTGTGTGTATTAAAAACTACTTCTGTAGTGGAACATGGCAGCAAAATATTATACTTCACTTAAGAGGAGATGTGATAATGCTATAACAAATCAAAGCTACAAAAAAGAAATTTAAGGTAGACAGAAACCAATTACTTAGTTGGAATGTTGCCAGGGTAGTGGGATTAAAAGGCTTCTGCATAAAGACTAGAAAGCACTTATGAATGAAGTGAAAGATGCCTTAGACACAAGAAATGGCAAACACCTGTGCCATCTAGTCCTTCCCTTGGCATTTGCTACAAGTTTGTTCTTTATGTCACAATCACTAGTGATACATCCAGTTTAATTATAAATGACTATAGCAACACAAATTCCACCTTCGCTCTTGGAGGCTGTTCCAGGGACTTTGTTGCCAAATAGAAATGCATCCTGACATTTCTCCTGTGTGTTGCTTTGTGCCTTTTTCTTCCTAATTGCACAACCTGGAATTGTTTCCTTCCCCTTCTTCTATCTCTTCCCCTTTTGCATTATGTGCCCTTGAAAAGTTCATAGACATCTATGGAAGCACGCTGTTTTATGCGAGATTGCCTTTCCAACCATCAGGCAGGTTTTGTCAAACAGCCCCTGCGATCGCTTGTAGCCTTGTCTGTGAGCAGTTTGAACTGTAACATTGACTTAAAATCACTGTCCCCATTGCATGCCACAGTCACCCAGAGCTGGAAGGACAGGACAAGGTTATGAGGCACAAGGAGGCCAGACATATTCATCCACTGGCCCAAGTTCCTTTTCAAACAGATTTTGTTCATGCCAGCTTAGATTGCCTGTTAGATCTCATTAGAAGAGGTAGGCTGTTTAACAGAAAAAGGTTTTAAAGATTGACATATCAGATTTTCTGGAGCTTTGCTGTTAACTGTGAATATTAGTGGCAAAACATTCTCCCTGAATTCCCATAAGAAACTTTCCATCGTGTGGCTGTTCCATGACTTACCTTACATAGTGCAAATAAGAAATGAGCAGCTGTAAATGTAGTGACTAGGGACTCGATCTCATTCAAGCTCAGAAAGTGGGAGTGGCTTACAGGAAGAGCTTTAGTATTTCAGACTGCTGTTCCCTTTGTTCTCCATTCTCTCAGACTGTAGCATCCCTCTGTCCTGAGCATGCACATCACTCCTGTTCCCAGTGCTCATGAGCAATGTTAGTTTTGGTGTATGGAAGGTGGCCATATTTGCAGATTTTCTTTTCACATTTTCTTCTAATACCTGAAAATAAGCATAGGAGTTTTGAATTCTTCAGCATGTCTTGATAAAAGTACCAGAAGCAACACATATGTTTTTCTCAGAGCTAAGGATGTTTTTCAGTATGGCAGGCATTTATCTTGCAGTGAGCTGGAAGGCCTCTGCATCTACAAGCCTTACTAGTTACAAGATCACATTATTTAATTACTTAGGTATTCTAAGTTTATGTAATACATTCAATGGATATTTTTAATGTTGTTTTGGGATGAAAAGAGTGGCTGTTTAATTTCTTTCTTTTTTCTATTTATAGCACAAATTAGACTCATTAATAACTTGTCTTTAGAAATGGATAAAAGGTTGCTTTTACTAAAAAGAACACAGTAAACAAAAATGGTTTTGATTGCTTCTCCTGACATACTGTTTCAAACAGAACTTAAAAGTCAGAATAGATCAGATAATTTGACAAAGAGTCAAAACTAAACAGATTGCTGGTTTTGTCTGCTAGGGGTTTATATTCATTTTTGGAGTGTGTGTGATTGAGTGGGACTAGTCAGGAGCAGAGGTAGAAAGTAAGATGAAACAAAAGTCCATAAAGGGAAAAGAAAATGAAAGCTTCCTACGTGAGTGTCTGGAAAGTAGTTCTTCAGATACTGGGAAATGATAAGGCATCCCTAGGAAGCCTAGGGGAGTGTTACTAAAACTAGAACTTTATAGTGTCTTCAAGTTTTATTTTAGAACAATGCTATCAGGCCTAACTCAAGTCCCAGGGAAATTTCTGTCATTACATTTGTTACAGGTATGTCCTTTATTATTGTTTAAGTTTGCTTTTCAACCCTAGCATTAACATTTAGAACATTGTAATCTAAAAGACTTTGTGTTTGTGTTCTACAGCTGGGGCTGTCAATCAGTCTGTTGTTATCAGGTTTGTTCCATAAAAGTTAGTCGACTGGGGCCCAATTATCCTATCTATTATGCAGTGTGAATTTGACAAATAAAGGTGCAAGTTACAGTTGATCATCATGGAGGGAGTGTGAGTTTGAGCAAGATGGTATCATGTAGTTTCAGAAGAGCCAGGGAGTTTGAAGGCATATAAAAGGTTCAGGGCTATATGATATAAGACTCTGTTGGTCTTTAGTTAAGGTGTGGTGAGACCCATATGCTTCATTATCTTTCTCTCAGATTTGGATTAAAATGGGAAGAGCAGAAGCTTCAGGTAACTATCCCTTGATCTGTTTTTTGGGACTTGCCTTGCTTGGTAATAAGGGAATGCAAAGCATATTGCTGCAGTACTAACGCAGGAGTCTTCCTGGACTTGGAAAATGTGTATGATGCACTTCTCCTTCATGCAAAAGGTGATTGATAGTGTAACTAAAATAATGCTGACAGTGTAATTATAACAGAATTTTTTACTTCGGAAAGCTGAACTTTCAGCATCAACTGCATTGTGTGGTTTCATATGGGAACAGGGAACTTTGTCTAAATGGACTCATTCAGAAACACATTTTCACTTCTATATTGGATGCTTGAATGCATGATGTGCTTTTATAATGAATATTACCACATGTGATATCTCAGAGAAGCACAGTTTTGAAAATACACCAGTCTAAAGCAAAGGTACATGTTCAGATTCAGCAAGACAGAACACTGATATTTAAGAAATGGTAGACCACAAAATAGGGTGATTCACATCTGCCCATGCTTGCCCAAGCTAGTGAAGAATTTCTTCTCTCTCTCTGATGTGCCTAATTTATTACAGATGATTATCTCATAAGGATTAAAATGGGAAGACATTCCCACTGTGCACTCAGTATTAATATACTAAGCCTATCTCTGTTATGTTGTACCTTCAGCTTCCCTTGCCCTGTGCTATGAAACCCAAAAGTTGTTTCTGTATACCTGCAAAACATCTTCTCAGTTTCTCATAGGAATACGTAAATCTACAAAGAAAATAAAAAAGATCTAGAAGAAGGCTGAGGACACGGAGCACTTCCTTTCTGTACCATTCTGAAGACATTTTTCTTAACTACCTTCAGCCTCACTAACACCACCTGATACCACCCAGAGGTGTGCAGGGGTATGAGATGAATCTTGTGTCCCCATGACTGGGTGAGTCTGTGGCTTTTCCTGGTATTAAGGAGTTGAGATCCCTGTTTTCATATCTAGAGGAATTCAATCCCCTTACTATTGCCTCACTTTTTCAGGTGAGTCCAGAGTCAAAGTTATCCCTAGAGAATTTTGAGGGAATAAAATGCCTTAAATCTGAAGACAGTGAGTTCATGCCATCTCATAACAATATTACCCACTTTGACCTGAAATCTCTATAGTATTGCTGTTCTCTAGAGAAGAATGGCTGATGCTGCATGGGCACATTTCTAGTGGTGCCAGTCTTCTAGGCTCTATCTTGCTTGTATATACAGGTGTAACATGCAGGTAGCTCACACTGAAGTAAACGTGCCTGCATGGTTGATCTTTAGGACCCCACACTTGTAAAAAATAGAGTCAAGCTTTTCCCCCCTATTTTTCCTGCACTGTTCTTTTTATTTCTTTCCCTCCACTTTTCTCTTATACTCTTCTGTGTATCCTTTCTTATTTTCCATTTTCTTTCACTGATAGTGGGACCCAATTGCACTGCACAGCATGCAAATATTAGGTAAAAGAACACAGTGTCCAAAGAGGAACACGAGGTGACCAAAGTATCAGTATCAGACCAAAGTATCTGCTACCAAGCAGACTTTTTATTTCTCCATTTATCCTCCTGCACCTGTCTCCACTCTGATATCACAGTTTGCTTTCTGCTATGTGTTTGAGGACTAAACTCCCCTACAAGATCTGTTTGTTCCCTGGGCTGTTTTGTTTTGTTCTTATACTCAGCTAGTCAAAAACTTAATGATCCATATACAAAATCAGCTTCCTGCTTTGGACTGTAAGTGCTGGCTCTTTCCAGAGAACTTGGCATTACCAAAATTACTGTTGATTACGTACAAAAAGCATTCTCTTGGTTGATGTGGTGTTTGGATAATGGTTTAATGATGTTGGCATAAACAATTAGTTAATATATTATTAGAAGGACTTAGCAGGTGCTCATGTGTGCTGGTGGGATTTTTCCAGCTATTTGCTTTATAGAAAAAGAAAAAAAAAAAGCTGCACGTTTCATTGTTAACGGTGTTTTGGACTTAGGTCTTCCTTCTTCTCTCCTACTCTGTTTTTCTCAGTTCCCTGTTTCTTTTTGCTGCTTTCTTTCTCCTTTGCAAGCATTCCTTCCTTTTTTTTTCTTTCCCTCAGACAGAAAATGATGTTTGCTGCTTATGGGGTATTGATTGTGTATTATCAGGCAGGCTCACACATCGACAATTACATGTAGTGCCAAGGTAGCCGTGACAATGAGGCCCGGTTGCCATGGCAGTGAAAGGGGCCTATTGCGCTACCAAGCGCCTGCTCCATAGCGATAATCGTGCTGCTCATTTCATTTTAATTGAAATTTGAAATCATATTCTCTGAGAAGAAGCAAATGGACCTTTTCTCCTTTTTCCTTAATTTTTTACCCACCACCAAAAAAAAAAAAAAAAAAAAAAAAATTACAAATATGAAAGATTTGCACATTTCTTACAGCAAAATATTAACTTCCTGACAGTCAACACTGAAGGACCGGAATGAATACAGAGCTTTATAAAGGTAGTTTTTCAATCTTTTTCATTCTGCTCCTAATTAATTCCCAAATTTCATTTTTTACTAGCCTCATCTTCCATTTGCTCTGCTGTGTTCTTTTTTTTTGATACTGGCTGATCCAGACAGTCAGCTAGTTCCTTAAAAAATTCACTGTTTTCTGCAAGCTACAAACTCAGATTTGTTTTAGCAGTGAATAAAAGAACTTTCCCATTATTGCTTAAATAATTTTTATCAAGTTTATGGTCTAGTATAAACAAAGTTTTCCACTGTGTAAATTGACACACCTCCATCAATGGAAATAAAAGTACAGTAACTCTTGTTTTCAGAGAAGTGAAAATTTAGTGAACAGGGATAAGGTGATGAATTTCTTGTGGAAAACAAAGAATTTGAAAGCTTAAGAGTAGTGAGAGAAAGGAATACAGAAAAGTATATCCTGATGGCAGGAGGTGCAAAGGGAAAGGTTTTCTCCGTTGCAATATTAAAATTGGGAGAAAGACAATGACAAAACTGAGAAAGACAAAATTAGTCACTCTTTTCTTGATGCTGTTGGGATGAGATCTAACCTCCTTGGAAGCTGAGAGCTAAAGGTGTCTGTTTGCTTGCCTCCACTTTTGGTTCTGCACAGTGTATCTGGCTTTCCCACAGTCTTTCAAGATGGCCAAAACTTCAAGTTTATATATTGAATTTGTCACTGTTACCATTTTTTCTTTCCTGTTTGGGACAATGGATTCAGGGAATCTCCTATGTGTGCCAGTCTTGCCATCTAATATTGGTAAAAGTTAGACACCTTACACCTAAATATTGATTTTTTTTTTTTAAAGCTCTTTTGGTTCTTTAAGGAATCTTTTGGATTTCCAAGCTAAGAATGGACACAACAAATAGAGGATTTTACAGTTACTGGCTAATGGCTTTCAGATGTAAGCAAATGTGTGCCAAACACACTTTGTCATTTCTTGTTATATCTTTGGTTAATTCCTTTTCTGCTATGTATCTGATTCTTGGATGAACCTGAAACAAAATTATTGAATTTGAATCCTAAATTTCAGAAGATAGAGAAGCTTTTTAAGGGTTGTCTTTCATCCAAAGTCTTCTGAGCTACACTCCAAAATTTATGGAGTTTAGAATGAAAAAGTGTAACTGCTCTCAGAGTTCTGAGTAGCAGTTCTGAATGTGTTAATGTTGTGAAGGAGCCTGTCTCTGGCTACTTTCTTTGCAGTAAAGCATTTGGCCTTCTAACTCTTAATAGTCAGTCTTTGCCACTGCTGAAATTGAAGCTGAGGCTCTGAATCTGCAGTGTAACCAAGCATTTTAATGCAAATCTGGCTAATGTATGGTCAAGCTAAGAGCATCCCATCTCTTGCTTACCTCTGATATTGCTAACCTTGTGCATTCCATGAGAAGAGCAGCAAGATAGGGCTCAGTATGTGCTTTGTGATGTGGCTTTAGCATGTGAAATGACATTGGGTGCATTTGCCATGTGTTTTCTTTAAGCACTGTTAAACTAAGCAGATTTTAGCCAGAATTTTCTACCAATTCGTTTTCACTGTTTTTTTGTGGGGGTTTTGGTTTTTAATTTATTTATTTATTTTGTTTTTTCTAATTTGATGTTATTTATAAAGGCCACTTTTCTTTCTTAAATGGTACAGTTTTCAAGTAGCTCACACTTTTTAATTTCTGATCTGGGCCAAATAAGAACATACTGCCACCAAATAATACAATTTACTCGTCCAGGTGAAACTCACATTGCTGGTGTTGAGCTATTAAGAAAAAATATTAGTGGGTTAACTTTGCAGTGAATGTAAATAGTTATCCTAGATCAGATACTCTCTTCTTTTCTAACTTTATGCCAGAATGGTCATTATCTGTTCTCCCTTAGCCAGATGAGAGCCTGTACAATCAGGAAAACCAATATAAGATTTGAATTTAGTGCACTGGTCATTCAAAAGAAAAACAACTGTCTTTTTGCTGCAGACCTAGATGACAACTTGCACTGATGGGTGATCCCCAATTGCCTGGCAGATATTTTCAAAAGAAAGCCATTACCCTGCAGCCTGCAAGGACATGCAGGCACTGTCAGGATGGTGCTGGCTCAGGGGAAGTGAACCTGCTCTGGGCTCCTCTCACCAGGGCAGCGTGTCTTCCCTGCACTGATCTCTTCCCCAAGTGCTGCCGAGCTCTGCTTAGTGTTTGAGGTCCGCTGCACTTCCAGCTTGAAGTGTTATGCTTTGAGCCTGTCTACCGCTGCCTGCTTTGGAAGCATCTGTCTGAAAGTAAATCTAAGGCCCTAGAGGTGTTTTGAAGCCATTACTGGTGGCAGGGCTAAGATTAAAGTAATTAAAAACCCAACTGAAGCAAGTGGTTAGAGAGACGGATAAAGTGTGAGGTAATATTAAAGTAGGGACAGTGAAGGAATTAGAGGTCTGTTTGTGCCAGGATTTTTAACGACCTGAACTCTACAGATACTTTGTTGCTCAACATTCCCCCACCCCCCCCAAACTTCCCTGAATCCTCCCAGACCAGCAGAGTTCTTAATTAAGTGTCAAAGAATTGATTAGCTGAAGCTCTTGGAAGGCAATTCCATTGATGAAACCATTTTGTCAGGCCGACTGATATAATTAGAACAAACAAGATGTGAAATCTTCAGTGTTTTGGGCTACAGCCCAGCAATTATTTAATTTGTAATAAAAAGGAGCTGGGGAGGAAGATGGAACAGCAGCAGAAGTTAAAAAAAAATTGAGAAAAAAGTTTACAAAATGTTTTCCTTTCCCTCTCTTCATATCGTTCTTTCCTCTCACGGGAGCTTGAGCATTTGCAGAAAGCTGCTTAGTGTCTGTGCAGAGGAAGCCTTGGTGAGCTGTCAGCACTTGTCCATTCCTCTGGAGACATGATATCGCCTTCCTTGCAACTCATCAAGCTGCCAGGCCTGATTTATACAGAGCTAAACATACCCGTGCTGTTGGGATGATCATCGTTACTGAGATTGCACTGTTCATTTTCCAAGCTGCTGCTAGTGTGTCTGAAGGAGTTAGGACAGAATCATATTTTTAACAATAATTAGCACTTATGTGGCAGTTTTCTGTGGATCTTTGTGTTTTATGGAAGAAAGCCAATATGTGCCCATTATACAGATGGAGAAATTGAACTTCAGAGTATGAGTGTGATGGACGTTCTGCTGGAGAGGAGAGGCATGGCTGGGGAATAAGACCATGTCTCCTAATTGCTGGCCCCGGGTACCAAACCATGTTTGCTATTTGAACAGCAGCAGGATTTTCTCTTCCTTCCCACCCTTTGGTGAGATAGTGGCTGAGCTACCATTAGCAGAGCATGGTAAAGGACTGCTGCCTTGTATTTTAAGGTTTTCCACACTTTTCTACTGTACTGACTCTTTGAATACCCCTTATTGCCACAGTACTACAGGCTTTCATCCATTAAAATGAGTAAGGAATGTTACACAAGTAAGAAATAATGGTATTTCAAGTTTTCCCTTCTAAATTCTGGAGAACAGCAGGCTGCAAACTCTCCCAAGGACTTGTACTACCAAAGGTGACCACACAGGAAATCCACAAGAATACTGAGAGACCAGAAGTTCTCCGTCTCTGTCTCTTATTTGATCCAATTTGTGTTAGCTGCTTTCTTGAGCTATTCTAGATGGATTATAAGAGTGTTCTTCTCAGTGAGGTTTTTTCATGTGTTTGTTTAGGTGTTTTATTTTATTGCAAGAATGGGAGATAAACTCCCCTTTAATAGAAGGAAAATACTCCCACGTGTTACAGGCTGGCAAGATAAACAGGGAAAAGGAAGAAAATATAAAAGAAAATCTGGTTATCAAGTGAAAATCACATTCCAAAGATGTTTTACGCCTTGCAGTGCAAGCTTTTCTCCCTGAGCTGTGATTACTGGAGGATAGCACTAGCCCTACTCCGTCCCCCACACACCTGCCTCATGCTGTTATGGAACAAACATGCCCTGACTTCCTGCTCTTCCTCTTGTCACCTCTGTCTTTTCTTCTTTATTTGAGGGAGAAGTACACATCTGTGTAGGGGAAATAAATTAGGCTGACAGAATCAATGACTGAACAGAAGAATCAGCTGAGTTACAGATGACACTAAGTTAGAACAAATCCCCATGTGATTTCAGAGTGTGATGTACCACTCTCCTAGAGGCAACGGTCTGCCACATTCCCATACCCCATGTTCCACAGGGAAGGAAATATTATGTTGTCTAAAGCAAAGGTAGAAGGTGAAAGATGTATTTATATAGAAGGCAGCCACAATAAGGCCAGAACAAAATTATTGAGCTAAAGTAAGGTGATGGGTAGGCCAAGCTGCTGGGAGAGCAATGCATTGTCATTTGCCCTTCTGATTTGTTCCATAGAGCAATGTCTGTGCAGATTATTAGAGACAGAGAGCAGAGCCCCTGTGGAATGCAGAGTTGGTCTCTATCACAGTGAAATCTAAATTCTGGCAGTCACTAGGTGCTAAGGAATTTCCTTGGAGACCCCAGGTGTGGAAACACATGATAAGCTGCGAGGATGCAGTCATAAGAGCAAAAGTCTAAAAAGTGTGAGGATGCCATTTGTCATCCTTTAGAGGAGAGTGCTTTTCACTGAGCTGTGACCACAAGCATAGTAATCCGGAGGTACATTTTTGTGGAATATATATGGGCTGTGGCTGTGCAATTTATCAGGATGCAAGACCCACCCTGTCAAGGCTGTAATTAGTTTCTGGAAATTGTTTAGTAGAGATTATGTGCTTGTGTGTGTGTATATATACAACTATTAAAATATAGACATGCACACATAGAGGGTATAACCAACAGCCACTGAGTAGTTCTGAGTGGGCTGGATCTGCAGGGCATGTTTTTTTTTCTGTGGATCCTTTTTAGTGTTTATACACTGGGACAACCCATCTGCCCACAGGTGCTTGTCTTACATAGTCACACCATCAGCTTATAACATGAGGCCCCAGAGCATCCTGTGTAGCTGCATATTCACTTAGTACCACTATGTGATGTCCAGCAAAAATACTTCCATAATGTGTGATACAGCATTAGGACAAAAGTGGAGAGGATTTGCACAAGTCCTAAAAAAGATAAGTTCAAACCTTTATAGCACAGTCCCCAAAGATGAAAAATCAGAACCTTTTTGCTCCTTGTGTTTTTTTAGCGCTCCAAACTACTCTTTAAACATGAGCAATAACATGAAAGTTACTCTTCTTCTTGCTCTCTTTCTCATTCTCTGCTTTCTGCCTTTCCTGTCACTACCACTTATCTGCTGGAATGGTGAAATTTTATCTGTTAATTAAAGAGCTAAGGGCAGTGATGAGCATGACTGTCTGCAGCCACTGCCTCAGTGTTTGCTCTGCTTCTTTGGTTTCATAGCCCATGCACATGTTGTGCAGTGTGTCAAGAGATGTTTCTGTTTAGGCAAGTGAAGTGTATGGATCAAATGCTCAAAGCCATTAAAAGTACGTTAAATCAGAGACACTACTGATGTAAGGGTATTAATGAGGGACAACCCATGGTGTTTGGCAGTATTGATTCTAGTGTTAGGTGGCTGTTGAAAACATTAAACATCTGATCCATACTTTTTACCAGCCTAAGCAGAGTGTGAATAAACATCTGAGCACACAATAAATGACAAGACTTTGATGTTACTTTGAATGTAGGGGGATTCATTTCTCTTTCAGCCTGTGCTCCCTGGAGTTTGTCAACCCAGTGCAAAGAGTGCTGAGAGTTTATACCTGCTCAGCATGGAAGAGACATAGGGCAGCATGGTATGGAGGCATCATCCTGTTTAAACCCCAGGATTAAGAATAAGTTCACCTTATAATTTCTACAGAACTTCTTCACCTTCTTCTGTCAGTTAAACACTATGATCTCTGTAATCATAGTTTATTTTTAAAGTGGAAAGTCTTTCTTGTACCTTATTTAGTATTTCTGTTTCATTTTTGGGCAATTGAAACAACATAGTGTCTTTGGTTTCTTAGGCAGTTTTCACTTCCCACTTTGAATTGTGACTGTATTATCAGGTGCAAAGATGGAAGTATCATAGGGAAGAACTGAAAGTGTTTTCTAACATTTGAAACACTTGGTTTGAGTACTGGGGCAAAAGGTAGGAAGGTTTTCCCTTGTCTGATAAACTTTGCATTTGTATATAGCTTCCTCTAACAGCTGAATCAGAATCTCTCAGCTGTGTCATAACTCCTCTCCATTGATGGAAGCTCTCTACTAGTTCAAGCACAAAGATAAAGATGTGTCATACAGTGTGTTGAATTTGCACATAATAAAATGTATAGTTTCTGCCTCAGAAATCTTGTGATCTAAATCTCATTCCTGCTATTGCTCTGGAGCTGTGAGATGGACATAAGGAATAGGAGAGCACCAACCTGGTGGTGGCACATCTGTTGTGTTTTTCTGCCTCAGACCCTTTGTCCAGACCTGGTTTAGAATGCTTGGTCAGAAACTATCACTGTGTAGCCTAGACAGCAGTGGGATTCCTGTGGGTGCAATATGTTCAAGCTGTGAGTTGGTGTGTCAATCATAATGACTGACAGCTTCAGATGATTGAGAGAAAGTGTTGTCAGGCTTCATTGTCAGGCCAGGAAGAAGCATAGTGGCTATAACTTGGAGGCTTACCTGGGAAGAACAAATTACAGATACCTGCAAGGAGGGGTGAAGGGGAAAGCTACTCAGGCATTTGCAGGTGCATTTCTTATTCTTTGCTTGAGAGCAGGTTTGGGTGCTTTCAGAATGGATTTGATGGTGGGGGGCAGATCTGTGGAGCTTAACTGAGGCATCAGCTGCAGTGAAGGATGCTGAGAGCCAGTGAACATGAAAAATGAATGCAAAATAGAACAGTCTTTCAAGCTGGCTTTCATTATGTGGGATTAATGAATAAAGTGTGTCAGGGAAAAGACAGGCCCTAGTATTAGTACATATTTTCTGCCCCTTGAGCTGCAAGTTAGAACCTGGTGAAATTAAACTATTTTAAAAAAGACACAAATCTATACAGTTTTCCTTCTCTGGGATTTGAACCAGCTGCTTAGTGAGAAACCCTGCTAAAACAGGTATTTCATGTTTGCATGAAGACATTTAAAAGATTCTAAAGAAAGTTTGCCTTTACTTAGAAAGTGACTCATTTTTCCCGAGAAAGCATGCATGCTTTGAGGGTGATGGTGTTTATGTTTTGAAGAGATGGGACCATTTTAACATGATAATCAGGGAAGGGGGGGAGCAGGGAGATAAAAGTGATGCCATTTTTAGGAGTTCAGGTTTTGCACATTTTCCATACTTCCTGTAGATGAATAAAGTGACCTTGAGCAGTGACTGGCCTTACTGTGCTGCAGAGCTGAGCATGGTGCAGGGTGCATTGGCCCAGCTCCACAAGGAGTCGTGTCTCTGTAATGTGTGGAACAGATCCATGCAGAGATATGTGCTGTTCTCCTCCTAGCAGTGTTGTGTTATCCATGTACAGCTGTTGGTCTCTGCCTCTTAGCAGACACAATGCTTTCCAGATGTGCTGCTTCTGACTCTATTGCAGCTTGGATACAGCTGGTTCATGGCTTTCTGAAAGATGTTCCTCCATCCACTACTTTATTTTCAGGTCATACTGTGGTGTGACATCAGTTAAATCCTTCTCAAGTTATGGCCTTCACATTTTGAGAGGATACACACATTGAAGGCTGTGAAATAGGTTGTGTTAGGTGTTCTGCTAACAGGGTGGTGAAAGTCTCCATGGCAAAGGGTTGTGGTTGGTATCCACAAAAGCACTTTGGTGATAGAAGCACAGCTTAAAAGATACAGAAAACTCTGCTTAGGCAGCATGGCTGCCTGGGACACTGTATCTGCATTTTCTGGTGAAATTTTACTAGGAGGTTTTCTACTCTGCTCTCGTGTGTGCCCAGAAGTGCTGCCAACTTTGCTGTGCTGGATGTATGCAGAGCTCACTTTTTGGATATCCTCGTGCCTAACTCCTCAGATGGAGATGACAGGGTGTGAGGAGATTGAGAGAGGCCACATTGATAGGTATGCTTTTTAGACCTCCTACAGCTATTAAGACCTCTCAATACTTATCTTTAAGCTAAGAAAATCTTCCTTCTTTCAGGGACTGTGTAAAAAAATTGTTCACAGTATACAAGTCCTTAGTGTCAGAGTTTTTATTCTGGGTACTGCAGAGGCTCATGGTTAGTGTGTGCTGGGAAAGTGACCTGTATTTTAACTGTAATTGTCATCAGTGGCTCTAATCCCCACTCAAGCACTGCTGAAAGCAATTTTACTATTAACAAACATGGGACAAGTGGTTTTCAGTAGTTGCCACAGTGACTGAAACCTGTTGGAATAGGATTTCAAGACTATTTGCTCAAATAATAATAGGCACAATTTTTAATCCTTTGTGACTGCAGAATTAGAACTGCAGGATGTAGAAATTAAGATGCATTTAAAGTATTTTTCACTTTCATGAAAGTCAGCAGAACTTCCAGAGCAAAAGAGATGCATCATCTTTCATGTCTTAAAAGTTTTTATAAGATTGACTGTAAAAGTACATTCTTTATTTCAGATCTTATATGAGCTGGAAGTGTGTAGACTTTAGGTCAGAGGTTGAGTTTACAAGGTTGGAAATCAGGGAAGGAAAACCCAGCACTTTTTCTTGAATACTAAGTGTACATGGTCTGAGACCCATAATTACACTCTAAATTATTTTAAGTAACATGTTAGGAGAGATCAGGTATTGGCCTCTTTAGCAATAAAGGTAGGTTTTCCAAATGAAATATTTATCTAATTTTAGGATAGATATCAGAAAAATTTTTTTAAAAAATCACCATTTCATGTGATTTGCACTTTGGAAGTATTTAAATCCTCTGCAACCATTCCAGTTTTACACAACGGAATTGTTCTCACAGTCTGTAGATGCAATGTGCAACATTTTGCTTACTGTAAGGCCAAAGCTACTGCCAGACTATGAGATTTGCCAAGTAAAAAGCTCTGAGGCCCAGAGCAGCAATGTGGAGTGAGGAGGGGCTGGATGGTTGTTCAGGTCTGTGTTTTCAGCCTGCAGGATTTCAGGATCCAGACACTAGTGCCTGCCTCATTGAACTGATGGTTCTCAGGGAACTTGGATTTGCTCTGTGTGTATATAGCAATATCCTCTGGCTTTCACTGTCACTGACAAGCCTGGTAATTAATCAAGACTGTACTGTGGTTGACTCTTCCTTATTTTCATTTCCTCCTTTCTGAAGTGAGTAATGAAGAATGATGTCTTTACTTCTTCACCTCCACATCTCCTCACCTGCTGAACACTTGAACTAGTCCCATTGACAAGCAGGCTGCACCAGGGAAAAAGTGCCACAGATGAAAAATGTGGCTTTGGAGTTTGGCAAGCCTGAGGTTGGCTTTGTGACACTTCTCCGTTTGCCACCATCAATCTTTCTCTGTCAAAGTCCTTTTTGTCCTGTCATTGTTGCTGCTTGTTTCACATTATGTATCAAGTCCTGCCTTTGCCAGCTGGAGACTGTATTTTCTCAGCACATTTCTAACCAGTGGGGCAAAATGCTGTCCTGATGGGTAATAGTGCGCGTCTAGAGAAACTATTAAGAAAGAAGACAGAGAAGAAAATCTCACTGAATTTCAGATTCTTCTCCAGTCCCTGCTTTCAATCTTCTTTCTCTGCTCAATAAAGTTAGAATCTTGAAGGTTAAAATCTAAGTCCTGATGTAGAAACCAAGAGGTGTTTCTCTTTCTTTATTCTTTCACACAAAAATGTGAGATTTTAAAATGTAGGAAGTTGTCACTATAATAACAACATCTGCTAATAATTCATAGCTTCTACCCACATATCACAGTTCAGATAATTTCAAGTCATCTGAGAATTAATCTTCAGAATCCCTCTGAGGTAGATACCAACGTCATCATCCTCATATTTGAAAGGAAGAGTAACTGAGGCATTGAAATGGGAAGAGATTTTAGGTTTCACAGAGGTTCAGTGGCTATGGGAATAGGAAATAAGGCCTGCCAAAACTAGAGATATTTTGTAGGCAACAGTTAACTGAAGTATACTGAAGTACATTGTATAATTGATTCCTAGTGCTATCATGATGTAAGAATGGGTTTCCGTTAAAGAAGCAGAGCTTATCTGTTCATGAAGATCCTTGGGTTTAAGTTCACTTATTAAAGCACCTGTGGTGTTGGAACATTTTTGAAGAAAATATTGTGATTTGATGTACAATCAAGTCCTTTGTTGACATAGTTCACAGTGCGACAGGAGGGCCAACCCTGTCCTGGGGTGCATCAGGCACAGCATGGCCAGCCAGGCAAGGGAGGGGATTGTCCTGCTCTGCTCTCCACTGGGACAGCCTCACCTCGAGTGCTGGGGGCAGTTTTGGGTGCCACAATCTAAAATAGACATTAAGCTATTGGGAAGTATCCAAAGGAGGGCCACAAACATGGTGAAGGGCATTTAGGGGAAGCCATAGGAGGAGTGGCTGAGGTCACTTGGTCTGTTCAGCCCAGCAAAGAAAAACCTGAGAGACAACCTGATTGTAGTTACAGCTTCCTCATGACAGGAAGAGGTGGGGCAGACACTGATCTCTTCTCAGGGGTAACCACTTGCAGGACCCAAGAGAATGACCTGCAGCCGTGTCAGTGGAGCTTTAGGTTGAATATTAGGAAGAGGTTTTTTTCCCAGAGGATGGTTGGGCACTGGAACAGGCTCCTTAGGGAAGTGGTCACAGCATGAAGCCTGACAGAGTTCCAGAAGCATTTGGACAATGCTCTCAGGTGCATGTTGTAATTCTTGGGGATGGTGATGTGCAGGGCTGGGAGTTTGACTCAATGATCCTTGTGGGTTCCTCCCAACTTACCCTATTCTATGTTAGTTTGCTAGACTAAAATGAATTTAACTGTTCTCTAGTAAACTGAATTATTCACAGCTGTCTAATTAAGAGAATAACTTCGCAAAATCAGAGAGCTGTTAGTTTCACAATGGTGCTATGTAATTCAGTACATTAGGAGGTTCCAAACAAGGTGCTGCATATGTTGAAAACAGTATGTCTAATTCTCTATACACCTAAAAATCCTAAAGAGGGGATCCAGTTCCTGTCTAATATTTCCCCAGGGGTACCATTTTCCCATGTCTTGGTTTTAATGATGAGTTCACGAGGCAAAACTTGGCATAGATAAATGGATACAAACAATTGTGGCCATAGCCTTTGGCTGTTGCTGTCGAAGAACTGGACTCTTCTCTTTCAGTTAAAACTCCAGTGAAATGGAAGTGCCACAAAATGTGGCTATTTCTGTTCCATAATGACATAAGAAAGGAATAAAAGAAGCCTCAAAGCAACAAGTAACAAGAAAGCATGGATGTAGGTAACTCACTCTAAAAATTTGAATCGCTTCTGATTACAAGCATAATCTACATATTCAAACTTGTTGGAATTTATTGAGTGCTTATTTCTCATAATTTATCTTGGTTTATTTTCCAGCACTCAGCTAATTCTTGTTATGCTGTTTTCTTTTGGGTAGAAAAAGCCTTTTAACTCTCAGTGTTTTCATCCATTGAACATATTTATACTTGCACACAAAGCATCAAGAATTCTATAGATATATTTGTATTACATGATTAGAGTGCTCAGTGATTCCACCACTGGAAGTGGAAATGTACTCCAGTAAATCCACACATGATGCAAGGATTATGATATTGCTTCTGCTACATTTGGCATACTCAGATTTTTATGAGAGTTTTTATTAAGCTGAAAAGACAGGAGCAGTGATAAGTTTTCATACAGATTAGAAGTGCTCCACCTTCTTTCTTTGTAAATCTGACTCCTGAACACTCACTGATCTTTATATGTGACTGCCTGTTCTTTACCAGTTATGAATCTCATGAACTGTTTCCCATATATTTAAAATATATTTGACGATATGTAAACTAGACATATAACATTCAGAAACTGGCTTTTTTCCTCTGTTCTAGTTCTTCAACCATATGGCCTCATACAGTAAATACACCCTACCATGTGCCAGAACATACAGTGTATGTGTGTGTGTATATATACACAGACACATTGAGGGACAATCTGTCATTTTCTTCTTTCACTAAAAGCATTCTTAGCCTTGTACATCTCCTAAGAGAGCCAAACAATTGCATGTGGATTTAAATGAACAAACTAAATGTGAACAATTTGACTAATTTGTGACTAAGTAGGGATGAGATGATTATTTGAAATCAAAGATTGAGAAGTGTTGCTTGCAATGAACCATAGAAAAGAAGGTACAGCAAGGGAGAAGAGACATCTTAAGAATGGAATTTTCACCTAAATATGGGAGAGGTAAAACCTCATGGCAGTGAGATCCACTTTGTTTCAGTGGTGGTACTTTTACTTGCTTACTTGGATAAAACTGCTGGATAATTCTTGTTCACTGGTACACAGTGCTGTAACTCCCATGTGTTGCAGGGGTTCCCTGCTATCCAAGGCCACAGTACAGAGCAATGTGCTTGCTGGTTGTGAGATGAATTTGTAGAGATCATGTTTAGCTGTTGTGGAAACCAAATTGCATTGTGACTTTCTTCATGTTACCACCAGTACAGACAAGTGACCTGGATGGCTGGCTGGCATCAACAGCCACTCAGGAAGCAGCTTTGACCAGGTGTGTTGTGAGATGACAGCAGTTGGGTGCTAGCATCAGAACACATAATTTGAGAGTTCTTCACAGTTGTTGGGAGACAGCTTCTGAACATATTCACTGAGAGGTGTTGACAGTGCCTGGGAAGTGCCTCCTGACAATATTTACTGTAGGCATTGACATCAGTCAGGACCCAGCAATTGTTTCAAGGACCATTTTCTGCTGAATTCTAAAACCTGAGTTGTTATGGATTCAGGTGGATAAAACCAGACTGGAAACAAAAAATGGTCTTTCCTTGGTTGTGTGAGTTGATGAGCAAGGCTGTGCACGTTATACAGGTAGAGAATGCACTGAAGGGAGGATCAGCAATGTTGCTTCCTTCATTAGAAGTTGAAATGAGGGAGGAGAACAGATATTTGCAGCCAGACAGATCTACTCATCTCATTCTGTGTGTACTACAATGAGAGTGATACACTGTTTCTGAATGATAGAAATGTACAGAATCCTACATTTTATAGTCTCTGCTAAACTGGAATGTATGAATAAGGTAGCCTGGAGTCTCTGTGTAAGTTGATGCGTCATTACAGGAAAGGGTTTCACCTTCTGAGTAGTTTCTCCTGAGACTCCTCTTAGGGATATTTAATCTTTCTTTTGTCATAATTTTCCCCATGAATTCCCTCTGTTTGCTGATTTGCAATGTTTAAGGAAGGAGGTATTATTATTTATCTACTATGGTTCATGAGTTTCTGTAGCCTACAGCAGTAAGTTGCAGATCACTATATGCCCCTAGCTCTTTAGTTGTCTCTCTATTTTCAGCAAAGGAATCTGGAGACGTACTTTTTACTGCAGCCTTGTTTTTACACTCTCCATGGCTGTTTTCCAGCTTGACAGCCTCGTGTGAATGTGAGTCATTGTGCTCTAGAAGATGCTACACATTGTTCTGTCTAATTTTATCTTTGGTCCTTATATAATGAAGTGACTGGTACCTTCTAGGTGGACCACTGCCAACAGTGTTTGCTCCAAAATTCTTCACACTGCAATGTGAACTTCATTACTGAGAAATGGATTCCTCTGTGGCGTGCATCAAGCTGGACTTAAAACTTAGGGTTTTAAAGCTCACTGCTATAGCCAGTGGAGCTCTCTCTGCTTCTCTCAAATTTTGACAACTTTTTCTCTATTCATATTGCAGCTGCCTTATGCTAGTCAATGGCTAAAACATGTTGCACACAGATGTGGCTGCTTTCCCAAAGAGATGCTATTCTAAAATCAAGTTGAGAGATGACAAGCAGAGATGATCAACAGAGAGGGACAACACAGATTAAGGTGATAGTTCCAACCAAGGTAACCTGCTGCAGCCACAGCACACTATCCTTGCCTTAAACTGAGACTGTAATGAACACTCAATCTGTAGTAACTTGCTACTTCAGCAAGTATCTCAAAAAATCCTGACATTAAATAGAGAAATGCAAGAAAAGATGAAAGTAATCTCACTTAAACTGCTTGGAAGCTCCAGTGATGAAGGCAGTATCTAAGTTGAACAGAAGGTGATCAATGTGTTTGACAAACAGCTTTGAGCATGCAGTCAGTGTGGTCAGAGCAGTCCAGTGTGTTTGCTAAACCCACATCTGTCCAGTACAACTGCTGGTGTATTTTTATGAGAGGATAGAGAAGTCTAATGTGCTTTTCTAGGTATCTAGATGAAACCTTATCTATTCATGGGAAGCAGCTCTGGTACTGAAATTTTTTTTACCATTCTTCAATAATCATCTGTATATTAAATATGGAGTGCAAATTCTGTAATAATGTTACATCTTCAACTGATTCTCATGCCACGGTGCAAGTCAATAGTATTGTTTTTATTTCTAATGTAACATAATTATATATTGTTATATATATTATACCAGATATAATATTATTATTATATTATAATAATATAATATTAATATTAATTAATATCAATATTAATTAGTATTAATTATTTTTAATATTATTATAATATTACATTATTAAAACATTATTATATGCTGTTATTTGTTGCATATATGTTATTGCATAATGTGTTAGTATTATTATTACATATTCATATATAATGTAAACATTGAAGGATGATAGGAAAAAGCATTTGGTAGTACTGAAGTTGTCAGGCAGGAACTGGTTTCTTTCAGCAGGAGATGCCAATGCTGCATTGTCAGGCTACAGATTTTTCTTGGTTGAATTTGTAGAATAGAAATACTTGAAGATAAAAATATGTGTCTTTGTAAATAAGAGGGAAGGGAGGTTATTTAATTTGGGCTTAGTAACTGCTCTAAATGTGCTTCTGTTTGGATTTACAAGGATTCCTTCTATCAAGTGAGACACAGTAAAAAAAAAAAAAAAAAGATTGTGAGATGGAATCAGGAGATGCCAGTGGAACACAATGAACAAACTGTCATTTCAGGAACACTTGCAATTTGGGCTCTTTCACTAGGTGCTCTTGAAGTCTACTGCCAAGACTCTCTATTTTCCATGAAGATTATTATTCTGTATCAATGCTGTATAGGAGAAAAGTGATTCATAAATTAATGTCCTTAGAAATATCTTATTATGAACATTTCCAGCATCATAGCCCAGTTCTACACTCTTAATTTTTAAGGACTTGGGATCTGTTTATTTGGGTTATATGGATTAATAGTAGTTATAACACCCTGGTCATGTACAGTACTTTTTGTATGAAGAATTTGAAGTATTTTTGTCCCTTTTATAAACTATGAAAGGGATGTACAGAAGACCTATAAATGGCTTGCTGAAGATGAACTTGCAAAGATGTGGCAAGTTCAGGAATAAAAATCAGAATTTCATCTGTCTTTCTGGCCCCTTGGTCATAGTGTGGCCATTGTGTACAATGTAACATTTAGTACTTGTGTATTGCTTTTTCTAGTCTATTTGCTTTGGAGTTCCAGGGCTACTATTTTAATCTCTGTAAGGTTTATAGCAAATCTGAAAGAAAAGAAGTAAGACTCGACATTATTTCTGTGTCATTTGAACATAGTGCCTCTCACCTCTGCATCTTCACCTCTCCCCACCTCTATTGCCTCTATTGATGTAAAACTGTTTTGAAATTTGACTTCTGCTTACTATGAGGTGAATATAACTCTCCCGTCGTCCTGGTGGGGGAAGTTGAAGCTGTTAGTGAGAAGCTGTTAGTAATCAAACTTCTGCCCACCAAGGTGCACAATGACATTTTGGGGTTCAGCTTGAATCTCTAAAAATCAGCCTTTCTTATATTTTGCTTGTTGGGACTGACCTTAGTAATTGCCTAGAGGACAAACTGTACTGCATGACTTTTGCTTTTCCTTTGTTGGCTTTTTTTTCTGTCAAATGCATAGGGAGGTCATTTAGCTCCTCCTTTGTCTTTAGAAGGCAGACACTACTGCCAATACCGAGGTGCTGGACATAGAATTCATCAAGTTAGGGGCACGTGCCATGTAGTTACTGATTTTCTCAGGTGTCATAAGCAGAGAGCACAGATGAGGCTGGAGAGGACCAAACTAAAAGAATAGCATGTGGAAGTTTGACCTAGTTTTATTTGGAGATAGAATCTTCCTTCTACCCTGGAGAATCCTCATCTGGAGATGCTGCCTTTTTCTGCACTGTCTTGCGCATGGGATCTCTTGGTTGTGCTGGCATAGCAGTGCTGGAGCTGCCCTTGGCATAGTCTGGTGTCAGGAAGGAAGCCCTTCTGTTGGCTCCCTGGTTCTGGGTTTGTGGAGCTGGAAGGCTCAAAGTGTCCTTCATTTGCCCTTTTGCAGACACAATGGCTCTCACTGTGGAGAGTTACTCCCACTCATCTCTCCCATTAGTGCTGTTCTCTTTAAACGTTTGCAATGTGATTTCCCTGTTCAGTTTGTATCCTAAAAGTGACTCCTGCTACCATCCCTATATTTAGTTATGAAAATGTGGTGTGGTTTAAATTACTTTTATACTGGTACACAGGATTCTAGATCATTGAAAAGAAGGTTCTTCAGATGCCACATAGGAGGAAGCTAGTCAGAGATTTGGCTATAGGAAAGTTCAGTGGACTTTATAATTAGGGGGGTTTATTGCTATTATTTTTACAATAAGATCATATTGCGCTTTTCCTGTAAAACAAGTCAGTTCTCAAATGCAAATGAGGTAACACAATCAAAAAATCTCTTTCTTTGAACAGTTTCTAATACAAGTTTAAAATTATTCTTTTTACCCCTTTTTCCTTTTTTTCCTCATTACACATTATGTGTCACTTGCTATAATATTCACAGAAGGAAAACACAGAAGGAACTCAGTGCAACCAGCTCTATATTTATCTACCTGAATATTAACAAAATTCAGAGGTGTTTGTCTAGTCCTATATTTAATAATGAGATGCTCCAAAATGTTTTTGCATTTTCTGTCATCCAAATATCTCAAAGCACTTGATCATCACCATTATGAGACAAACTTAAATCCAAGGGAAGATTTTGTGAGGTGTCCGCAGCTGACATCCAGTAGAAAATAGAGCTGAGAACAGGATCTATGTCTTGAGCCCTCAGGCCACTCTGCCGTCCTCACTGCAACAACTGTCGGATATGTGTTCCCTCTTCTCCCTTGTCCCTGCTGTTCCAAGGTCACGAATCAGGGAATTAAGCTTGAGGAGCAAGCAGCTCTGCTTGTGAGGCCCCTTGAGCTGAAGCCTTGTTCTGCAATTAGTGCCGCCTCAGCAAGCAAGCTCAGACAGTGAAACAAAGAGGAGCCCTTGCAAATTGCAGCCATTATCTCTGTAGACTTTCTTCCCAGCCCTGTGAGCACCACACAGCCGTAGGATACTGAGAGATGCAGGCAGAAATAGATTCACTCGTCCTAGGCTTGCTGCAGGGCTGCTGCAGGGTTACTCAGGATTATCCATCTTGAAAGGCCAACCTGCAGCACTCGGGCATCCCAGGATTGTCTTAGGCCCACTGAGTGCAATGCAAATACTACAGTGTGGTGGCACTTTGCCCTGAAATAGGAGATTAAAGTTAGCACACCATGGAAGTATCTTCAAAGCAGTGGTCTCTACTAGGAAAAAATATTGATAAACTGACTTTTTATTTTAAATTGGTGGATTCATTAGTAAGGTATGGAAAAGATCTACTGGAATGCCTTTAGATTTTAACTAATAGATGTGAGTGGACTACATGTAAGTTATGTAAAAAGTAACTAAGTAAAGCAAGATTATTGTAATTTGTTTTAAGGCTGCTATAGAGATCTACAAGAAAGGCCCAAATTTTTTTGAGTGTGTACAAACTGAAAGGTTGAAACTCTTTGTAATTAGCTCACCAGTGTCCTGAAGAATGTATCCTTGCCTCCTCCTAGTTGTAAAAGTCCAAGGTAAACCAAGTATCTGCTGATCTGACCGAGAATCGTTTGTGTGACCACGGAGCCGAAGTAACCATCTGTCACAGATGCACAGGCATGCTGTGCCTCAAACCTTTTTACAATCTTTTGGGGATTTTAATTCTTAGTACTTAGCCATTGGCCTTGAATACTGTTCAGGGGAGAGCTGTGAAGTTCACCTGTTTAGTTTAGCAAGGCTAAAGATGTGTAAGACCCCACCAGAGACTCCTTTTTGGTTCTGCTTAACATCAAATAGTAGAAAGAGCAGCCTTGTCAAAGATAGCTTGCTAGCAATTTCAAAGGCAGCATTGGAAATTTTCTAGCTAAGAAATAAAAAATGAAAGCATGTACATGCCTATTGTGTTGTGGTTAGTTGTCTTCATTTTTCCAAACATGGAGCATTGCAACTACTTATTGCAGGGGGAGCCCAAGTCCTGAACTTGTTTCTCCACTGCAATATGCAGCTCAGGTGCTATTTCATATTCAGACTTCTCTGATTGTTTTTTTTTTTTTTGTTAAAAGTTAATAGCTACATGATGGTTTCCAGATAATTTTATTTCTGCAGAGCAGTAGACTTTAATCAATCAAGTCTAATTTACTATGGCTTAATTACTAAGATATAATTTGACTATACTGTTTCAGGGGGAAAAATATCTTTGGTCACAGGAGGTTGCTGTTCAGAATTAATTGGTAAACTGAGGCATACATCTTCAATGAGATACTGAGAGCATTTGCTGCTTCTTCAAATAAAGACCAAAAATGACATTTTGGAGGTTGAGTGCTATGACCAATATGATAATTTGAATTTTTTCAAGTTGCTTGTTTTAGAAGCTTCACTGAGATTTTCAAAGTCTTTTTGAGTCTTCACAGTGGTGTAGGATCGGTTGCTAAAGCAAAGGTATTTCATGCACTTCTGGGCTTGCATGAGAGATCCGGACAGTTGCTTTTCTTGTGATATCTCATCATTTATTCTGTAGTTACAGAAGACTGGGGAAATGAAGTAAATCACAAGCACAGTGTTGAAAAAACATTATATACTGTAATTACTGGTTTTATTATTATTTCATAGCTTTCCAGGTGTTCTAAAATCTGGTAAATATTTTGCAGCATTTGAAGCTTTTCCAAATTGATCCTCCTATCTGAGATCACGGAATGGCATTGGGAGGAATATAACAATGCATATTATAGTGCAGTAGCATGGAAATGAATTGCAGTAGCAGAAAGGGAATTGGTTACATCTTGCTTAGAAAATTTGGCAGTTGTCACATTTAGACACAAGAATAGATGAGCCATTGATTTCATTGAGCAGAAAAATTATTGTTTCATTGTTCCCCTTAAAAATTTTCATTCAGATTATGGAATTTGATAGGCCACTTAATTAAACAGAACTGCTTTTCTTTTCTTAGTTTTTTTTTTTTACAGGGTCCCATGGTCTCATTGTGTTTGTATCTTACTCTTTTGGTAAGCACCATTTAACATGGGGATGTAAAAGTCTAGCTTCTCTGTACACCTGTTGATCCAATTGAAGTAGCACCTCTTGCATCGTTCTTTCAAAAGGAAAATTGAAAGAAGCATAAAAATTTAAATTCATTACATTGTGGTTGTACTTCATCAGAGGGATTCTAGTCTTTCTGGAGCATGGAAGGTTTTCTCAGGCTTCTTTAACTAAGTGTCACATTCCCAATCATTGCAGCTGTGTGTTGAGCAGTTTGCTGTTTTCATGGCATTACAGGGTATGAGAAGTCCACCACTGGTTAAGAATGGGAAAGAATAGGAAAAAACCTGCAAAACTTCTGTCAATTACCTCCTTTGTATAGCAATGTATTTCAGATTGTGTGTGATGGATCTGGATTAGTTAATATGCTGGGGTTAGACCTATCTCTGTGTAGAAGATACATCATTTAGCATCAGCACGGGGTTCATCTGGGTGTCAGAAAGCCATGCCCATTCTAATGATACGGTTTCCATAGCAGCTAATGCACCTCAGAAAAGAAGGAGACAGGAATCAAACTCATGACTAACATGGCTGTCCCAAGCTTGTGATGATATAAACTCTGGCACCCACATTGTCACGTATCTTTCCGTGTGTTGGTATATCTAGAAAAGTTACTGAGTAGAACACTAAGGTAATTAAACTCTCCTTTTTCCTAAAAGACTGTTCTGATTAGTCACAGCTAACAGCCTTATCTTCATTGAATTCCTGAGGTTTTTGCTGGTTTTACCAAACTAAGTCTCTGAACTCAGAGTCAGTACTGGCTTAAAAAGTACACAGGCTGAAGTCTGGGTGCTGGAGTTCTAATGATCTCCTGTTGGAATTAGTCTTGATTTTCAGTCATGGAATTTAACGTAACAACCAGTCTCTATGTTTACTTATTGCATTACTTACCTTGTGTGTATGCTAAATTTTGTAGCTAACATCCTGGTGGAGCATAGTGTGGAGTCTGTACCCATTTTCTCCTGGCAGTATGCATCAATACAGAGGAACATCTGATGGAGTATGTTACCATTGCTGATCTTTGTGGCACACAAACTTCCCATTTGACACTAGAGAGGACTTGCTGTAACCTTTCATTTTAGCTCATACTACTTGAATTTTATATATATTTATGTCAATCCTCAGCTCTCATCTGTTTGATTGAGAGTTGGTTCAGTAAAAGATCTGATACGCATTAAAATTTGCATTTCCATTCTGAGGCTCAGTGTTGAAGTTGGTATCTCTTTCCTCTTTTTCTAAAATGGACATCTAAAAGACACCAGATGAACTCAGCCTTGGAAATACCCCTATTGACTCTGAAGAAGATCTGACTGACTCTCTCATATGGAAAGGCCTAAAGAGATGATGGGTGAGTCCTGGCCAGCATGATTGTGATGCTGAGGCACCCATTTGAATTTTAAATCAGACAGTTTGAATTTTGGCCAGTGTACAAAGGCTACCTAATGGGCTGGTGATTTGTGTTTTTTTTGGCAAGTCTCACTAGAAGACATGTATTACACTTGGTAAAGGATGGGTAAGAGTGACAGATGCTCATGGGGCTTTTTCTTGTATGAGTGCTGACAGTTCATGCTTGTTTCTCTTCCATATACAAGGGTTCTTCCATATACAAGGGTTGACACTAGTCCCATTAATAGTTTAGAATAAAGGAGGTTCCAGTGCCTCCTGTCTGACATTTTTCTATAGTCCTGTGGGGTTTTCGTTTCTATATAGCAGTCTACAGATTTTTCTTTTAAGTGCTTTATAAAGCATACTTTCTGGGAGAGGATACTTGCCTGACAACTAGAAAATCCGTTTATAAGTTCAATTCATCATGTCTGTTGTTTGATGCTGGCTTTCTCATTTCACATTCTCTTTGCTTTAATTCCATCTTTTTTTTTGAATGGAAAAACTACTTCTTCCCCTTCCTGGTGAAAGATGCTCCCTTGGCATTATCATCATCATCACTGTTGGACCAGTCTGAGGAAGCAAGAGAGTCTTTTGAATTCCTTTACCATCTATTTTGCTGACATGTTACAGATGAGATTTTGGAAGAGAGGGGAGTGTCTAAGATTTTAACTTCAAGTCCTTGATTTTGTTTATGTTTTTCTCCTTTCAGTAACGCATGGATACCCATTTCTCAGTTCTAGCTTCATCCATCCTGAAACAACCCAATTACACCAGTTGAACAGATACTAGAAATAAAACAGAGTGCAGAATTTCCCCAGGGTTTAAAAGCAAGTGGGAGGGCCATTTCTCACCTACCAGTGCCAGAATCTGGGAGTTAGAAGTGAATCAAAGTACTCCTGAGACACAGCAGAGGTACAAAGGAGTCAGTAGTGAACACTGACATGAGCCACTCAAGCCTGGAGGCCCAAATTTATACTCCTCTGTCTTCCTAGGAGATTACATGACCACAGTGACCAGGACAGCTCTTTTCAAGAAGATGAAAGATGGAAAAGGTCTAGAAGGTGTCAACTAGTTATTGCCTTCTGCAGCACTGGTTGTCCTGCTGCAGGATAATCCCAGGAGCTGTATGTTTCTTGTTTTACCACAGGCAGGGAGATTTCTGGGATATGAACTCTTTTTGTGTTAGAGCAGTAGTCCCTCTCTAAACAAATACTGCAGATTTTTATTTGATCTTTTAGTATGTTCCCTCAGGCTGAACGGTGATCAATCACAATATTATTTCCTATGTCCAGGACAGACTATCCAGCTCCTCCTTTTTCTGCTGCTTAAAGAAAAGTAGATGCCATTGTACAGTCATGAATTCCCTGAAGTGATTGGAACTTTTATGCTAGGGGACTCTGCTTTGATTTTATTAAAACAAAGCTGTATTCGACTGATGAAGAGCCTCAGGAAGGCTTTTAACTTACTTTGGAGGTGAAATTGTCCCACAGAATGAAAAGTAGTACCTTGCTTCTTTCTGTATTTGTCTGAGCTGATACTTCTCTGAATAATGTGATTCATTATTTAGGCGGGATATTAGAAATAGTCATTGACTGGTGCCTGTGCTTAAGTCAGAAGAAGGGAGATTAGCATGCTTTGCGTCTTGAGATAATCTTTCTCCACCTCCAGATTGTGCCAGTTCTCTTATTTAGTTCAAAACAAGGAGCTTCAGGGAAAGTTGTCAGGTTTTGTTACATCCTGTAACAGAACAGGTTGTGCAGGCCTGCTCCTCACCACACACACAAGGCTTCCTGAGGAGGGAGTTGTCTGCTGCAGAAGCAAAGGAGCTGAAGTAAGCTCACTGGCAGCTGAACATGCCATCTCTCTGGGGCAATGTGCTTGTGTTACTGAATTTGCTGATATAAACTGCAGGCTCTCTCTGTACCAAATTTCCCTAAAGATTGGGATGAGTTTATGTTGTGAAAGCAAGCTTCAAAGCATCTGTGGTGAGCACAGAAGTTACAGTAGTAAAGGAAGAAAGCCAAGGATGATCCAAGAGGAAAGGGAGCCAAGAAGAGAGTGAGGCAAGAGAGAAAATACATAAAGAACTGCATTTGTAAGTAGGTGAGAAATTCTGATGAGGGTACAGTCTGACTTTATGGTCAAGCACATTTCCCAGGGCTGGACAAATCAGTACCTCAGTGGGCAGCAGCAGGTCTGCGCTTGCTTGTAATTTGCAGCAATCTGTCTTGTACTTACATCCTCTTGTTTTCCTCTCTCCCTTTCATTTTCCCTGCTGGTCTTTAGCATGTTCTCCAGTAGTAATGCTGCAACAGGGTCTCTAATATGACTGAAGAGCTACTATGATCAAACTCACTGAGAAATTATTTTTAATGAGCAAAAGTATTGCACTGAAGCAGTGAGTTCCTTCTCCAACAGGAAAAAAGATCCTTATAGTGGAAATCCTGCAGTAAAAAAACTCTTCAGATGAATTGCTTGTTAGAGGATTGAGCAGTTAGGTGAATAAAAGCCTGATTACGTACCTGCAGGTAGAATGTAATATGAATCAGAAGAAGTAAATTGATAATTTGGCTGCTACCTCTGACTGAGGGCTGCACCCAAGCAGTTTTATCCAATACCTGCTTCTGAAAAAAGGAGAAGTATTACAAGAGGCAGGTTATTCAAACAAGGATTTTGATCTGCATTTGACTGCCTGATCATTTGTCTTGAGCTAGGACCCTAACATGGGAAGGAGGCATTTCAAGCTGTTGGCTTCATGAGTTGGTCAGTTTGGACAGGGCATGTGATATCTCCAGTTGCTCTGAAACTCTGTGATGTTAATGTGACAGAATGACATGACATCTCTGCACAGGCTGGCAGCGTGATGGCACTGTGTTAGATAGATGTGGTAGGGGAGTGCTTTCACCCTTATTGTGAACATCATGTTCCCTTTGGTCAGATGGACCTAATGCTCAAAAATGCTCACCTCACTGCTGAGCTCTCAAAGTTTTCCCCTGGCTCCAGCCTTGAGAATCTGCTGCCTTCCCTGAGCTGCCTGCTCTAATCACAGTCCCAAGGCAGCATTTATTTAGCTTGGAGTAAGCGTTTGGTGTTAACCTCACAGAGACTTAAGTGCTGCTTACGTACCACTTCCATTTATTTATTCCTTTTTCTCATTACAGTTTTGCCCCATTTCCCCTGGGCTCTTGTGATGCCTTTTTTTTTTTTTCTTTTCTGTCCAAGTCTTTCCCTCCAAGCCAGCAGCCACAGAGAAAAGCAGGTACAAATGTGAAAAGCTCACATGTACAATGAGCCATCATTTTATTTGGTATATACCCACTGGATCATTGTAGATCATTCCAGACCAATGCTACTGTAAAAAAAAATCAAATCCTGGAATCTATTTCCAAACAGGGAAGTATTGGCTCTCCATTTGGCAGTACAGGGGTATCCTTCACTCAAATGCATCCAAAAAGCCCAGTGCCAGCTGAGACTACCTCCCCTGTGCTTGTGACCACTTTGCTTCCCACTGTTATCTTGGGTAATTCCCATCACTAAACCTGCTAGAGCTCCCAAAATGGGAATGGTACTGCCCCCTCTTTAAATGACTAGTAAGCTGCTGTATGCAGCCTAGACTGTCAGCAAAACTTCTTTGTCCCAATTAATTCATGAATGGCTCTGTTTCTAATCCAGCTGGATTTCTCTCCTCTTCTTGTTGAATATATTTGGACATTGCATTTACAGTGTAGGTTCTGTTTGGCTGCAGGGATAATGTCATCTCTCTGCTAAAGACAAAGTAGTAATTTTCCCCAATGCCTGGCACACACACAGCAGTCATCTTTTATGTTTTCCCCAATGGTAATTGCTACCTTCTCTCTCTTCTGGGTTTTTTTTCCAGACAAACAGTATTAGGAGATGAGCTTTGAGCAAGCCTCTAAATGAAAGATGTCATTGCTTTCACCTGTAGTTTTGCAGAAAACCTCAGAAGTTTTAGCTGTTGTGGATCTACTTGTCACGGATCTCCCTGCTGCGTTAGTTATCAGATAGTGTGACTCTGCATGCCTACCTTTTTTTTTTTTTTTTTTTTTAAACTTTGTAACTAAAGATAGCATGGCATTCATTTTATTAAGATAATTTAATGTAAATCTATGACGACAATGCTTTTTCTTTAAGACTTTCTGTCTGATGGTCTTTAATCACATTTTTACACATTAATGAATTGACTGTAATAGTTCCTTTTGGAGGAATATAAGACGAGATTTCAATAAGGTTATACAGGGAGTATAACCTGTGTATATTATACAGGGAGTCAGTCCAGCTGAATCCTATCTGTTGACTTGGAGGTAAAATTTTTAGGGAGTTCACTTGTGTTGTAACAAAAGATACTCAGTGTGTTAAGAACTTAACATCTCAATCAAAAGCCTCAAAATCTACATCTTAGTAAGCAAAGAGCACAGAAGAGGACAGGAAGAGTAATTTTTTTTTTCATATATTTTTTTTTTTTATGAGTCTAACTGCCATTTCATCTGGATTGGAAGAATTTGCAGTTTACCTTTGCAGTTTTTGTGTCTGATGTGCTGTCTCCAATGTATAAAACAGAGATGCACAAGAAGTGTTATGTCACCATCAAAGCACTCAAGTGTCAGCAAGAGCAAATATGCATCCTTTACCTTTTTGTTCTGAAAAAAAAAAAAGCCACCAAAAAAAAAAAAAACCCAAACAAATTATTATCCAGTTATGTACTCAGTTTACTTCCTTAGACCTTCAAATTTCATCTGGACCAAAATTTGCACTTTTATGAAAATTAAAATGCTCTCTTTTTTTTTTTTTTTTTGTTTGTTTGGGTGGTTGGTTTGGTGTTTTGTTTTGTTTTGTTTTTTAAGGGTGAAAAAAGCCAACTTCTTTTGTAGCTAGCCAGAAAATAACGTGTGCAAAAGCAGCTCATCATGGTGTTATAACAAATAAGTGCTGAGGTTTGATTCGGTAATGTTTTATATTTTCTCCTTTGTTCCGGTTTGGGTTTTAGTTAAGTAGGGATAATGTAGCCAAACCTCTTCTTTTTGAACTATGAGTGTAAATTTAGGGCAAATAACTTAAAAAAAAAAAATTAAAGAAACCTCTAGCATACAAGAGTAATTACCCCCAGTGTTGCTGTGGCATAGTTGTTGTAAGCAGCAGTGGAAGCCTTTATTATAGAGTAAACTATATTGTCTGGGTTTGTTGCATATTTATGGATTTATAACATTATAACAGTTGAATAATTTGCCCCATTTCATGTTCCATTTCCATCTGCTGGGACATTTCCGTACAGAAGCATCCCAGCACACTTTTGTGTTTTCAAGTAGGGGACTGATTCAAATTCATGTATTCCCTCTACACAGAAACTAGTCTGTGGAGACGTGCCTGGAGGCTATTAGTTAGACTGAGTGCCCAAAATCTTGGCCTGGCACCCATTCCAGAGAGGGGTTAGGAGCAGAGCAGCTGTGGTTGGACTCTTTAGAACATCTGGATTTGTCTGGCACACTTACATAACCTCAGCCTTGCATCCTCTAATGTCAGACATCGTCAAGAGCTGAAGTAATGACAATAATTTTCCCTAGGGGCTTAAGCAGGTCACAAATTTTTTCCAGCAATGAGCAGTAGGCAGTCTGAAGCGACAGACCTTGTCCCAGCATATTCTGATGAGAACTGCTTCTGAGAAGAGAGGTTGCAGTGCAGCAGCCAGGTGCTGTAGGGAACCAGGAAAAATACTTGGAAGAGCAAAAGCTGTTACATCTTGGCACTTGGGAAGAAGGGCTGTTAAGACAAGGAGAGCTGCTCAGCCCAGCAGCATTCCCCCCAGCTTTGCTTTGTATCTGAAAGCTTTGAGAAGTTGACGGAAGAGCAGATCTGAGTTAGATCTGAGCAGTATCTAACAGGGAATTAGGCAAGGATGCTTGCAGAAAAAGGAGCAGGAGATGGGCTTTCATAATTGAAACAGAAAGATAAGGAAATATATAGACAACAAAAGAGTGGCAGAAAGGGAGCTCTGAGAGTAGGCTTGGGAACCAGGGGCTCAAATTTGATTTCTTACATCTTGTTCTGTGGATAAGTCACATCACTCATCTGCCTAATTTTTCTATTTGCTTACTGGGGGATGTATTACAGATCTGTTTATGGGGAGGCCTGAGAATTAATGGATGCTGATAAAATGCCTGGAAGATGGAAAATTCTGAGTATTACTACAGCAAACAGTAACCCCTTTGACTCATTTATGATCTTATTACCACCAAATGCCTCTTTGGCTTCCTGTCATTTTAACTAAGCCTCCTTCTGATCCTATTAAACACCAGGGTTCCACCAGCTAGTGTCAGTTGTCACAGCTCCATTGACTTCAATTATTTCTTTTGCACAACGTATTTCATCCAAAGCACTTCAAGTGTTTGAGAGATACTGGCCAATTAAGCACCACAACCTCTATGGGAGGTGCAGAGTCATGCCACTTTTAGAGAAACTTAGAAAAGAAAGGTTAATCAACTTACCCAAGGTCAGGAAGAAAGCATAGCAGAGATAAGAAAATGCATCAAGAGTTGCACTCCTAATTCTGGACATCACCTTGGTCAGGTTTTGCTCTCTGTGTGTCAGGGTGGATCTGAAGCAACTGTTCAAGCTCTGCCTTGAACAGAGATTTTACTGGTATAAGATAGAGCAGGGAGTTGCTTCCTTTTCACGCTCTCATACCCTTTCAGCTTTTATCATTCTCATTTTATTTGAGGTGTCGTAGAAGAGAATTATGGAGACTACACATATAAAGGCCGATTCCTCAGCTGGTATAAATTAGAAGGATTTCCCAAAGGCAATGAGAATGCAGACCTGAGGATCTGGTCCCCAGGGCTTATTTCTGACAGAGTATGGCTATAAGATACCTAGGGATTTTCAGCCTCCAGTCACTTATGCACAGGCTTTCTGAAGCTGCAGGAAGCTAAACTGCCTACTGGTGATTGCTTTTTCAGTCTGTTGCAAGGCAGGACTTTATCAGCATATGTGCAAATGATTCTCAGTAAGCTGGTTGGTGCCCTTATGCCTGCTAAAATCCAAAATGGCTGCATCAAATGGCGATACTTAGAATAGACCCAAGTGAAATACTTCAAATATATCACAGTAACTGCTGTTTCTAAGATGGGAATTATTTTTTTTTCTCTGTGTAGAGAGTGTTTGTGCAACTTCAGCATTTTATTCTGTAAATTTAGATCCTCTTTAAGGGAAACTAGTGACTGCTGTGATAGTGGAGTTTAATTTATAAATAGCCAGCAGACGAACATGAGGAGAGGCAATGAATAACTCACAGATGGAAGAGTTCGAGATCAGTTGTGACATAATGGCAGAGCAGCAGTGCAGAGCTGAGGACCAGTGCTCAGCTGGGTCAGCACTCAAAGAGAATCCACAAGTGCAGTTCTTAATTAAACACATGCAATTTTAAGTC
The DNA here is from genome assembly GCF_024509145.1 of Vidua macroura. NCBI lineage: Eukaryota > Metazoa > Chordata > Aves > Passeriformes > Viduidae > Vidua > Vidua macroura. The sequence goes on along the minus strand of NC_071576.1, from coordinate 20,992,056 downwards.
CAAAATCAACTTGTTGGGGTTTAAAAAAAAAAAAAAAACAAAAAAAAAAAACAAAAAAAAAAAAAAAAAAAAAAAAAAAAACCCAGAACAACCAAAACTACCAGCCCTCACTCTTTAGAATTTGCAGTTTTGATGCAGTGCTCATAGCAACCAGCTAGGAAATAATGTTATTAGGTTTTTTAGTTTTGAAAAGCTGCAAACAAGTTGAAAAGGAAAGTCTATCAGAGCTATGAGAAACTTTCTTATTTAGGTAAAGAATAACTGAATGTGCTATGTTTTCATACTGGGGAGGAAAAACAATTTTATTTCTGTAAAGCCCGTGAAGATACTTACATTGAAATAAATAAAACAGATGTGCTTGTACACACATATAAGAAAATGTTGGTCAGTTTTGTGAGAAGCCAGGTCTAAGAATTCACAGGAGCACTGGGGGCAGGGCTGAGGTATGTGGGGAGGGGAGGATAGAGCAGCACAGAAACTTGGATTGTTTACCTGCGTACTTCCCTTCATTCATGTGTACTTCAGCATTAAGAACTAATACTTTTATAAAACCCCCACTGCCTAAAACCAAGAACATTTTTTTTTCTTCATGGTAATGCTAAAATTTAACATTACCTTGGGCTAGACTTTCCTGACCTTTTCACCAAACATATCTCGATATGAAAACAGTCAGGACTCCTATACCTTTGAAAAGACATAAATCTAGAAGAGCAGAAGGCTCCAGCCTTAAACTCCAGCCTGCTTTTTTTACTTCTCCTGTGTAGAAAACATGCTCCCTAGCAAAAGGAAAGGGAAATGCTGTTTTAGGTCAGTAGCTACATATGAGCTATGTGTTTGGTCTTCATGAGGACCTGTATGAGGCATGTGCTCCCTCTTGGACATTTCTATGACTTATGCTCTCCCATTCTATCTCAGCACAGATTTTTTAATATTACCATGGGAAACAGAGGTCTTGATTGGTAGGAAAAGGGAAACTGGTGTTGTGCCAGAAACTTAACATAAGAGAAATCTGGAAGTTGTCCTATATGATTGATAAATCCAAACACTCTCCTGGAAAATGTTGCCTGACTATTTGGAGGTGCTGAATCCTCAAGAAGGTAATGGTGTACCATGGAATAAGAAAAGTTCCTGTCCTCCAGAAAGTGGGCACAGGGTGGCTTCAGATGTTCCCCATTTACCCCCACTGAATGTGTAAAAGTGCCAGCATCCCTCTTAAGGGGTACGGAGCTAAAAGCAAGTACACATTATAAAGTGCCAGAATACTTTATTGTTAGGTGTAAAACCTGTTTCTGTTGACAAGTGCAAGTAGTCTTTACTGTTCTCAGTTAACAGGACCCTAGGGACTTCCTGTTCATTGGAAGAATAAAAAAGCAGGAGAAAACATTTATGTACAAGTTAATACTTTTTGCTAGAGCTTGCACAATTTAGCACAGCCCTGCTACAGAACACTAAAAGAACCATTTACTTTTACATTGCTTTTTAGCAGTCTAAAAACTCTCCTTTTGCAACAGTATCTCGAAGACAGAACCACTTGGTCAACCTGAGTCCATAGGAATACATTAAATGGATATGTGCTGTGTGAGTAGACTGGGTCCTATATCACAAGCCTGGTGGGGCTTGGGGAACACAAAAATAAGACTCACATTTTGGACTAAATAAAGCCAGAGCAATATTACTTCCTCTGCCTCCCCTTTTATAGTCAATGCCTCAGGAGTTAAGTCCCATATTCATTCCTGGAAATTCCCATATGGGACCTGACAATCTTCCCATCCTTGGGACTATGAGAGTCAAAATCTTGCTAATATTACAGTTATGGACTCATGCAGAGGTAACTCCCTAAAGGGGGATCCAGGATTGCTTCCAGAAAATACCACTTCTTCCCTTCTACCTTTTGGGAAAGGGAAAGGCACCAAGACTTGGGTGGCTTGCCATGGGCTGCTGCCAGTTGAAGGAGGCTCCTGTCTTTAAGTTACTGGCCTCCAATACCTCTTTTTGAGAAATGGAAGAATGCACCCCCAACAGTATTTCTGTATGATCATAGGCTAATACAGTTCAGGTTTTTTTTCCTGGCAAGGTTCTGTTAGAAAGGCTATAGCTGAGGGAGGAACCTTTTCCTTCTCCTGAAAGAGTTATTTCATGCTTGGTACTACTGCTACAGTGCTGTTTCAGGTATATCTATCTATGCTTCAGGATGTCTCTAGATCCTTGCACAGAGAGCTTACGGAGATTGCTGCTGTGATGGCCTCTCCAAAATTGTCTCTTGCATAACCCTCTGCCAGGCAGGGGATTCCTGGTCATGGGTTGTTCCCTGGTAGATAGGAGTATCCTGTCCATCTTGCTCCTGTTTCAAATGCTGTTATCAACATGTCACACTTTGACTCTGTATCAAAGCTTTTGAAAAAATACACTGTATGTAGAAGCAAGAGGATGTGAGGACATGGCAGGTGTGCATTATTTCACATGAACTGGTGGGGTATACAGCAGAGGCACTCTCTTTAAGAGTCACTCTCAGAGGAAATCCCTAGATCTCTCTGTTCAGGTAATATTTCTTTGGTAAGGGAGAGGCAATGCTGTTGGAACTGTGTGTCACTGGCCTGGTTCAGTGTTACTTCTGACATTTATGTAATACACAAATATAGTTCTCACTACCACTTTTTCCAGAACAAAAAAAAATGTTAAAACGTGTAAAAGCCATCATGTTGTTATCATTTTTGATGACAGCATTAAGCAGTGTATTAAACTATTCTCTTTGGTGTACAATTCATACCTCTTAGCCTGAAAGTGCATTCCTTATTAAAATGTCTCAGATCCACATATTATGAAATAATATCCACTGAAACTCCCACTCTTTATTTATGTATTTAAAAGAAGTTGGTAAGGGATTTGGGGAGACAGACGAATTTACTGTCTGGTAATAATGTAATATCATAAAAGGTTCAGTACTTGTTATGAGAGTTATTTTTGAAGAGATTTTAGGCATTTCATTAAATTGGGTTTGAAATGAGCACTGTTTCAGATGGACTAAAAACTATCTGAATGTCCCCAGGAGAACATTGAGTTGGACAGTAGAGTTGGAGGATACTTTAGAAAAGATCGGGATGTGAGATTTCCTTTTTCTTCCAATTAAACGAGACAAGATTGACAGAACTAGTATTTTGATTACCTCAATTTTAATGAATTGGAACAGTTTTAAAACTGATTGCAGAGTGTGCCAATAACTCTTTTCCTGAGTCTCAGCTTCCTGTAAGGGTTCTCAGTTCAACAAACAAATATTGAGGTACCTAACACCAAGCAAGAGTAACAAATCAGTCTGGCTGAACAGCTGCAGTGTTAATGTGGAAAGGGGTTAAATACTAGTCATCAGTTCTGTTGTCAAACTGGGAGGAACTGCAAGCCCCAGAGGAAAAAAAAAGACAATATGACAAATGATCTGTGTTGGTGGATTTGCCAGAAGAGTTACTTGCAAAGTTTATATACACAAGCTTAGATCTTGTGCCAGTGTGGGGCACAGGTAGCTAATTAGCTGTACTGGGGAAAAGCACCTCTTTCTTGGTATAACTGTATCTGTAACTGAGAGTTTTTCTGCAAAAAACCAACGTTGTCTACCTTTGCAGAGGTAGGCAGGAGGTAAATAATTCACTCAACCAGAGCCATACAGGGTTAACTTCTTGTTTGGGCACTTCCATGCACAGCAGTGCCCGAAAAGCTGCCTGCTCAGGGCATCATGGCTTTATCCCCTGAGTATTTTTGCCCTGTGTCATCTGGCCTTTATCAGGCATGTGTGCAGTGAAGCAAATGGCTCAATACTTTTTTTTCTTTTTCCCCATTCTATTTTCTTCTTTAAAAATAATTTCTTTTTATTTAATTTAAAAGTTTAACAAAATACGATTTTGACCTCTAAAGGTCTAAACTTCTAGGATGTAGGTGACAGTCTCCCCATCCTGTTACCTTCTTTATTCTTATTTCTTTTGCTTGCTGTTCTTCTTTGGCACTGAAAATGTAATCCAAGTCACTGGTGCCCCAGTGGACCTCTACTTGTTGATTAAAGTTGGATAAACTAGACAAATTCTGGTGGGAATGGAAGGCATTTATGATGACTACCTGGCATTTTTCTTTGCCCTTTTTTATGTATTTGTCACCGTATTTTCCCACATCAATCTCATAAAACATTCTTTTGCTCGTGCTTGAAATATTGATATTATCCTACAGCAAAGATAAAAGCACATCACAGAGCAATATGGCTTGGTGATAGAATTATCTGCAATACACAGAAATCTCTACTGATGTTTAGGGCTGGCGTGGTATTAAACACATTACTTTTGCTGACAGACATTTTCATTTCCTTGTATTATGCAGGTAGGGGAATTTGAAGGAAATCTAGTTTTCAGTTCTAGATTTGTTCAATAAAAAATGTAAAACAGAAATGCCGATGGATATGGTAGCATCTCTTTAAATCAAAAGGAGCTCACTGAAACTTTAAATAAGTTTTAGAGAAGGCTATATGTTTTTATGTGTGTGTATATATATTTCAATATCTGTATTTACAAACCTATCTATCTCTGTATAAATATTTATATAAGCTGTTCCCTATTTAACAAATCTGAAAGGACTGGGGACAATCCAAAGTCAAGGAGTTAAAAATGAATGCAAATAGGCCTTGTGATCCTTTGGTTATGGTATTTGTGTTACAATGTTTGGTAACATCTTTACTCATTATTTCCCCTCTATGCCTTTCACCCATGCTGTGCACAGAAGAAAAAGGAGCTTCTGGTACTTGAGATCTGTTCTCAAATTGATGGCCTTGTACATAGGATGCCACTTTGATTTTTCTGAAGCTGAATGTGTAGTGAATGAAGAAAAAGATTCTTACAAGGGAGGCATACCTCTGTAGCAAAGCATTGATTAAGGGACATCTCATTCTTCTATCCCTCTTTCTTCCCCAGAGTCACACTATGATTCTGGGGAAGTTACTAGGATAATTTTTTTCTTCAGGTCACCTCTGAATTACACATTTCTTGTGTTCTGTTCCTTTACTTGAGATCTAGAGTTTGGATAGAAACAGTATTGAGCCCTTAAAAGCAGGAATAAAGTCAGCACTAGCTATGCTTCAAATGTGTAAGGTTCCATAGGGTGCTAAGCACAGTGTGTATGCAGAATTTTCAATCTGAGACTGCGCATTCAATACTAGTGGACATTTGGATTCAATTTCCCTATTCCTGAACTCAGCACTTGGAAAATGAGCTTATCACCTGAGAAAGGTGTTGTCCAGAGTAATTATTTTTTGCAAAACAGTCCAGTGCTTTGCTGACTGGCACCGCAGAAAAGCCCATGTGGAAATAAATTACTCTTCAGAGCAGGATTAGTAATGTGCGGAAGGGCCACAAATGGAGCAATGAAGAAAAAACATAGGATCAGGCAATGGCACCTTCAACAGGCATTATTCTTCTTGTGCAAGGAGTGAAGGAAAGGTCATGTTAAAAAACAGTAGCATGTGATCATGTCATTAGAGGCTGTGTAGAAATACATAGAGACACCCCCGACCCCACCAGTGGTGTGTTTTGTCCCTCACTGCCTCAGCTTGGCTCTCCTTTAAGTTGGAGTATTTAATGCTTCCTTTCTATGTAAACTCTGGCAGTAAATTCCTTTGGCATAGTTTGACACCATACATTTTACAAATATAAAATATTCCTATGTAGTAAACAATTTCTTTGTATAGCTGTGGATTTTGGAGCAGGATTTTTTTGTATGCTTTCAGGGTTACGCATTCAATGTAGAATAAAACCAAGTGTTCTGCTGATGTGCTGAATAGGCCCAGAGCTGCTCAGAGTGTGCTGGCACTTTTGTACACCACTTGCAGGGGGGAGGTCAGATCTTCTGCAGTCCAGGAGGCAGCAGCTTTGGACCAGGAGAATGGAGTCTCCTCTCCTGCTACGTATCTGGGTATTTTGCATGAGTCTGACATAAATTATTAACAGGCAGACCCTAATTTTCCTCTAACTGCTGAGGGATTTACAAAAATTTTGAAAACTTGGCTGAATAAAAGCAAATATTTGCTTATGCCAGTGTTTGTGACTGCAATGAAATTTGCTAATAGACCGAATTAGCAAGCATACAGAAAATGAGATGTCAGTGGTATTGCATAATCTTGTTTGGCCATTTCCCCGGGACAAAGAGTTTTACCTAAATGTCTGGCACAATTGACAAAAAAAAAGTGCTGATCCCATATCTTTCTTAGCAGTAGGCCTTCTCATGGCTAGCAGCCTGCAAATTGTATTTAGTATGTGACTTACTGTAAATGTGTACCCCTTACTTTGAGGGCATCATGGAGGTGAATTATATGTGGGCTGCTGGGATTACACTGGCCAGGGGTTCTTGTAGCTGCTTTTGCATCAGAACTGCTGAGGTTGAGCTACTTAGTTTTCTGTAATTTAGTCTGACCAGCTGGATATGACCTCAACTTTTCTCTCAGGTCTAAGCATTGACAGAAAAACACCTCAACATTTCCTGCTCATCAGAAGGTCAGGCATATTTGATCTGGTTAATTCCTAGAAGATGAGAAAATAATTTTTTTTTTCACAGCTCCTTTTAGAGCTGTGAAAAAAGTAAAAGTATCAAAAAAGTAGAAGTATCAAAAGATGGCCTGTTGTTACCATTTCCAGCTAGACTGCAACCTCCTGTCTTTTGAAGTTTGTGGGAGAAACAGTTATTTTTCTCAAGAATCACTGAACCAGTGTAAAAGCTTTTAATACTATCCAAAAGGAACAAGCCAAAGCTATCCCCTTCAGTGTGCCAGCCATTAAATTCTACATGAATATCTACATAAAAACAAACCCTGCAAGCAGAGGCTGACTGTGGGCAGTGGAGTTACTTTACCTTTTACATTACTGCTTGATCTTGGTAGTGTTCAGGTCCATGCTATTGAGCGTGTTTCCTTGCGTGGCCATTCACATCACGTGCAGGGCTTCAGGCAGCAGTGTCGGGCATCATACATGGCTGTTGTGCAAATCCAGTGCACATACATCATTTTCAAGGCAGCAGGAATGCTCTTTTTTTTTTGCCAGGCTTTAGCTGTGGGAGCTTGGATGAGCCTTCCCCCTCGGAGCTCCTGTTAGCCTGCTGCACAGGGAATATTCAGCACTCAGTGCAGCCATTCTGCAGCTGCCTGGCAGAACACCAAGCTTGCAAGAGGGCACAAGAGAAGGCATAACCCTGTTTAAAACTACTCAAACTCATCAGGAGACTCTGGTATTGCAGAAGAGGAGAGGTAACACTGCTTCATAGTTCATGCTTATGCAAATAAAGCGCCAGCCAGCAGTAATAAAAAGGAACTTACCTGAAATTGAGAAATGCTGTAAGCAGCAAGGTAAAGAAATGGGCTTATGCATGTGCTCTCTTGCTCCTAGTCCCAGTGCAGCCCATGAAACAGGGAGACAAGGAAGGAAGACAGAAAAGGAGAAAGAGGCAAGTGGTCACAGGAGAATGGAGACCAATGAAATAAGTCAGATTTCTGTGAGGGTGATTAGTTTTAGGAAAGCTGAGGCAAGGCAAGGAAGAGCAACGTTGCCTACCCAGATTTTACCTAGATGAGGTGGCCAGTAACTAGCACTGGGGCCACAAAACAACTCCACTTTAGCTTTTCATTTTCTCAATCCAAAGCAAATGAATGCGTATTTAAATGATCACAGCAATTAACCACTGCTCCAGTGTAGTAATGTTCTGTTACATCTGCATAGCAAACACCTGGGTAAGCCTCTGCAGAACAGAGGTTTTGAAATGTTCACTGATCAAGAATTCTGTTGTTTTTTAAATGTGAGATGCTTTTTATTGCTAGTGCATAATTTAATTTGAGGCCACTGGTGGCTGATGTGTATCTTAAAATCTGAGCTCCTGCAGGCATATAGTATCATTGAATGTGCTCATTTAATTTTTATGAAACAAAATTTTTTATTTACTACAGATGAAAGCATGAAAACAACCCCCACTCCCCAGTTTTCCTCTCCCTTTACCCACATAGAAAAAGGAAAAGGCAAATAAAAGGAACAGGATGATATTAAAACAAAAAAGAAGTTAAAAATCCCTGTTGTTGCACCTGAGGGGCCAGCTCTGAGATTTAGAGTTCAGAGGATGGTAGTTTTACTAGTCTGAGCTTCTGGATTTTGCCTGGAATGGAAAGGCCCACATTCCTTCTTGGGAAAGAGCAGACTGTGGCAGATGGTGAAATAGTAAAATTACTTTTGCGAGACTTCATTTTTCCAGTGTGGGTGTCTCTTGATTTGGGTGTTGGAAGGAGGCTGAGAATGGGATAGGTTGCAGTGGAGTCCCAAGTGTGAGTAGCTTGCAGAGGGCTCCTTTGCAGCATATCTAAGGTAACCTTTCTGTTATGTCAGGTGTCCTAAATTCGGTGTCTGCCTCCGCTCGTATGTGTTAAGTTATAGCATTCCTGTAGGTTATATGTGTTTTCTGTGACGTACTTGTAATGTGATGACTTGAAGAGTAAGTTTTCTTTTTAAATGCCATTGCATTTTGGCACCACACATCTCAGTTGACACTGCTGCAGGACACTGTAGTGCATTGACACAGTTCTGCTCCTACTGCTGAAAGTAGCATCATTTTGCAGCAGTTGAACAGGCTATAGGATGTGATCATTTCTTTGAGCCTTATAGTTGGCTGCAGAACCAAATGGGATGCCTCTTCTAACAACCTTCTGGTAAGACCAGAAGTGCAGTCAGAGCTTTTTAACTGAGAACATCAAGAAATGAGCCAGACTGAGGAGATAGGAGTGACCTTTGGGATGATAAAGTGACCACAGTTGGTTGTACTAAAAGGGAAGTAGCTGATTCATTGAGGCCACCAAGCACAGTTCTCTGCAGTTCTTCCTAATTCTCCAGTTTGTGCACTAGCCAGTGCTGTCTGCCCTCATCTGCTGTCACAAAGCTCCCATAATGACTGACCATTGACCACCCATCCTTCTCAGTGTGCTATATCTACCAGTCATATCTAGATGTGCACCAGTGTGGAAGCTTGAGCTGTTCCCACTCATCCCTTTTAAATGAGATTGTCCTGTCTGCCCTGTCTGTGCTAGGACAGTGTTTTGCCTCAGCACTGCCTTTTCCATGGTGGTGCTGCAGTCACTGGGGTCAGAGTTCTTGGAGGTTAGTCACAGCTCACGTTCATGCTAACAGAAAAGAACCAAAGCAACAAATATGCTCAAAATGCATTAAAAAAAAAAAAAAAAAAAAAAAGAGGGAGCATGTATGTTCCGTCACAGAAAGGCCTTTTAGGTTTGCTCATGGTCTTGTCAGAAGAGCTTTTAACTTTGTATTTATCCACATGTTTACCCTTCTTTCTGGCTTCCATGGGCAAAGGTGTACCCTTGCACTATTGGCATATGATACTCCAGAAGAACACTGAAAGCTCTCTGGGTCCCTACAGCTGGCTGACCCTTGGAATGGTGAAAGGCAGTGGTCTGAGAGAGTGTGCCTTTTTTAATTGAAAAGAAAAAGAAAAAAGAGCAATCTATTTTAGATGTGGGAGAAAAAAAAAAAAACATTTGGAAAGCTTTTCACTTCACAAGGCTCTTCTGTGACATTTAGGCACATTTATACTAGTTAAAAAAGAATTTGGCACCTTCCCACCTCACTTATCAGGCTTGGAAGAGAAAAAGCAACTAAAAAGACAAGATTACTTGATATGTTGTGTTGTTTTGTTCACACGAAGTGTTGTGTTCCTGTTGATGTTGGCTTGATTCTGTTAGAGCCCACAAAGGGCCTTGACAAAGGAGTCATATTCAGTCAGGTTCAGGGCTTGCTTTCTAATGAGGAAGGATAATTATCGTGCCAATCTCGGATCGCTTTTTACAAGGCACATTTAATCTGAGGGAAGATAGGAGCATCTTTTGTCTCATACGGACTTGAGAGCAGGGCTAGCAGGTGTAACAGAGTAATTACCCAGAAGGATTTGTTCATTATTTCCCAGAAAGAGGAGAAAGTCTTTGTGTCACTGTCACTCCTGTCATCCCTGCTCTTGAGTTCAACTTGGGCAGTTTGAATTGTGTGGCCCTACTTCTCCAACACTTCTACTCAAAAACACTCCTGACAAGCATTTATTACTGGATTTGACAGCCAAGTAGTCTCCCTACCCTTGCCCCTTTCTCTTAGAAAATTTGCAGTGTGTTTTGATGGGAAGCTGATAATGTGCACTGTGCTCTAAGGCCCCTGCTCCCTTGGCTACAGGCCTGTATGGCCATGGTTGTATGCTTGCATACAGTTATGTACATTATAAATAATCTCCATAGGTGTGCATGCTAACTCTCTGGGTTCATATCATAAGTGTGTCTTTTCTTTGAAAACACTCAGGTGCCCATTCCAGGGGAGTTCATAATGAGTATATACTCTGTGAGATGTTTGCTTCTGTATAACTCAGTGCACTCATGTTTCCAAATTTATGGCCTCTGGTTATATGGGAACTCTAAGACTACAGGGCCAACTGTAACTTCAAGAACTGTCTTGAGAATTCTTTTGTGTCTTATTTTTAGTAATAACACAAATTCGTGGAATTCCTGGCTTTGCCTGCTCTTTGTAACACAGATTATCTCCCTGATTGTGTTTACCGGTTGGTCCCACAGTCAACCCCAGAAGGCTTGACACTAGTTTGGGAATAAATGGGTCTGGATAGCACTGTATAAATTAATTTTGCCTCAGGAAAAAGGGCAAACAGAACTAGATTGTGAAATACTGCAGTTTTAGGGAATTGAACCTTTCTTTTTGGAAAGATTTTTGGATTCTCAAGCAACTTAGTCAGATACAGAAGCTTGGAAACAGCTCCAGCAAGTGTTTAAAGTGTAATTTCAGTAAGATTTAATTTATTTTGTTTTTCACTTTGCATTCAATTATTTCATAACATCTCAGTGTTTTTTGTTTCCAGTATGACATAGGTTTCTGCAGTGAGGGATCGCTTTGAATGTGAAGACAACAGGTGGGACAGTTGTGCTTTAGATGCTGGAGAAGTGGGTTTTGCATGGAAAATCTGGCAGGATTCACTTGCTGGCTTTAGCTATGAGCATTGCCAACTCATTGCAGCAAAAGGAGAGTACAAATCTCACAAACTTGCCATTTCATACCTGCAGCTTATCACTATGTTGGTTTATAGATGGCTCAAGATCTTGTTCTTGTATATTACTAGGTCAAGACCAGTATATCTTGATCTCATTGGAATCTGAAGGCAGGAACTGAAAAAGCAATTTTTCTTGGATTGTAGCAAGGTCCAGCAATGTGGAAGGGAAACATTCTGACCTCTTTTGATTCATTCACACCATCCCCTGCAGCATACATTTCTCTAAACACAGGATGAAACACTAAAATTGCACTATTGGCTCTAAGGGGAAAAAGCTGTGAGTAAATCTGAATGATCCAAATCCCAATGTCCAGCTGCTGAAACAACTGTTAAAACAGGTGTGTCTAATTTTAGCTTTTGAAACATCTGGGCAAAGTGTTGGCTGTGTTTCAGTATCTTTTGCTTAAAGAGAAGGCAGGTGGCATTCTCTGAACAAGCTGCTATTGAATTAGAGAGACGTATTAATATTAGTAAGTCAACTTAATTCTCTCAACTTGCTAACAAGAGCAGTTTGGAAGGGGTTGGAGAAGAGTGACAGGGTACCTTGAATAAACCAAAAGGGAAAGGGATTGCAATGTGTGTATTCTAGCAACAGCAGTTTAATCAGTTCAGGAGCATCTGTGCTACCCATCACTTTGCTGGCTGTTAGAATTTCCTTTGCCTGGGTGACCTGAGGCATGTATGGGCTAGCTGTATATTTTTGAATGAAAGCATACTCCACTGAAATAAAGATTACACTTGAACATGAATAGATTGGCATGTGTGTGTGAGAGAACGTTAAAAAAGCTAACAACAACCCTGCTCTGAATAATTTGGGATTTCTGTTGCAAAATCAAGCATTCAAAATTGAGGCAAGCTGGAAATCTATGTAACATTTTCCCCCTTCTGCATTTCTTTCAGTCTTTTAATCGTGTCAAGATCAGGTTCATATTCTTGTAGACTCCCTATTTGTTTGTGAGCCAGAAATAATCATTAAGTGAAACATATTTGTATAGATAGAAAATTCTGTAGTTTGGGAAACCAATGTTTTAGTTGATATAAAATTTTTCTGAATGATAAAAGGAAAGTGGAGTTTTGTAATTAAAGAATTCAATGCTCCACTTGTTTCCCTAGCTCAGCAGCAGTGTTCTAGAGTGATAAATTCTTCCTAAACAGCAATGAGCATGTTATAGATGTGAGGGCAGAAATAATGGATTGTTATCAGTGTGTACTTCTACATTGGTTTCTTTATGTCCCTGGGAGCAGCAGCTGGGAAAGCTGGTCACTATATGAAGTGGACTGTGAATCCCTCTCAGAAATAAAAACTTGTTGGAAAGAAGTAGGGGGAAGAGAAAAGATATTTTAAGAATGAGGCATTTTGTCATGTTCTTTAGCAGCATCTGATTGTGCCAAGGAAGGTATAGCTTCTCCAGATGTCAGCTATTTAGAGACGCACACCAGAAGTTCTGTGGACAACAAATGACTGAATCCCACCAGGATGCTTTTCTTGGCAAGAGAAGAAATGGGAGTGAGTGGGTGAGCCTGTGTGTGTTACTGTGCAGGATGGGATGGGCCATTACAAATATGGGAGATAAGGAGAAAAATGAAGATAGATGGAGGTAAAAATACCTGCTAAATGCCAGCTGTCCCATTTGGATGGAGTGGGATTTTTGCCTGGTTGTCTCAGTGCTTTATCTAGTGTGATTTTAACCCTATTTTACCATGATTTATGTAACCTAAGCCATGATAAGCTCTGTATAAACATCTGTATATGCATTATTTTCAGCCTGTAACTAGTGACCTGAGAAAATCCAATAATGAGAGTGATTTGTTGCAATACAGCTTGCTTGGGAAAAAAATAACAAACCAAACACAAATTATTAGATCATCCTTTGTTGAAAGCAGAAGGTTTTTATAGCTTTATTCCTTTAGATGGAAATTTTGTTAAAAGTATTTCAAAGCTCAGCAGTCTTTCTGGGGATGGGTCAAAGGGTTTCAAAGAACCCACAAATAATTAGCCAGCTTGGGGCTTCCCTCAGATGCTGCCCATTTCCCTGACAGAAGTTGGAAGTGTGCTTTTCTACTGGTTTTGAAATTTACGCTTGTATAGAATTTTCATCTTCACTCAAACTTCATTAGATAATTGATTTCTCTTTCCAGTGCAAGCTTTGTTCAGTGTTTGGTTCTGATACAGAAGCAATGTTTGCAGTGCGGAAAAGCGCCATCCTGCCTTTGGGGTCTAGCTGGTCTAGATCCTGTTGCCAGTGATAGATGAAATCTCCCATTTCTGGTGGAGAATAATGCTTGATCAAAGGGGAATAGAATTACTCACCTTTAAAGGACTCCTTCTGGACCATTCTGTACAAGTGTGGAAATACAGTATTATTTCAGTCTGTTCTTATGGGGAAATCCTGCCTCTACAATCTTTCTGTTTGGCCATCACCCCTTTGGTTGCCTGGCCAGCAGCCACCATATTTGACAGGAGCACTAAAGCCCCAGAGATACTGAATTCCTCCTAAACCTGTTCCTCATCCCTGCTGAGGCGTAAGGGCTGGCCCACCAGCTGGTAGGCTTGCAACTCTGAACCTGCATCCACACAGACTACCTCTTCCTCGGCCAAAGCAAGACGTGAGAAGGAAAAGAAATGAAAGGTGTTACAGTGGGGTAAGGAAGTGTGACAAAAATCAGAACACATCAGAGGAGGAAGTGTGAGAGAATGCAGGGGGAACCAAAGGTCATGTGGTGACATTGTGGTGAATAGAGGAGGGCACACACAGCACAGCAAAGGGGAATCATAAAGCCTCATTTCCTAATCAGTTATTTCTGTAGTTCTGCTGCTTGTAGAACAAACATATTTTCAGGTAGCCAGGAATGTTAGATGCCCTTGTTTTATCTGCCTGCTGCTACATTTCTGGTGATAACACCTAGTGTAGGGGCTGCTAGTGGGTAAGTAGCGTCTCAGTGCAAGGAAATGTGTTATACAGAGCACCTGTATATCTGCTTGTTCTGTTGATCACATACTGCTTTCTGTCTCTTCAGATTTTTTTTTGGTAGCTTGGGCTGTCATAAAGTAGCTACCTTTAGATTTCTGTGCAGGAGGAGATGAGAATGCAGAGATAAAGACAGCCACAAAATGATTCACAGTTAGTCATCCTGAAGACCACTCACATTTCCTTCACCCTCACATACCCACCATACTTCTGCCAGTACCCTGGACGAGTCAGTGGCAGACTGTGTGTTGCCATCTGAGTGCTCAATTTAGGTGACTAATAAAAAGGCAACGAGGGTGAAACGTGGCATCTAATTAAAAATATGCAGACCTAATTATAACTTAAGGGGTTATTGGTCCAGGGTGAAGATGGCTTTTGTATGACCAATTCAAAATTCAGATGGAAGAAATAAAGAAGTGTGGTTCTTCAAGTGAGTTCCCTCTACAAGTCATGCCAGGCATTTTGTTATTTTCTTTTTCTTTTTTGTTGTTGGTTTTTTTTTTTTGTTTTTCTTTTTTTTGTTTTGTTTTGGTTTTTTGTTTGTTTTGTTGTTGTTTTGTTTTTGTTTGTTTGTTTGTTTTTTGTTTCTTCTGTAGCTGTCCTGGGCTGATGGTCTGAGGAGGTGATAAAGAGGCTCCAGAGGAGAGAGCAGAGCAGAAATGTGTGTGCTCTTCTGCATGTACACGTGTTTGTATGCATCTAAATGTAACCCCTGCATTCCTGTTTTTAGTTTTTTCCTTGGCACTTTACAAAGAGTAGCTGGATTTTTTGTTGGCTCTATCCAATAGATAGTACATACATCCATGTTGGTAGCAGTTCATGCCTTATCTGTTGTATACAGCCTATCACTGCTTCCCTTTGTTTCCATGTCCCAATTTTCGTGGCTGCCTGGTGCTTAAAATCCTTGTACTCCTGGTGACTGTACTTGTTCTGGTGGGATTTTCAGCTCCAGTGGGATTTTGTTGCTGTGGGATGCTTTCCCTTCCATTTTGCTCAAAGACTAGGGTGCTGGGCAAAGGGAAGTGTTCAGTTTGAGGAAGTTGGCTTTTTGCATCCATGTGAATACTATGAACACTCTTTGAATTACATGTGAGTTGGAGGATATGACAAGTCAAGGAAACTGCTGGTGCCTCAGGAGACCTGCAGTTCTGGGGAAGCTTGTGTAGGTGGAGTTTGAGACCCTGGGGAATGACAGGAGAGGGAGGTGCTTCACAAGGAGAGAGATGTTTTTAAAGCAGTTCGTGCTCCTTATTTTCACTATTGTGCTTTTGTTGAACCTCTCTGCTGGAGACCAAGAATCCCAGTAAGGTCCCTGATCAGTTGCTGCAAATGGACCTAGATTATATTCTGCTTCCATCTGTTTGATTTGTTTGTGTGGGTGCATTGCATACCTTGAAGCCAGAGCCTGTCCTTGGAAGTATTACACATATCAGCAGGGAACAGGTAGCTGATGCTGTGTAACTACTCACCTCAGCATAATAATGCAGTGACTTAAGCTGCACTTTCTGTAAGTTGCAAAACCTTTTAAAAATCTCAGTGCAAAAGGCCTAGAAGCCTGTGGACAAGAGCTTAGTGGTATTCCCCATGTTACAAGATATATAACTGGGAGTAGCTAGCAAAGTGCTAATATGAGTTCTCCTTCTGTGCAAGAGGGGCAAACACCTTACAAGAAATGTAAACAGGAGAATCATCAATAAGATACCTGAAATAATTGTTATGTATGCAGTGCTCATAAGACTTTATCTGAAGGACTGCATCCAGTCTGGGACATTGCACTTCAAGAAAAATGTAGATACTTTGAAAAAGTCTTTAGGAAACCAGCAATAATGAGCAGAGTCTAAACCCCATAGATTTCTAAGGAACAATAGAGCAAATGTCCTTGTTTAGGGAGGAGGGACATAGCAGAAGTCTTCAAATATATAAATAGTATCTGTAAAGAGGAAGAAAATAATCTTCCTTGTATGATAGAGAAGAAATTACATCTCAATTTTGCAACTGAAAACGTGTGTGTATCTGTATGTTGGGGAATTACAGATTGCTAGGAACACTAGTAAATCAGACCAGTTTTGAATTTTAAGCCAAAACTTTACTGAACTCATTGAGTAGCAACACACTTTATGCTAATGGTTAATTCTCAAATATTATCATTAATTAATGCTTTATATACAAAACTACAGAGCTGTTATTCTCCAACATTTATGTCCTAAATTAACTGTGACTATACAGTGCCACAGAGCTGATTCTCTACACTTAGCACTGACAGCTACAGTTCTTGGTCACTTCAGCTGCAGAAGAAGTGAGAAGTGAGAAGTAGAGAAGGATGAGAGAAGTTGAAAGTGATGCTGGCTTGTCATCTTCCATATCCAATTACCCTTTACGTGCTTGATTCTTTAATGCTGTTTTGATCTCCCAAAAATGGGATCTTCAACTGCCAACAGTGCTGTTTCTCTTGTTCTTTTTTCCCCAGACATGTTTCTTGTGTGTTAGCAGGATGCCTGTCTGTTTGCATCCCTTATGCTTATATTTTCTATTGGTTGCAACTTTTTCTTGCCTGGATGCCTCCCATGAGCAAATAACTACGTCTTGTTTGCCTGTTTGGTGGTCATGTTGCTCACGTACTTAGTGAGATGCTTATATATACCATCACAGTGTTGCAACATATTATAGACTGCTGTTAGTTACAATATTTTAGTATGTTTACGTCTGCACAGAAGAAAAGCTAAGATTAAGTATATCCTGATTAATGCATTTGTAATTCATAGGTATCACATGTGACTTCTTTGACTACGGCATATTTGTGAGAAGGAGGAAAAAAAAATGATAAAGTTGAACACTGGTGTATATACTGTTTCCAGAGAATTGATTCTTCACCATTACACTTCAGACATCACCAAGAGCGTTGTAGGCAAAGTTTATACTACATTGGTGGAGACAGGGAAAATATAGCCTCTTCATTTAGACCTGTCTGTCTAGTCTATTATGAGCCTAGTAACTTGGAGGGGAAATGTTCATTTCCACTGTGGTTAAGAGCAATTGGACTGTATACTGTGTACTATCCTGTAGCAGAGGCACCACATGTAAAAACAGCTGTCCCCTTTGGGCACAGAAGGCCATCTAACATCTTGTTTGTTACACCTTAGCCAATAAGTAATTTGACACAGACCACGCAGAATGGGCTCTTTCAGGGTTAAAAGCAGAAGAGTTGTTCCCCACAGCGTCTTTTGTCCTTCAAATTTTTAGCTTTGGCTGCTCTGACCTTCTTTTTCTTTTCATCTCCTGCACTCTGACAAGGTATACATCTTAGGAAATTACACCTACCAGCAGCTCCCACGCAAGGAGGCTTGGCCGCTGGAATCAGTTCTCTCTTTGTCAGGTGGTGAGACACTCATGTCATTGAAAGGTTTTCCCCCTCTATCTTTCTTTGCTTTTAATTCTTTTTTGGGGTTTTTTTCTGGTTTGGTTTTTTTTTTTTTTTTTTTGGTGGCTGGATGACCACAGCAAACAGCAGTCACCTGGAAGTTATTGCTGTGAGTTGAACAGGTGATTATAGGCAACAGCCAAGCAAAGATGATAGATGGAAGAGAGAAGAGAAGCAGAGGGGAGCCTGTGCACAGTGTGTTTTAGAGAACTTGCTTTTCATTAGTACAGAAGTCAGTTTAAAGGAGCAAGTTTTTCCAGCTTTTCCTTTCTGTGTCAGACAAGATTTCTTTGAGTGCAAAAGGAAAAATAAGTCTTCTTTCTGCTTTCATGGGTAAAATTAAAATAGTTCCCTATTTATCTCAGCAGGTATTTTAACTCCATCTATTCTCTATGTCTTTCTACTTCAGCCTTTCAGGTTCTATTTAAATTTATAACTCAGAGCTCTTAAAAATAATTTCCCAGCTTAGTGTTCCACACGAAGAATTCATGACATGAATGTTAGTTCTGTTAGTGCCCCAGTGTGTAAGGCATGGCTTGCAGACCTTCCAGATCTAACTCTGGATCTGCAGAATAGATACAGACAAAATTACAGCAGGCAACATCTGTGATCTGCTGTGTAGCTAACCTCTTGCTGCTGTGAGAGTCACTGAAGGCAAGGGATCACAGCAGTGTGTTATCCCAGGCAGGGCTCACACCTAGGCTGGAAACAGGCTGTTCCCCTTCACCTTGACTTGCCAACACTAATTCCAAACATAAGGAGAAGGTACACATAGCTTTTGGTTTACATAAACATAGTAGCCACATGCATCCATAGTATCAGTAGCTAGGAGTTAGGCTAGAGATGAATTTTGCTCAACATAAAATCAGGATAATCACAGATCTGTAAGAGGGGGCTGTTATGAATAATGGAAATCAGTTCTACAGGTCACTACCATTTTATACTGATATACTTAGTGAAACTTAGGTAGTAGAAGTGTGAATTCTGTGAAAGAAACATCAGAAAATTAAACTGTTGGGCTCTTTTTCTTCATTGGTGATTCAATAATTATCTAAGGTCAAGCAGTGGGCAACTCTGATTTTTTCAAACTCAGCTAGTCTTTTAGTTTCTAAAATCTTTCTGAGCCTGAAAAAACCTTTGATAAAAAGTCACATTGCTGAAAGGGATACAAGAAGTCCAAGCAGGTTCTGTTTCTCTGCCTGACAAGCTTTGAGCAGCTGCCATTGAGCCCAGCTTCTACTGAGAGTAGGAGATAGATGTAGTTCCAACCTTCCTGGAGGAAAAAGCTCTGCAGCCACAGAAGACTGGTTTTGTCTTGTGAGATGAGAGTCTGCCTGTCAGCACATGGCTGAAGGGCAGACTAGAGCCTGCTTAGCCCACTTTGATAAAGTACCCCAGAGGCAGGGACTAAAGTGTAGGTGAGACAGAAGGGGAGAGGTTTGGTACTTGAATAACAGAACCTCCTTATGATGACTGAAATAAACTAAACTTGAGCATCCTTTATTTCATACAAATCCCATTCATAACTGCTGATCTGGTAGATGTCTGAGGTGTGGGAAGGATTTTGTCCTAATTTTTGAGGCAGCTTTAGGAGAGAGGATGCTTGCTGGTGTTTTGTGCAGGTGGTCAGGGGTATCTCTGCAGCACATTCTGTGAAGGACAATTCCCAGGGATGAGGGAATAAAGAACTCCCATGCTCAGGGCTGAAAGCATGGACCAGACACTCCTGTGTCAAGGCACCATTGCCAGTGCCTTCCATTCTCACAGGTTTGCAGACTAGCAGACTTTGGCCAAAAAAAGGTACTGTTTGCTCGTAAAGCTGTTCTGACATATGTTGACTCATGCCTTTCCAGCAAGTCTGTAATCTCTCCAGGGAAGGGACTCACAGCTTGTGTTAGTTTGCATAGTGCTGAGTACAGTGGATCATCCTTTACACATTATCCAGCAAACAGGCAATTTTAACATGTTATTGTCAGTTTGCATTAGCAAATCCTGACATTGCCTCTTTCCCAATTATAGTTGATTAATGATTATAAAAAAGAGATATGTTGCTGTATTTGTGTGCCCATGCACTTGTTCTTGCTTGTTTCCACCAACATAGGACTCCAGGTGTGTCAGAAAGTCTGAACTTTACTTTTTGTAAAGTTTTACAAAAACTTTACAAGATTTTTAGCCCTTAAATTAGATGTTTGATAGAACTGAATTTGTGTCTCAGTGGTTACCACTGCTTTTGGCTAACTTAGTGCTAGCCCAGACTAACTGGTTGTAATCAACTTGCATTTTTCTTCTCACAAATGGACACCAAGGGTCAGATTTCCCTTCACTGATGTCAACCTACTGGCTCTGTTGAGTTTATTCCTGACATAAATGAGAACAAAACTAGGCTGTAAAGCTTCTATATTAGTTGCTTTTGGCAATCTGTGGTCCCTTGGAGCTGAGCAGAAAAGAGAATACCTGCCCTTTGATACTGGTAACATGTAAGGCATAAGCCTCAACTTTTGTGGGTAACTGTTAAAGGAAAGCACAGAAGCCCTGAGAAAAGGTTACTTTTTTTTTTTTTTCCCCAGATATAGAATAAAACTGAGAACTACAGAGGCTGCAGCAACTTGGTTATATGCAAAAAAAGTACTGCACACAAGAAAAAGTACTGCATAACAGCAGCTGTGTGCATACTTTTCAGCCCTGTCCTGGAGCAACCCTCCCCTTTCGCTCTGGATGAGCAAACACTGATAATTTTTTGGTGCTGCTGGGTCCTGCCTCTTGAGGCTGCCTGCAGAGAGACAGTGATGACAAGGACAGTGGGGCACCAGGGACTAGTCTCAGAGCAGTTAATTCTGCCAGCACTGCTGAAGAATTTACTAGATTTTTGGTTGTTGCTGTTGTCAGCAGAATTTGAAGTAGCTTGCTAAAGACAAAGGTGTCTATATGCCAGTCCTAAGCTCTCTACAGCATGCAATTCCCTCTGGTTTATTTTAGTTTAGTTTAGTTTATTTAAAACTGTATTTTAACGTCATATGTATGACATGTTTTCACCCTCCTTGTTTTTGGAAAAGTACATTTAAAAAATAATGGAACTGTTTTGAACCTTGGGAGAAACAGTTCAGTCTGGGAAAAGCTGCTGGGTGACAGGCTGTTCTAGCTGACCTTATTCTCTTAACCTTATTATATACCAAAGCACTGACTAACACTGTACCTTGTTAGCTTCTACTGGTGGAGGCAAAGCTGTCCTCTCTCTGGCAGGCACCCTGTACTGATAAATGCTAATCAAGTTTCCCCATTGGATCCAGTTTAAAAGATCTGTGATTTTATAGCAGCACTGATTTTTCAGTTCTGAGTGCAGCAAAGTAATTAACAGCTAAGATTTAATAGGAAACATAGAGAAAGTTATACTTGCTCCTTTAAATAAGATGGAGTGCAAACTCTTCCTGGGCTTGAAGATAACTGGGTCTCTTTCTGGGATTCTAAAACTCAGAAACAATTGCTTTATTCTCATTTCTGTGGATTATAGTGGCCCTCTGCTTTTCTAGTAAAAGAAACAGCTGTGTAGGAAATAAGACTTTTCTCATATCTGTAGGGAGCAACATATCATGGAAACCATTGTCCTTTAAGGGATTCCGTCTTGGTTCTGAAGACACAAGAGCATT